>NC_084809.1:22338825-22938825 GCF_963583255.1 Pyrus communis | reverse complement strand
TCAACGATGGGCGGAAACCAGTTCAAGAGTAAGCCTGTGGAATCACAAAGATCAAAGCCTCAATGCAATCACCAAGGAGAAGAGGGAATTTACACTCCATAACCAGATTTGCGTCCCTAAACTCTTCTCTTTGTTAATTACATTCTGCCATGTTTACTATGTTTAAGTGCTTTTTGTGCGTTTACTTATGTTTTGTGTGAATCTATGCTTAAAACATTGAGGACAATGTTTGATTTAAGTGTAGGGGGGTAACTAAGTATGTTGATGCAAATTCGTTGGATTTTATCACCCATAACTTCAAATGTTGTTCCTTACTGTTTTAAGGTGTTTTTAAGTTGTTTTAGAGCGTTTTAGTATGTTTTGTTTTTATAACTCCGAAAATCACATAAAAATTTGAAAAACATGTTTTAAAAAGCCTAAAAAGAGTGTTTTGAGTCGTTTTTGTGTGTTTGTGTCTTAGGGTACCTTCCAAGACAATGATAAGGATTTGGTTTGTAATTGCATGACGGTTAAAAAGAGTTATAAACATAGAGAAAAGTTTGATTTACTCTTGGTATATGCTTGGATATGGTTATAATGTATGACTTCACATGCAATCATAAAAGAAAAATTCGTTTTTGTAACATGCTTGAAGGAAGGAACTCAAACAAACGCTACAACCCTGTGAAACTCGAGCCATTACCTTCTTTGGAGAGTTATTTTCTGTGATTCTTTGTTTTCTAAAGTTGTTGCATGATCTCATTATTCCTTGCTTGGTTGCTACTTAGAATGCAATTGTATCATGATAGAACTAAATGCTAGAACTTATGTTCGTTTCATTCAAAGCATGACATTGAATTGCATAACATATATCAAGATGAAGTTGTGTAGTTGCCACCATAGCCAAATAGCCTTACTTCCCATATTTCGTATTTGTTGTAAGTTTTAACCCCGTTGAACCTTGTTTAGCCTTTATTCTTTGTTTAACCACATTATCCTCACCTAGCCTAGTATAGGACAGTCCACACCCTTGTTCTTAAAAGATAGTGAGCATGACTTAAATGAATTCCTTTTGAGTACATTATGAAAGAAAATGAGTGTGGGGGAGAGAATGTTTTGTTCTTAAGTGTTTATGTATGTTTTGAGAGTCAAAAGAAAAGAAAAAAAAATTGTGAAAAACATATGAAAAAGAAAAACAGAAAAGAAAAGAAAGAAAGGAAAAAGAGCTTGTTCCCCCTTGTTGTTCAAAAGATTGAGTTTTCATTCAAAAGTGAATTCTACGTTAATTCAAATGCTTTGCTCACTATTGCTTTAAGAATGTTTGTTTATCCTTCACCTTTCATTGTTAGCCAATACCCTAGCCCCGTTACACCCCTTTGACTTCTATCTTGATCGTTATGTGTTCAATAATGTGGAGTTTGAAATTGATATGAGCTTATGGAATCACTGGTTCTCGTTCTAAGTAGTGGCATTCCATTCATGAGATCATATCTAAACATGCTTATTAACTCCAGAAATTGCTTCCTTTGAAATACATATATGTGAGTGTTCGTTTTTATGTTTACATCAATCTTCTCACATATAACTAGTTTAGGGTGTGTAGTCAGAAAATCTGAGTGAAAATTGAGAGCATATATTGTAAGGAATTGAGCAAATTCTCTAAGGCATGATACTACATTCAAAATATAGTTTTAAATGCTTAATTGTGAATTAGTATGTGGTGACTATGATTAAATATGTACTTAAGTGTAAAGATAACCAAAATCTGTGGGAATAATGATTTTTAACATGTCATGTGCATTGGAAATCCCTGAGACGATTGTTGGAAGGTGTAGGTTGTGTTTTGTTCGTTTTGTTTTGTTTTTGGTTTCTTTTGTTTTGTTTTGCTCGAGGACTAACAAAAGCTAAGTGTGGGGGAATTTGATAGGAGCATATTTAGGCGACTTACTTAGCTTGTTTTCGTGCATTTATATTGTTAATTCATAGTTGTTTTTGGCGTTTAAGCCATTTTCGTGTGTTTTTAGGTTCATGTGGCTAAGGAAGCAAAAAGATGCATTTTGGAGCATTTTGGAGCAAAATTGGACTTGGAAGGGATAACTTATACTTGGAGCAAAAGGAATGGACGAAATTGAAGAGTTGATGTCACAAGGATTCCTACTTGAAGTAGCCACACACCTTCCACATTTCAGCCACATGCACTTGTTCCTCCATCATTGCACCAACAACAACCTTGCCATGCACTCCCTTTAATTAATTCAATCTAGCTGTCATTCACATGCATTTCATTCATCATTTCTACCCCCACATGTCCCTTTAATCATTCAAACATGCACTCCCTTTAATCACATGCATAAATCAGCCACACGCATCTCCCATCACCATATCAGATTTCCATCATATTCACATGCATTCCATCCTTTAAAACATTGCACATGCACTCCCTTTAATTAATTAAGCCACATGCACTCCCATCCATTTCATCATTGCAGCCAACACATGCTTTCACATGCATTTTCAGATTGTCCCCTTGCACATGCAGCCACATATTCATTGCACATGCAATTCCAACCCACATGCATCCTTTAATCATTCAAACATGCAGCCACATTCCCTCCTAGCTGTCATGTTCCCCCCCATTTCACCTATAAATAAGCATCCATTGCATTCATTCTCATTCATTCTTCCACATTTCAAAAAATCATCCATTCACACCAAGAAACATCCCCTTGGCCGTGAGTTTCCCTACAAATCCAAACACCACTCCTCTTCCATTTCCATCACTCCCCAAACCATTCACACCATCAAACTATCCTTAGACCTTGTGCTACAATAAAGAGGAAGAGAAGAGGGCCTAAACGTTCATACAATTCAAGTTTGAGTTGTTGGAATGTTTAGGTGTTTCTTTGATTTCAATGTTTAAATTCAATTCTCTTTGTTTTGTATGTTTGAGGAATGGAAGAAAAGAGTGCTTAAACGTTCATACAATTCAAGTTTGAGTTGTTGGAATGTTTAGGTGTTTCTTTGATTTCAATGTTATGAAGAACTAAACCCCCCTTAGCTAGGGGGTGATTCGAAATATATGTTTATACTTGCATTTTGATTTGATTACTTCTAATTACGTTTCATAAGTTGTGAATTCAATTTGTTTAACTGTTTTATTGATAACCTATTTATGTATGTTTATTGAGAGTGCACGCTTAATTTTCATGCATAAATATGACGCTAGAATATAAGTGAGTTTCACCTAATAGTTATGAACTTATATTCACAAGTAGTGGAGGTTGCTTATAAACAATCGCGTTAAATAAATTCTTGGCATAAGTTTCATGCAATCATAGTAACGAATGCCTCGTCAACACTTATAGTTTTCAAAGAACTTAATGATTCTTGCTTGTATCTCTATTATGCAATTCATGTAGGGAACTTGTGGGGAATGCTTTGGGTTGTCGTATGCAATCATCCAATTCATTAACATAAGGAAAACTTGACGGTTAATTTAAGCGGACCTAATTAACTTGGAGCGTTGAGAATTCATGGTTTATTGAAATGCAATTGGAAATCGTTTTATTATGCAAGTATAACATATGTGGAGATGAACCCCGTAGCTAACTTTCCATCCATTCTATTTCATCACATTCATATTTACATTTTGCTTTAAATTACAATTTGTTCATTTAGTTTAATTTCGTCCAAATTTCAATCCCCCTTTACTTTAATGTCAAATTAGTTAGAAAGTGTCTTAGTTTGTGTTTATAAGTGTTTTGATTCAATTTGTTGCACAAATTCGTCCAAATTCACCAAAGTGCTCAAAACTGCCCAGAAAGTGTTTTTAAGGCAGTTTTGAGTGTTTTGGGTGATGTTTGAGTCTTTTGGTTTGTTTTAGTGTTTTAAAGTTTAGTTTTACATTCTTTGAGTCTAGTTTAGTGTTTTATATTACGTTTTTACGTTTTCGAGTCAGTTTCCAAGTGATTAACAATCCCTCCTAATCCCCGGTCCAGAACGATCCCTACTTATACTTATACTACAATTTGACAAAAAGAGGGTTTAATTTGTGTGCGTATAAATCTCGCATCAATCACTACACCTTATGGCTTCATCATCTTTATGGTGTCGGCCAACACAGCTCGATTCGAAGTCTAGGTGGACATTCCGGGTTGGGGTGTGTCACCTTTAATTTAATCAATGTACAAATATTTAGTTTCCATATAACAATGATAACTGTTCTTTATTAAGGAACATTGATAATTCTAGGGAGACCAACTTTTTAAAACCAAATGATGTGGTTGGTGGATAAATTTTCTAGATTCCAGGAACTCCACATCATATATGTACCAGCCAATAAAATAAAACACTTGGCTACTTTGTTGTGTAATTAAATTTTATTCTACAAATTCTGAAGTTGTGGGCCTGACAAAAAAAATGTCCTCTGTCAAACATTACCTTCTCTACCGTCTCTGGTTCTCATCCTTGAGACATCAATGAAGTATTGCAGTTTAGGAACAATGGTTACTGGTTTAGTTTAAGATTGAAAACAAATTACTTCTTAAATCAACCAAGTTTTAGCCAAGAACATCCGAATTCAAATCATTGTGTGGATCTAAATGATGCTTTTATATAAGCACAAGAGACAAGAAAATGAGATGAAAGAAAAATCCCAAAAAAGTCATATTCTTGAACAATCAGTACCATCAGCTGCCTTGCATTTACCTCCTCAATCCATAGGCTTACATGAAGTGGGAAATTTTTGAAAACCCCCAGAAAAGAAAACCAGGAATAAAAATGTTATGAACTGCATATTTGTGATTGCTTCGCTCACAAGGAGAATAATTAGTTATAGCTAAAGGGTTCAATTGTAAGAGAATCGGGATTGAATTATAATGATTTGGGACCCTTGGGTTTAATGGTAATAGGCCAAGTATTGTAATGAGTTATTTTAACTAGTTTGTTAAAGTTGTACATCTGGCATTCACACACTAGATTGCTAGCTAGTGGCATATCTTTTTCTCTACTTTCATTGTAATGGTTAAATTTTAAATTAATAGAAAATATATATTATAATCTAACTTCATCTTTTTCCTTGCATTGCTGCCAAAGCTTCTTAGCTCAGGTTGATTCCCAGTGAAGGATTGTGATTCTAACATTGGTATCACCCATCTGATTTTGGTTTTCCTTGTGGTGTATGCCCCACCGCAAACCAAACACTCATCTTATCACTATGGATGCATGAGTTTCTGCTCTCGAAAAATTCCTTCGCTACGTTACCCACTCTTATCGATGAGGCTGTGTACAATGTGATCGACACCAAGCTTCTCACCCATCTACAAATTCACCTTCCAGTGTACTTCTAGCAATTTCAGCGTGAACTCCAGTTTAAAGGAAATAGTGAAGGCTCCTCAACCTCCCCCATCACTGAACCTCATTTGCACCAAGATGTTGACCCTATTAACAAACCTCATACTCATATCTGGGTTGGTGGAGGTCCTAATCCTTGTCCACCATGGCAACAATAGATTGATTTTCCCAGATTCTCGAAGGGTGAAGATCCTTTAGCTTGGATTTACAAAGCGGAGCAGTTCTTCAGTTTTTACAACATTACTGATTCTCAGCCAATGTTAACAGCTTCTTTCCATCTCGAAGGGGAGGTATTGTAATGGTTTTGTTGGATGGACTGCATCCATACAACACTAAGTTGGCTAGAGTTCTCCTAAGCTCTCTGTCTTGAGTTTGGACCCTCAGAATTTGATGATAAAGCTGAAGCACTTTTCAAGCTCAAGCAAACGGGTACCCTTCCTGAGTATGTTACTGAATTCTGCCATTTGGCTAATAGAACTCTTGAAATTTGTATGATCTTTCTTAAAGGTTGTTTCATAGGTGGGCTAAAGAAAGAATTGAAATATGATATTAAGCTTTTGAAGCCTACAACTGTGCATGATGCCATTGCTTTTGCAGTGCAATTGGATGTGAAAATTTATGAGTTTAAATCAACCACTTCTAAACCACCTCTCACAGTCAAACCTCACATTACTTTTGCTACCCCTGTGACTCGTACTGTACCTCACCATGGTAACTTAGATATTAAGAAACTGTTTCCAGATGAAATTCAAAAGAAACGAGAACAGGGAGAATGCTGGTTTTGCACTGATAAGTGGTGCATAATGTGGTTTAAACAACTTCTCATGCTTGATGTACTAGAATTTGATGAAATTAAGGTGGAAACACAGGAGGTGTGACCAAAATTGTATAACATGGACCTAAGTGCTTGTGCATTTTATGGCACTCGTAAGGGACAAACATCACAAACCATGAAGGTTGAAGGCTAGATCAATGGACAGTGTGTCAAAATCCTATTGGATTCTGGCAGCACTCATAACTCATTGACTCTAAACTTCTTAAGCAGTGGGGATACCAGGCTCAACACATTGAAACCTTTGAAGTGATGATAGCAGAAGAGGGTAAGGTTCAAAGTTCTGAATGTTGTAAACTTGTTGCTCTTAATCTGGGAGGTTACAATTGCAGTGTGAATTTGTATGCATTACCCTTGGGCAGTTGTGATGTAGTATTAGGGGTACAGCAGTTATCCATAGTGATTCTTGTGCTATGGCACTTTCAATTACTTACAATCAAGATTGTAAAAGATGCTAGACACCAGTCGGGTGGCGAGTAGCAGGTGCTTAGGCGGATTTAACTAAATCCATTATATTTCATGTAAATAAGTGTATGTTTGTACTCAAAATATATATAATTTCATCATAAACTACAAAATAAAATGACACTTATATTATGAAGTATTGGAACATAATGAAAACATGGGGAACAAGCATATAATGTGTGCTCATTTAAGTATTCGACACGTCTCTTATAATTTATTGAAAAAAGATAAAATGCAAAATGAAAGTTATCTATTTTCTACCTAAGTTGCAACCTAAGCAGGTCTGGGCGAGCGCCTCAGCAAGTCCATGTGCCCTTTCTTAATTTTCAACCACCTAGGCATCAATAGGGGTGGTGGCCAGCCGCCTAGTGCCTAGGCGGCGCTAGGTGCGAATTTTTAGAACAGTGCTTACAATGGAGTTCACTAAGGATCTACAAACTTACGAACTAGCTCACAAAGTCACTCCTGAACATACCATTCAAAAGGTTTCATTACAACACTAAGATAAGGAGATCTTTAACTCAAATTTAGGACTGTTCCTATACTCCATCGAGGGGAGAAAAGTTGAGGCATGTCAGTTAAGTGCAAAACAACTTCAAGAGCTTCAGAAGTTTGGAGAATTTGATGATATCTTTGTCTTGCCCACTAAGTTACCTCTACATAGAGCACATGACCATCATATCCCATTGATACATGGAGCTATACCCTATAACATCAGGTCATATCACTATGGTTCATTACAGAAAAGTGAAATTGAGAGGGCAGTTCAGGAATTGCTTGATGCATGATTCATTAAATAGAGTCATAGCCCACTTTCATTTCCTGTCTTGTTGGTAAAAAAGAAGGAAGGCACATGGAAGATGTGCATAGACTATAGGGAACTCAATTCACTCATTCTCAATGATATTCCTCTAATAGATGATCTCCTAGATGAATTGTATAGTGCACTGTATTTCTCCAAGTTGGATTTAAGGTCTGGATATTACCAGATCCTAATGAACTCAGAAGATGTGGAAAAACACAACCTTTAGAACTCATGAAAGGCATTATAATTTCCTTATGATGCCATTTGGGCTCACCAATGCTCCAACAACTTTTCAAAGTCTAATGAATGACTTATTCAAACCTTATCTCAAAAAATTTGTGCTGGTTTTCTTTGATGATATTCTGGTATTTAGCAAGACTGGAAAGATCACTTGAATCACTTGCAGGTTATATTGGAATTCTTAGAGATAACCAGCTCTATCTTAAGAAATCAAAATGCTCATTTGGACAAGCTTCTGTAGAGTATGTAGGGCATATTGTATCCCATGATGGTGTAGCTGCTGACCCTTCTAAGTTGCAGGCAATTCAAGAATGGCCTATTCCCAGAATTGTCACAGAATTGAGAAGGCTTTTGGGACTCACTGGCTACTACAGGAAATTTGTGCCAGGATATGGAAAAATAAGTCAACCTTTGTACAAACTCATAAGGAAAAATGGTTTTGAATGGAATTCAAATGCTACGTTAGCTTTTGAACAACTCAAGTCTATCATGGCCTCACCACAAGTTCTTGCTCTCCCAGATTTTTCTAAAACTTTTGAGTTAGAATGTGATGCATCTGGATGTGGTATTGGTGTTGTTTTAAATCAAGCAAGAAGACCTATAGCTTTCACTAGCCAATCCCTAGGTCCATGAACCAAGCCCTTTCTACATATGAAAGATAATTGATTGCCATAGTACATGGTGTGAAGAAATGACAAAATTATCTCCAAGGAAGACACTTTATTATTAAGACTAATCATAACAATCTCAAGTACTTCTTAAACCAGAGGGCAAACACTCATTTTCAACAGAAATGGGTGTCAAAATTGTTAGGGGTATGACTATGAGATTTAGTACAAGCAAGGGCCTCAAAATGTGGTAGCTAATGCCCTTTCTTGACTTTAGGGTACACCACAGTTATAAGAGTTCCCCATCTCTAATGTAGGCACTGACATAAAATGCACTGCTATTTAATATCCATATTTTGGATGGATGGATGAGCTGAGAAGAAGTAATGAGCAAGATGTGTGGATTGCTGAGAAAAAGAAGGAAGTGATTCAGGCCACCCAAAATGGCTCTGGAAGTTCTACATTGGGCAAGTACTCCATTGATAATGGGTTCTTGTGTTACAAACAGAGAATGGTCTTAAGTTTTTCATCTGATTGGAGAAATAAAATCATGGAGGAGCATCATTCAACTCCTGCTTCTAGACGCCAGGGGATCTTAAAAACCTATCAGAGAATTAAGAAGAGTTTCTATTGGCAAGGAATGAAAAATGACATTAAGAAGTTTGTTGCTGAGTGTGACCCTTGCCAGCAAAACCAAAAACTATCGCACCTTCTGGATTGCTGCAGTCACTACCTATTCTTCATAGGGTGTGGGCTGACATTAACATGGACTTTATAGTAGGCTTGCCTAATTGCAAAGGAAAAATTGTGATATTGGTGATTGAAAGGCTCTCAAAATATGTTCATTTTGTGTCGTTGTCTCATCCTTACACTGCCACTGTAGTAGCATAGCTTTTTGTAGATCACATCTTCAAGTTACATGGTATGCCTAACTCTGTTGTCAGTGATAGAGACCCCATTTTCATCAGTGTATTCTGGAATGAGCTCTTTAAATTGTAGAACTCAAAGTTGTGTATGAGTTCAAGGTACCATCCACAAAGTGATGGTCAAACTGAGCTGATGAAGTGTCTAAAAACCTATCTTAGATGCTTTGTGGGAGGTTAACCAAAGAAGTGGGTTCAATGGCTCTCTTGGGTTGAATGGTGCTTCAATACTTCTTATCACACTTCCTCCAAGTACAGTTCATTCGAGCTAGTTTATGGATATCCTCCACCTCATGTGATTCTCTATGAAATTGGCACTGCAAGAATAAACACTGTGAAGCAAGAGTTAATGGAAAGAGATAGAATCTTATTTGTGCTAAAGAAAAATTTGGAGCTAGCTTAGAATAGGATGAAACAATACAATGACAAGAAGAGAACAGAAAGACACTTCACGGTTGGTGATTTTGTTTACTTGAAGCTGATACCATACTAGTTGCAGACTCTAGCACCCCACAGTTATCACAAGCTACAACCAAGATATTATGAACCTTATGAAGTGCAAGATAAGATTGGAGATGTAGCTTATAAGTTTAAGCTACCAATGGGAACCAAAATTCCTCATGTGTTTCATGTGACTACCTTAAGAAACAGTTGGGTAATCACACCAGTGCTCAAACCATTCTGCCTCAGGTCATGGAAGATGGATTGGCTCAAAATAGTCCAAAAGCTGCGATAGCTAGATGAATTCACAAGAAGGGAAAATATGCAGGTGTGCAAGTTCTGGTGTAGTGGCAAAGATCGGGAGGAGAATGATGCCACTTGGGAGGATTTTGATGAATTCAAGGCCAAGCTTCCTGATTTTTCTCTTTGACCCTTGTGGACAAGGTTTTCTTAAGGAGGGAGTGTTGTTATGAACTGTATATTTGTGATTGCTTCGATCACGAGGAGAATAATTAGTTATAGCTAAAGGGTTAAATTGTAAGAGAATCGGGACTGAATTGTGATGATTTGTTGAAGTTGTACAGCTGACATTCACACGCTGGATTGCTAGCTAGTGGTATATCTCTCTCTCCACTTTCATTGTAACGGTTAGATTTGAATTAATAGAAAAGAAATATTATATCCAACTTCATCTTCTTCCTTGCGTTGCCGCCATAGCTTCTTAGCTCAGGTTGATTCCCAGGTAAGGATTCTGATTCTAACAAAAAAGCTACTGAAATTTAAATAATTAAAGATGGAAGAGGAGACACCGCAGAGCAATTTTCCAGATCCCCTTTTTCCTTCTTTCAGGCCATAAAGAAGAAGACATAATCCAAAAGTTATTGATGGTAGCGAAAGCAAATGGTTGATGGAGTTTCTTTTTTTTTTTTTTTGGGTCATTCTGAGCCCGCCGTTTCAGAATATTTATGAAGCAATTAAATTTCAAAACAGAACAACTACGTGTTTTGTTTTATTGGTGCGGTACAGGTACAACGTGAAGCGACCGGAATCGGGAAAATTTTTTTATTGTTGTTGACGATTGAATTATTGTTTAAATCAATATATTTATTGTATTTTAGTGACACATTATTTGATTTGAAAATTTAATTTAAAATTTCGATCTCTCTAACATTACTGCCACATATAAATTTCCATATACAAATGCTTAATAAAAGATATTAAATGCAATAACTTATATTAAAAATATTTGAACAAAATTAAGTTTTGTTATTTTTATTAGGAAAAAAAGTTTTTTTAGTCGCTGCTGGGCAAAAAAATTGTGAAATTACTTGAATTAAAAGGTAACAAAATTAAGTTTTGTTATTCTAATACAATTGGATAATTATATATACACATATACATATTAGAGAGATATTCCTATCAAAGCAAATGAACGCCCCAAAAGACAGAAACCCCTCGAGGAAGGAAGGAACAGTACTACTAAAGACTAAACTTCCGGAAAGATAAAAACCCCTCCAGCAGATGACCTTCTTAGCTAAGTTCGTTGTAAAAGCAACCCCACTTCCTAGAAAGTCATCCTAAACTTCCCCGATACTTTGTTACCATTAATAAAGTAACCTAAAAACAAAAGTGGTATATATATATATATATATTTTAGGGGAGATTAAGAGTTAACTTGTAGCGTATCATATGGCACAAGTGAACGCAGCCGCGTCCGGTGATCTTCTTCTGAATGTAGATGACTTCTACTTTTCCGCACTCTTTGATGATGAAAATTTTGACGAGTCTGAGCCAGTTTCAGATTCCGCGTACGCCCAAGAGTTGCAGTTCCAAGAGGCTCTAATGTCCTCTTCTGCAATCACCTCCCAATCAATTCACAATGACGGTTCCTCTTCCTCTTCATCATCGACAACAACCCAAGCAACCCAAGCAATCCAATCCCACCCGATCCATGAAATCCTATTCCCAATTCAGGACACGCGAGAGTCCGGCGAATCGTCGTCACCACAACCAGCAACACAAACCCTTTGTGGGATTTGTATTGAGATGAAAGAGGCTGACGAGATGTTTCGAAATGAGGGCTGCGTTCACTCCTTCTGCTCTGACTGCATAACCAAGCATGTGGCATCCAAAATCCAAGCAAACATTCACGTAGTATCGTGCCCCGGCTTGGACTGCAGGGCTGTGCTGGAACCTGATGCTTGTATGCCAATGCTTCCCAAAGAAGTCTTAGAAAGGTGGAATGATGCCCTTTGTGAAGCTATGGTTTTAGGGGCACAAAGACTCTACTGTCCTTTCAGCGACTGCTCAACGGTTTTGATGATCGACAACGAAGATGAGGAGGCTGTAAGAGAGTCCGAGTGTCCCATTTGCCATAGACTGTTCTGTGCACGATGTCAAGTCCCTTGGCATCCAGGAGTTGATTGTGAGGAGTATCGGAGGCTTAACGAGGACGAGCGAGAGAGGGCGGATCTTATGGTTAAGGAACTTGCAAAGGAGAATAAGTGGAAGCGGTGCCCGAGATGCAAATATTATGTGGAGAAGACTGAAGGTTGTTTGCATATTACTTGCAGGTCAGTTTGCTTAATTTGGTATTACCTGCACAAGTATACTAGGCATAGGCGGTTGTTACTTATTTAGGGCATTTTATTTCTAACTGGCATAAAAATCTCATCAGTAATTCTATTTATCATCACAATTCTGGTTTCTCTTGTTGAGAGTATTATCTAACACGATATAATAGCATCAAAGCAGATTAGCCATGAGTTAAACTTGGTGGCGACACGTTTTCTTATGTTTGGTTTGAGTGACTCCACAAATGATGAGGAATGCCGATTGTATAGTACTCTACATCTGAAATGGAAGCCTTGCATTAGTAGTTTTAAAAATCTTAGTCGTCTCCACAAATTGCCAATTAGTTTTCGGTTTGATGCAAATCCTAACACAGGAGTACTTTTATCCTTAAGACGTATTAGATGATGGAATGCGTTTAGTAATGGAATAAGTTTAATGGGTTAAACAGCTAACTAGTTTTGACTGATGATATTGAAAAACTTTATGTAATTGTGGTTAATGTAAGGTTTAAAGATTCTAGATAGATTACTTGGTGGGAGTTGTATTTACTGTATATTGTATCTGCAGGTGCCAATTCCAGTTCTGCTATGGATGTGGAGCAGAATGGACAAGTACTCATGGTGGTTGCCAGTGAGATTAAGTTGCGGAAGGCACTCCGATTGAAGGCGTGTTACATGTTTTATGATGCTAGAACTTTTATTTATTTACAGAATCATCAAAAGTCCAGCAATACAAACGGACTTTTGCTGGTAGATTTGCTTCCTAGATATTTGAGGTTGTGTGATGTGGAACATTGCTTTGAATTCCCTTATTAATGTTATGGAGCTTTCTCTTTTCATTTGTTTTCTTCTTTCAAAGTTGGGTTACAGAGCTTTCTCTTTTCTCTTGTTTTCTTCTTTCAAAGTTGGGTTACATCTTTGATCAAGTTTCACAAAACCCCATCTTGAAAACTTTCCCGGAAAGAGGGCCAAATAAAAAGATATCTGAGAAAATGCCAAGAAAATCCGAGGAGTTGAAAGAAAAAGACTACCCTTTGATGCCATCTGAAGAATAAGAAGAAGAGTCTCTGCTAATGATTGGGAAACAGTGGTAAGGATCAGAAATGAGTATTTCGAAATCCCAGTCGCAACCTCTTCATGGTCTATTGGTGTTCTATTGAGGTTGTATTTTACTATAATTTCATAGAATTTGATTTGGCTGCATAACTGCGTTATTGTGGTTTCGTTTGATTCGTATGAAGTTTTCAATCCTCTGTTTCTTTGGTTTTTTGGATCATTTTTTCTCTCAGTTCAGAGTTTAATTGAGCTAATTAAAGGAAGATTATAAAGTATGATTACAAAAACAAACTCCAAGATTATGGATTTGGTCTGCCCCAAGAATTTAACAGAATTGGGGTACTTCGAAGGGATTCTTGGGTACAATAGGGATATATCCCCTTATTTAAGTATCTTTTATCACGTGACATGTAATGAGAGATACTAATTTCGTTAGATTCTCTATAATACTCGAGTAGGTACAACTTTTTATATCTTACTGAATGAACTGTATTACTTTTGTTCCAAGTAACTAAACCTAAAATCTTGATGCAGAAATTAAATAAATAAAAACAAGGGTCTAATACTCATAAGTAGTCCTCCAAGTCAATATCTACTGGAACCTTATATGATCATCCAACTCGTCCGACGATAACTCAAGAATCCAGCTCCTTGAAACTTAATTCGCAGAAGCTAATGAAAATGGAAAGCCAAATCTACAGTCACAATGCGTGCACTGCATCAGATGAATATACTGTATCAAGAATACGCATAGTGAATTAGTGATGCGCCTCACTCATGGGCGGACGCCATACTGAGGATTGTATCACACAATGGGAAGCTGTAATCACTACTTGTATATGCAGCTATTCTGCATTCTTTTCCTTTCCAACTATGGATCAGCTAGAGGAAGAAGAAAATATTTATTGATATGTACGTGTCTATTTTTTAAATACGAGTGCATGCGCCGGTGGATGTATTTTGTACTCTGTTTTAAAAGTCCCCGCCTAGACCTCGCTTAGGTGCTAGGTGGCTAGCCATTGTCTCGATTAATCCTTAAGCGTTTGAAAATTAAGAAAGTGTACCTAGACCACCTATGCATTAAGCCCCAAATGAGGTATTTTCTTTTTCAGGTCAATATTTCATTTTCATCTGTTCCTTTTTACTTTGTTACATCTCCACTTGAACCTATGCTTATCAAATTACCATTTCTTAAGGAGGAAAAAACACTTGAAGCTATATTTCATTTTCATCTTTTCCTTTTTACTTTGTTACATTATCTGTATCTCTCAAATCTTATTATTAAATCTTTAACTTTCAACCACTGGATACTAAAATATGGATATCCATTTTTTCTTTAAACAAACAATATTATCTACCCTAAGAGGAGATAATAGGCTAGTAATAATGCGGTTCAAATTCGCCTTTAGCGAAAATCGAATCTAAGACATCTCACTTACAAATAAAGATGAATATCACTACACCGTAATTTGAAATAGCATGGATGCCTTACTTTTGATAGATGCCTAACAAACATGTTCAAATTATAAAAAAGGGTTTTTATTATAAATGGTCCCTAAAATTGACCCTTACCAGCAAGATGTCCCTGAAATTAAAAATCAATCAATGTAGTCTTTCAAAATAGGTGTCTCAAATCAATGTGATCCTTCCATCACAATTCTGTTAAAAATTCTGTTAAGTGCTGATGTGGCACATAAATGGTCACCATGAGATTTACGGGTTTTTATCACAAATAGTTCCTGAAATTGACCCACACCATCAATATGGTCCCTAAAATTGAAAATCAATCAATGTAGTCCTTGAAAATATGTGTCGCATATTAATATAATCCATTTGCCACTATTCTATAAATAAATAAAATATTGTTATGTGCTGATATGAGTTTAATAATTAATTAAAAAAGTTGTCTAAATACCCTTTTGCACAATGGAATTTTTTTTTTCTTATAGTAGGGCCTATTCCGAAGAGAGATCCCTTCCATAAATTCTCAAGGGCACAAGGTTTAACTAAGGCCTAAGAGGGGGTGTGGAAATATTTTTCAACCAACAATAGACGTACCTTGGTTATAACATCATTATCTCAAGGCAGACCTCATCGTTCTTTGCATCACCAGACCACCAGGAAAATGCCAAACAAGCTCTCCAAGATTAAGGTTGTGAGGATGTTGACCGCCTAAATATTAACGGTGATGTCCCAGAAGTCGTGCCAATGGGCGAAGCCATCACCAAAGGTAATCTCGATCTAAGTTCAATTCGGTGAAACGTGTCCAAGTGTGTAAAGATGCTTGTATTTGTATTTTCTTTTTTAGAGAATAGAGAGTGAAGGATAGAGAAATGTGGATTGTGATTGAAGGTGATTGCAGGATTGGGTTTTTTGGTTGACAATTTTTTTATTAACTGTTAAATTATTAAGCCTATTTGTAATTTTTTTTAATTTAATTAGACTTGTGTGACCCATTTATGTGTCACATTAGCACATAACAGAATTTTTGACAAAATTGTGATGGAATGACTACATTTCATTTGAGACTTACTTGCGGGACTACATTGATCAATTTTCAATTTTAGGAACCATTTTGATGTCGAGGGTCAATTTTAGAGACATTTCCTGGGTCAATTTTAAGGATCATTTGTGAGAAAAAAAAGACTTATGAGACCCATTTATGTGCCACATCAGCACTTAACATAATTTTTAACATAATTGTAACAAAATGACTACAGTGATCTGCGACACCTATTTGCAGGGATTACATTAATTGATTTTCAATTTCAGGGACCATGTTAATGGTGATGATCAATTTCAAGAACCATTTGTGATAAAAACCCTATAAAAATAACAAAATAAAAAGAGAAATGCTAAGAAGACTCTGTGAAACTCTCAATGGACTCATCACCAGCATTTATCGTGCTAACATTATAAAATATAGTTCATAAAGAGTCACATTTTAAGAAAATCTCCTTAGCATCCTAGAAATAAAAAAATTGTCATTTAATATTATACCGTAATAAATATACCAACATAAATGGTGTTAAATTCTAATAATATAATATTCGATGAGAGATTGAAACTAATTTATTCCCACAACCTTAAAGTTGGATATTACCAAATTCCCTCCCGGCAGTCCACACCAGAGGATATGGTTGCATTAATTTGTGGCGCCAAACCATCACACACTCACGGACTCCAACTCGCAAAGGCATAAAGCACGCAAAAATTCAAAGCCCACAAATCCTCAAAGCCATGATTCTCTGCAGCTGCTACCCATTTCTCTCCAAATCCCCAATCTTCTCCCTCCCATTTCCTCCCACCACCAAAACCCCATTCCCCATTTCCTCTCTCTGCTGCTCCACAACCCCCTCTTCCGTCCCAGACCCTCAGACCGACACCAATGACACCATCAGCGACGGCAGCGGCGGGCCCAACAAGAAGCGGCTTTCTGACCAGTCCTTGTGGGAGGCCAAGGACTCAGAGGGAAACGACTACTTGTACAGGTTGGGCAAAGAGGCTGATAACATGAACATCGCCGTCGGTGCCCGGGCCGGCCTCGTCGACGACCTCTTCGTCGGAAAGTTTCTCGGCCGAGACTCCGATATCGTGTTTGATTATCGGCAGAAGGTCACCCGGTCCTTCAAGTACCTTCAAGGCGATTATTATATTGCGCCTCTGTTCATGGTATGATCATGTTTTGCTTGTTTCTGATTATTTGGTTTGTATTTGATTCAATAGAAATTGGAGCAATGGTCCTTTAAAGCTTCCACCCAAACTAAACGGTTTAAAGGGGCAAAATATGGATAGTTCTTACGGACTTAGCCAAAAGTACTAATACTCACGAATTTTTAGTTCAGGACCAAAGCTCCAATTGAACTAAAGTTAAGGGACTATTGCTCCAATTATCTCATGATTCAATTCTTGTGAAATTGATTAATTTCTGATTCAACGGATTTTAAGATGCTAATCCAATGATCAACTGCATTGATTCTGTCGGAATTAATGCCATTACTTATGATTGAATGCGCGATTGGTGGGAATTTTGATGATTTTTCATTATGGTTTTGTCAAGTTAGAACATATCCATTGATGTTTTTGCTTAATTTTTATGTCTTAACGCTTATGAATTTAATCTGACAATTTCTGGTCAGTGATTTTATGTTTCTTTTTTGTTGCCTTTCTGTTTTACAGGATAAAGTTGGTAAGTTCTATGAAACTGGGCAAAAGATTAAAATAAAAATGTCATGATTCAGGTCAGAGCAGTACAAAAGCTTGGTAAAAATCGCTGTACTTTTGTCACCTTCCTGACATGGTTTTTCCAATACTTGTTTGCAGTCATTTTGGTGGCCATGCTATGTGTTTGGACATTTGTTTTGCAAATTTGAACAAAAATAAAAGTTTATCTGGTATTTGATCAGTTTGCTTAGGGCCGAATCAAAATCCTTGTCTTTTCGCATATGTTATTAGTAGCTAAGATGAAAGGAAGGTTATATTAAAATTTTCTAATAAGATTAATTTGTCCATCCACCACCACACCTTGTACAATAACGGTTCATTGTGCATGTCTTTATCACAAATTTTGAGTGGAATATTTTTAATATTAATAGCTATGTTTACACTATAAGAGCCTGTACCAGATACCTCCAGTTTCTTCATTTACACTTAATGCTTTCCCTCAGGGGTCTAGTTATCAGGATTTTTGTACTCATGATTTGTGTTTCCTTATGGAATCTGTAATTGAAAATTTCTTGTTTTACCATTGGAAACTTTCATGTTTTGTGCAGCTCATCAAAGACACGAAGCTATAGTTATTTGTTGTAATCTTATGTGCGTGTGTTGTTTTTCCCAATGCAGTATGCCATATTGCGAAGAACTACCTTGCTCCTCTTCTAAATACTAAAGTTCCATTAATCCTAGGTATATACAGTAACTATAATCTTTACCGGCTATTCTTTGTGGGTTCTTGTTGAACTTTTGTTGATAGTTTTCATAAAGCTTTTTGGTCATTGATATTTCATGTTAAGATTACTCGATCATGTTTCATTTTTTTTTTCTCCTCTTGGAGTTATCAATCTGATTCTTAAGATGTTTTGACAAATTACTACATATTGAAAAGTCACATTCATTCCTTTTGTAACACTGGTCGTCCAACTTTTTGTATGTGGTTACTTTTAGAATCTTACTTTAAAACTTCTCTATCTCCTAAGTCCTAACCTACTTTTTTAATATCTTCTGAATGAGTGATAATGAGTTTAGTCTTTCGGGGTGACACATTAACAGGATATGTCCTCTGAAAATTTAGCATTTTATCATATAGGTATTTGGGGAGGAAAAGGGCAAGGAAAATCATTTCAGACTGAACTTATATTCCAAGCCATGGGAGTTGAACCTGTAATTATGTCCGCCGGGGAATTGGAATCAGAAAGAGCAGGTAACTTTCTACGATTATAAAGTTACTTCCTAAAATTTTTGCTGTTTTCTGATTGTAGAATTTCCCACAATACATATCTTCAATTGAATTTGTTCATTTCTTTGGGAACTCCTTCTACTGATCTGAAACAAGTAATTGAGCTGGCATACTGCAAGGATAATGGAAGATTTGTTACCCTGTTTATAATTTCTTGTAGAATCAGGCTTTATATAATCATAAGTTCCACTGCAGGAGAACCGGGAAAATTGATACGGGAACGCTATAGAACAGCTTCTCAAGTGGTCCAGAACCAAGTTAGAAGCTCTACTACTTTCACTGTTAATATATGTATGTCTGGGATTATGCAGTTAAATAGTGCTGTTTGACGTTGCCATGCAAGTTTATCCATATGTATGTCTTGGGTTGTGAAGTTAAATAGTGCTTTTTGATAATTTTCATGCAATATTTCTTTGGTTTATGATTCTATATTTTTTTTCTCTGTTATTGAATTGGGTCTGCGAAAATTACCTGACTTCTTTAGAATAGTTAAGACAGAGGGAGGGAGGGAGATGCGCTCTCCCAAAGTATGAAAGAACGCACGAGCAGAATTAGTTCCTTTTATCTTCCAAATCCTGTGGACGATAGGCCTGCCAAAGAATTGTTTTGCGGGTAGTAGTAATACCTTCGTATTCTTTCTATAAGAAAGTAGATGCTGCATTAAAAGATTAACTCATAGACTAGCGCATTCTATTTTTCTCTTCTCTGGTGTACGTCATGCATTGATGCATATGTGTCCGACAAAGCTTCTTTAAGTCTCTTTTAGACACTCCATGCATAATATGCGGAACCATCTTGAAAATCAGTGATTACGCCTACAGGATCAATTTAGTGAGCTAAGTTTTAAGATGAAATTTATGTTTTAGACTTTAAAGTATACTGACAAGGCATTGCGGAAGGGTATTTAAGACTACCAAGTCGCCAGAAACTGAGCGAGGTTGCAGAGTTTTGAAATATTTGTGAAAATCTACAAAGAAGTTTTTTAGGTGCTTTATGTTTTGTCCTTTTTCTCCTCAATGCTAGAGATGAAATTCTATGCAATCATGACAGTGTTTGAAAGGGTTAGTAGATAGAAGGACATTGATAATGCAAACTGGAAAACTAGGGATAAGTTACACCATACAGAGAAATTTAGAATTGGGACATGAAGCAAAGAACTACAACAACAACAGAGCCTTTTCCCACTAAGTGGGGTCGGCTATATGAAAAACTAGGGATAAGTTACACCATATAGAGAAATTTAGAATTGGGACATGAAGCAAAGAACTACAACAACAACAGAGCCTTTTCCCACTAAGTGGGGTCGGCTATATGAATCCTAGAACGCCATTGCGCTCGGTTATGTGTCACGTCTTCCGTTAGATCCAAGTACTCTAAGTCTTTTCTTATAGTCTCTTCCAAAGTCTTCCTAGGTCTTCCTCTACCCCTTCGACCCTGAACCTTTATCCTGTAATTGCATCAACTAACCGGAGCGTCAATAGGCCTTTGTTTCACATGTCCAAACCACCGTAACTGATTTTCTCTCATATTTCCTTCAATTTCAGCTACTCTTACTTTACCCGGATATCCTCCTTCCTAATCTTATCCTTTCTTGTGTGCCCACACAGCCAATGAAGCATTCTCATCTTCGCTACACCCATTTTATGTACATGTTGATGCTTCACCGCCCAATATTCCGTGCCATAAAGCATTGCTGGCCTTATTGCTGTCCTATAAAATTTTCCCTTAAGCTTCAGTGGCATACGACGGTAACACAACATGCCGGATGCACTCTTCCACTTCATCCATCCAGCTTGTATTCTATGGTTGAGGTCTCCATCCAACTCTCCCTTCTTTTGCAAGATAGATCCTAGGTAGCGAAAGCTGTCACTCTTTGGTACTTCCTGATCTCTAATCCTCACCCCTAACTCATTTGAGCCTCCATTTGCACATGAAGCAAAGAACTGCCGTTCTAATTTGTCGCCACATGCACACTGTGTCAACTCTGCTGCTTTTAATGGAATCGTTCTTCAAGGGCTACGATTCTAAATATCACCTCTTAAAATCCATTTGAAAAGTAATTGAGAGGATCTGTTCAGCTTGAAGATGGGGGCTGTTCTCCGTCAGATCTTTGACCATAAATTGAAGATGGAGGCTGTTGTATGGAACTGTTAATTTTATTGTCTTCTTGGAACTGTTAATTTTATTCACAGATGACAACACAACAAAATAGTTGTTTGTTACAGTCTATATATGTTTGGATCGTGCTAATTATGCTTCATTGTTGGACATCATTTGTTTCATACTGTCTTTACATTTCTATGGATTTTTAATTTTTCTTGACTATTGCAGGGCAAGATGAGCTGCTTGATGATCAATGACATTGATGCTGGCCTTGGTAGATTTGGTGAGAACTGTTTAATTTAGACCAGAAATTCAATAACTTACAAAGAGAGAAAGGAAAGCATTAAGCACATAAATATGATAGTGCCAACTTTTTCTTGTAATTTTCTTTTGTTGGGAAAAATCAGTTATGTATGATGTTAGTTATACGTTCCCAACATTAGTCATTGGTGTAGGAATGATTGAATTGACCTTTTAGTTTTCATTCATGTTTCACTTTTAGTGATGTGTTATTGTCTATTTTTTTTCTAGGCAACACTCAAATGACAGTCAACAATCAAATTGTTGTCGGAACATTGATGAATCTTTGTGATAATCCTACAAGAGTTAGTATTGGACAAGACTGGCGAGATTCAGATATTACAAACAGAGTTCCTATCATTGTTACTGGAAATGATTTGTCAAAAATATATGCTCCCTTAATCCGTGATGGAAGGATGGAAAAGTTTTACTGGTATGTGATTGTTTAATGAACTTTCATTTTCATTTTGCTGGTATGTGATTTTTAACAAAGGATTAAGAGCTTTTAATTGGTGATTTGCATGGATAAATCAATTTGCAATGACATCTAGCTCCCCTGCGTTGGATGAAAACTTGATGTTTGTTATGAAGTGTTTTAAATATATCCAATTTCTATCTTCAAACTTGCACACGAAAAGGAGAAGTTGATTTGGAGATTTGTGCCTTAACCATTCATGATGGCATGCAAAATTTCTTGTTGATTTTCCTCTTATCAGTGTGAATCGTTGTTAGAATAAAAATCAAAATATATACATTGAGACCTTTCACATTGAAAATTCAATCAATTTGGTCAAGAAAATCCGTTACCTTCTCATCCATGTTTGTAGGCAGATGGATGCCTTTAACATGCGTTTCCCAGTGAAGTGATTTCTTCCTCATGATGGGCAATAAATCACGACAAGATAGTGAATGACATGCCTCGTATCCATTTCAGACACCTTTTCTTGCCCTTTTTTGCCTGTTCGTGACTGTCAAATGCACTGGGCTTTCCTTCTGTAAACATTTGACTAATTTTCCAAAATTACTGTGCTAAAGTATTGATAGAAATTAATGGAAACCAAATATAGTTCTTGATATTCTGAAATTGATTTGTTGTAGTGTTATTCTTAATTAAATTCTTTTCCAATTGACCACATTGTATCATTTATTATTGTGTTATGTGTCAAATGCTATTATATGTATGTTTGATATTTCCTTTCCTTTTCTCCACGATATGTAACAGATCCATGTGACCTTTGTTTGATATTTATCTGAAACAGGCAGCCTAACCACGAGGACATTATTAATATTGTTCACAGAATGTATGAGAAAGATGGCATATCTAGGGATGAAGTTGTAAGGATAGTGGACACATTTCCTAATCAAGGTATCCCTCTGTTATCGTCTTCTATCTAAGCACGAATCAATGCCTTTAAATTTCTTTTGAGCAAACAAATGGAATTTCAATTTCTGGATGTCATGGATTCACCAAAGGCTGTTGATCAAATTTGAAGACTTCTGCATTCTACTTTATTTCTTGTTCTTATTTTTATTATTGTTATTGTTATTGTTATTATTGCTGTTGTTGTTAGTATTATTATCGTCGTGGTTACTATTGTACTATTCTTATTCTTCTTCTTTTGATGATTGGGCAGCGCTAGATTTCTATGGAGCTCTCAGGTCTCGAACATATGACCGGTCAATTTCTAAGGTATATGACATTCCCGATTTGAAATTTATTAGACCATTGCAACAAGTTACCATGTCAAATGCAAAGATTCATAGTGTATCTGTCATTAAGCAAATGAATCCATAGTTTTACCCATTGGCATTTGGGTGTAGGATATCGTAGTGCTCATTTAATTACTGTGGAGGATTGACATGATCTCCGTAGGATAAATAATACCTAAATTGTTGCCGAGTCTTCATATCTAATGCCTAACCTGCTGAGGATCATTTATAGTTTTTAATGCTCCAGCTTCTCGAAGTCTTCCTGCCTAACTAGTTGATGAATAGCCAACAAACGGAATCTCAAAAACTTAAACAGGATAAATCATGTTGTAACCTTTACTGTCAAAGATTTGAGGGACTAAAATGATGAGCCACTAATTAGCACAATAATTATAAGAAACAGAATTTCATATTTCATTTAGATCGTAATTATTTTTTTTGCTTTTAAAAGGAAAACTATTTTTTTTGCTTTTAAAAGGAAAACTTCCACAGAATTAAATAGGAGAAAAATTACAGGAAATTCATTTTCATCAACAAATGTGGACCCCTTGCTCATAGAGAGCAAAGTGAGCCAAAACGACCAGCGACCATATTACTCTCTCTTGGCTTGAAAGTTACTGAAATAACCAGCAATTTAGCCAAGACAAACGTAGTATCTTCTGCCAGATTCCCTCCACCGACCAACACTCATCAGCACAATGACAAAATTAGCCACACTCAAAGAATCCGTTTGACAATCAACGAAAGGAAGGATGCATTTGTAGCGGAAAGAATGCCAGCATAAAGAGCATGCAATTCAGTCACAAGGATAGACACATTAGCAGTTGGCTGCCAAAGCACCCATCAACTAGCCTTGTGCATACAAACTACAACACCAACACCACAAAGACCCAAACTAGGATCAACAATCCCATCTATGTTAAGCTTAAACCATCCCCTTGGCAGTGCCTCCCAGGACCCTTATAGGTGATGCATCCCCACCCCAACGGATCTCCTATTTGCTGTCTGGAACTCCCACAAGTCTGCTCCATGTTGATAAATTACCTGGGCTGGTCGTGAATGTCCTTCATGCATCACCATGTTCTTTTCACCTCCACACAGCCCACAAGATGTTGGCAGCTAGACAAACACTAAAAAGAGAAGGCGCATCACCATTAAGTGGCAAAAACATCAAAGAAAGCCTTAGTCCATATCTCATGTGCAAACAAGAAATTAGTGAACACAAGTTTCCCCTCTTAGGTACACCTTATACACAGCTGCATCCACAAGTTTACTCTCAAGTCTTGACAGCTCTCCACATAAAATTGATAAGCTTCCCAGGAATTTTAGGCTTCCAAAGATGTTGCCAATATAAACTTAACAATGAGAGTTCTAACAGCTCAAATCTTCCTGTTCTGATTTAAAATTGGTCTGGATTTGCTTGTTTCTCAACATTTTCTGGTACTAGAAGTCATATTATTTCTTGTAAAATTTTCAAATTATTTATGTGCATTTATTGTCTTAACTAATTTCTTTTTTCTCCTAGT
The DNA here is from genome assembly GCF_963583255.1 of Pyrus communis. Taxonomy (NCBI): domain Eukaryota; kingdom Viridiplantae; phylum Streptophyta; class Magnoliopsida; order Rosales; family Rosaceae; genus Pyrus; species Pyrus communis. The sequence continues at coordinate 22,914,457 of NC_084809.1, read as the reverse complement.
GGGTTGATGATATCGGAGGTGTTGAAAGTCTGGGAAACAAACTTATAAAGGGAAGGAAAAATGACAGCCTTCCTGTGTTTACTCCTCCAGAGGTAGTATTATCAACTTTAACTGATGTTTGCTTTCCAAACCTGCATCCTATAAAAACGTTCAAAAGTTTGATTGATATGATTGTTCATTTTGTACATCCATCAGTGAACTGGTTATACTTTCGCCATCTCAGATACAAAATGTAAATAGATTGAAGTATAGTGCAACAGATTTCTGTTATTTTATAAAATGGATAGGAGTTTAATGATCTACCTTGTCGGGTTTTAGAAAACTATGCAGCATATTTGAAGCATTTTTATGCGTCTCGTAACTCATTTGGTTGGAATAAAATTTATCTAGTAGGATTAACGCATTGAGTGGGTTTGCCTCTCCCTTGTGCAGCAAACAATGGAGGCTTTACTTGAATCAGGTTATTCTCTGATCAAAGAACAGCAGTTGATAATGGAAACCAAACTTTCAAAGGTATACATGAAGAACATGGACGATTAGAAACGGGGATGCCATTGTTATGTCGTCCCATAATGCTTTGTTATGCACGGGTGAGTTCAATGGTTCTGGCTTGTTGTGTTTGCGTAATTGGAATTGTACAAATGTTATGGTCTGCCTTTGTTTCACCGTAATCTCCGAACAGGAGAATGTTCGATAATCTCTAATGTTGAACCATGTTTTTCCTCACGTGGATCACCAAATATTGTTTTCTTCTATGTTTCTGCTTTCTGGACTGTTGGCAGTTCAAGACCTTCTTCTTGAACTGCCTGCCAAGGCCGACAACACCTTGCGAATCAGATTCAGCTAATAAACTAATGCTCAAACGAATGATAATATGAGGATCTTTATTCGATCGCTGTTGGATATCTAAATTGTTCTATTTTTATTCATTTTTGGTGGATGATCGTGTTCGTCGAAAAGAATCCAAAAGCAAGTCAGTGAGAATCCCAAAACCGTATCTTCGGGATGCCTTGAAGTTCTTTCTGTTTATAAAAAGAGGAACCTCTTTAGACGCTTCGGGTCATATTTGGCTTGAACTGAATGTCACTTATCCCTCACTAAATTCAGACAGAATATGTGCTTCAAATTAGGTCAACTTTGGCCCGTTGGGGACACACCAATGAGAGCAATGTGCCCCCTAATTAAGAATCTTGGACAACAAGAAAGCTAGATGAATGGCGCATCGAGGGGAAAAGAAATTAACCTCCACAAATATAGAAGAAATTCTAAGAATCTGCGAATCTCCTATCATTAATTATTTCTTAAACTAAGATCTTTGTAACTTTGTAACATGGAATCAGTTCTTCAAAGCATAATCAAGGACGACCATATCAAGAAGAGACTAATAACTTGGTTGATTAAGAACATTCATTATGGCAGTTTAGGTCTTGATTCTGCAAAAGCCACCACCATCTCTAAAGAATTACAATTTTTTATTATTATTTTTAAAATCTGATTAAAACAGTTTTTATTCTGCTTACGTGGTACCAACTACCAAGGACGTCAATACGTGGCCATTCATGTTTTGGTTTCAATGTTGTCAACTTTTTGTCCCCCATTATCTATTTAAGTGTGCAGTATTATATATTCAGATTATGTAAACAAAAATTCTATATTAAATTTTCATGTGACTTTGAAAATGGAGTAACCAAATTGTATTTATCAAATCACGTCATAGTTTTTAACTGACTCAAATCTCAGGCTGGTTTAATTTTTATTATAGCTAAGGATAATGATGACGATAATTATGAAATTTATCTACAAGTGACTTTCAGATGATGAAAAAAATAATGAAAATTAATTATGACATTTGTACAATTAAATGATGTCACAATAGAAACGGAATGCGGAATTTCCTCTTTATTGGGAAGTAGGAACCTATTGTCCTACAACAAATATGTATTGATACATATATGACACGTCATTTAGTGAACAAATTTAACTGAATAAATTTTGTAACATTTTTTGTCAAGGGTTAGCGCTTTATATCAAGAAAAATGCTAAAAGAATATAGCCGACGATTTGTGCTATCTGGTTTCATTGGCTATGGATTAATCATTAAAGCATGGATGCCTTTGACAAAGAAAGATGCTTAAAATTATTTTTTTTTAATGGATTTTAACTCTAAAATGATGTGGTTCTGATTAATCGTGTGCTTAATATGGGTTTAAGGTTAATTAAGAAAATGATATGATTAGCTGCGATGGCATCACTTGCCCTTCAGCTCCTTTTCATTGCTCAAGAATAAACCCAATGAGGAAAGTAGTAGAGCATGATTGTTCGAAATTTCAAATTTTCAACACCATTGAGAACATGAAAGATGCTTCATCATCATCCTTTTGGTTGGACAAACCATATAATATATGACTGGTTCTAGCAGTATGGTTCTCATTGTTAAAACCATTACAATATTATCACACTATCTAATTGAACTCTCTTTCCACCCACACATGTATTTAATCATCTGTTTTATATTTATGAGTGCTAGGGTTGGAGCGACACAGTTTTTCTCATACCTACAACTTATGGGGTCGTGTACCCACATGACCAACACTAAATCCTTCATATTGCAGATTGATCAAGCATGATCACCTCTTATGACTTTATAACTCTGCTAACTAGAAGAGGGGGTCAAACTACAACACCAATCGACCTCGAAAGTAGTGATCACATGATAAATATTTACCAGGTCACGATCTCATGTACCACACAAATAAAAGACGACGACTTGATGTATTAGGGTATTTTTCCAACTTACCAAAGTACTCAACTTAAAACTCCTCTAATTTCTTTGTTATAACTCAAGATCGCTCGTGCGATTGAGAACTATCCATCTAGTACCAAATCAGACCCAAAAGGACAATTTGATTTTTTAGTCCCTCAAAGTCAAGTATAATCCTACTTAGGTTAAATATGAGAATTCAATGAATGAAAGTTAACTAAGTTCTCAAAATCCTTCATTAATGAAATAAATCTTTAAAATTTGAGGCAATAGTTCACCAAAATACTCCTGTTGCGTAATTAATTCAAACCTAGTTCCGTCAAGGAGAAAAACTTATGTGGGGCTCAACGTGACATTGGACAATGCCTAATGGCACTACGACTCAATCAAAATTTAACATGTGGTAAGATTTTTAATTATGATTTTAGAGTTGTATTACCTTTTAAAGATTTCATAATTACATAAAAATTAAATATATATATATATATATATATATATTATAAAGATTAGTAAAATTAGAAGTAGACTCCAATCACCCAACTAGAGCAGTCCTCCATCATTTGAGAATTCACCCCTCCGGCGCAGATGTCGGTATCGCTTGACTAAACTTCGAGGTAATAAGCTTTATATTTTCCATTCTCATAGATTTTCTTGTCATGACTAGCCTAATTCTTTGAAAAATAAAGGTGAAATATTTTGTTTTTGCAGAAAATGATTCATCATTGAAAAAATAAATAAATAAATAAAACGAATCTGAATTCAATTACATGTATTTGTTTTCATGACCATAGTCTATACAATTCCAATTAATCCCTTACTTAGGAAACTGATCAACATCAACCCATATAAAAGTTTATCTCCCAAGTTCTTCCTGTGGAGGAAGTTTGGGTGGGTGTTTTTGCTTTATTTGTTTTAATGTTGGAAATAATATTATTTTAGTTTTCATGTAAATAGGAAATTGTAGTTAAATTTAACCACGTGTCAAATTTTGACTGAATCGTAATGTCACTAGGCATTGTTTAGTGGCACGTTGAGTTCCGCACAAGTTTTTTTTCCCTGTCAAGGGATAAATTGGGTCACTTAAATTTTCAAAGATGTATGATTTGACCATACTCAAAATGAGTTGTCTGGTCTTGCAATAGGCAAGTTTGGTAGTCTCACTTTATGCGAGTTTGATAGTCTTGCTATAGACAAGTTTGTTCACTGCGAGAGCGATCTGATAGCTTTTTACCATAAGATTAAATAAAATTGAATGGTGTATCATGTCTCCGAGTTTGGAATGTGAGATTTTTATGATTCAATCTTGGTACAGATTTTACCGGATTTATGAGTTACGATTTATGGCTTATGATAAATGACGATGATGATTTTATGAACGTTGGATTTGTTACTACTTATCTTGTGGCACGCATACAACCGTACAAACTTAGAGCATTGTACCACGTTCACGGCCATAAGACACAACTTGCACGTGTATGGTTATATTTTCAGCTTGTCCATATTATGGACATGTCCTTCCACCTTACACTAGCTACCGCTAGTGTATGGTTATATTTTCAGCTTGCACGTGTATTGGGGTACTATATTTATATTTTTAGTTTGTCATCACTTCAGAGTTTTCTTAGTAATGGCATGTTTATACATTTAGAATATTGTATCACGTTCGCGGCCGCAGGACACAACTTGCACATGTATGAGTATTTTCAGCTTGTCCACATTGTAGACATGTCCTTCCAGCTTGTCATTTGTCTCAAGATTACTCAAGAATATGACATGCTTATATTATTCAATTTCCGCTAGTTGTGGCTAGTGGATGATATTGTATGCCATGCCACTGGAAAGTAACAACTTAGTATATATGTAACGATTAGTTCTCAGTGTATATAGGAATCAATAGTAGTTGACGTGAGCATCTTTGACGTCAAGGCATCCTTTCAAGCAATGACACATCCTTATTGAGTAGGATATCTACTCAGCTTTACCCATAAACTGGTATTAAACAACTGTGCTCTGAACTATTATTGTATTTGTAATTGAGGGTCGGAGATGCATTAAGTGGGGCCCTTACGTGATGTGTTGATATAAATGTGGTTTTCCTACAAGTATTTTAATTTAGGCTTATCCGTATTTTAAGGGAAGTTTTGCTGAATTTTCGGTGAATTTTATTTGTTATCATTAGTTATATTTTCATGCGTCTCATGGCTATAGGTGATGTCCAGCACACCTCGATTTTGGTGCCTATAGAATCCGGGTCGGGGTGTGTCAAGTCATCTTTGAGAGTTAAGCTTAATACCATATATTAAAAATGAGATATAATTAGAGTCATTGTCCTTGAATTTTAGCTTAATTGGAGGTTTGATCTCTAAACTAAAAATCCATAAGCGTTGGTCCTTGAACTTATTATAATGTGATGCAATAGTCCTTTGGGCTAATTTCGTTAAAATTTCCATTCATTTTTTACCCCTGTAAACTCTTTATTTTGGATGAAATTTCTAACAGTGTTAATTAAAATAGATTAATGCTCTTTGTTGTGGCAAGTTTAGGGACCTATTTTTAATTTAGGGCCAAAGCTCTAATTGACTCAAAGTTCAGCGATCATTACGTCAGTTTTCTCTAAAAATTAAGAAAAAATAATTGCAGATCTAGTTCTAACTTAATTAATGAGATCATATATATTAAAAAATATATAAGATATGTTGTGGCCTATATTTAACTGATAGGAGAAGGGGGGCTGGCGGCACAGAGACAATATATATATATATATATATATGTATATATATATATAGAGAGAGAGAGAGAGAGAGAGAGAGAGAGAGAGAGATGTGTTTGTAGGATTGTGTAGAGGATGTGTTATTCCCCCTACGTAGTGCCTTTATTTATAGTAATAAGAGAGAGAGAAGAAATCCTACTCCTCCAAGGAAGCCCTAATAGAGAAGTATAACTACAATCAAATCTAATCTAGGATTTACACAATCACACTTAAATAAGAAGTTTATGACACTCCCCCTTAAGTGTGTAAATACTCAAGTAGATTCGACATCACGTAGAGGTTGAGGAAGTCGACTCGTCAGCACTGATTCTGAGAACACACTATTCTCATATAAAGTAGGAACTTGCATAAGGAAGTAAGTCTCACAAAAAACCCTATGGCTATGGTAAAAACCCGAGTAGGGACAAAATCCATTGTCTAAAAAACCCGAGTAGGGACAAAATCCGTTGACTAAGGAAAAATGTGTGAGAAATGCAAAGTCAAATGAAACGTCTACAGGACATCATCAGGGATATGATCAACCCAAGGTGGGTGCCTCGTCAAAACCTCGTTAGGTAGCAAAAATCCAGTGGGAAAAATACTCTTAATCTTAGGGAAAAAGAGTACATTATGATCAAGCAAGTATACTTCAAGATACTCCCCCTGAGTTTAACATAATTCGAAAGAGAACTAGCAATGTTACAACTGAAAAAAGTTTACGCATACTAATTCCTCAAACAAGCTTCTGCAACGTCTCATTCAGTAGTGATTTGGTGAAGAGGTCAAGCAGATTATCTTGTGAATGGATTTGTATGACTTCAATCTTCTAATGCTCTTGTTGTTGATGTGAGAAGAAGAACTTCGTTGCAATGTGCTTGGTGTTGTCTCTTTTGATTTAACCCTTCTTGAGCTGTTTGATGCATGTTGCGTCGTTTTCATAAATCGTTGTCAAGACATCAACGACAGGGTAAAGATCGCAGAAGCTTCGAATATGCCTCATAATTGCTCTCAACCATAAGCACTCCCGAGTTGCTTTGTGTAAGGCGAGAATTGTAGTATGGTTAGATGAAGTGGCAACTAAGGTCTGTTTAGTTGACCTCCAAGAGATTGCAGTGCCTCTAACGGTAAAGACGTAACCCGTTTGAGAGTGTGCCTTGTACAAATCGGATAAGTATCCTGCGTCAGCATAACTAACAAGGTGAGAATCGATTCAAGTTAAAGAGGGTGCGGCATCACTCGAGGATTTATAGGGATAGAACGAACTCATACCTGTAGTACCTTTAAGGTAGCAAAAATTGTCTTTAACACCAGTCCAGTGTTGCGTGTTGGTGCATTACTGTATCTTGCCAAAAGATTAACAGCGAAGGAGATGTCGGGTCTAATGCATTGAGCTAAGTACAATAAAGCGCTTATTGTACTTAGATAAGGAGCTTTAGGCTCCAAAATCTCTTCATCATCCTCCTTAGGATGAAAGGGATCTCGTTTTGCATCTAGCAATCGAACAATTATAGAAGTACTCGAAGGCTTCGCTTTATCCTTGTTAAAGCAACACAACACCTCCTGGGTGTAGTTCGATTGATGTACTAAGATTTCATCCGAACTATGCTCTATCTTGAGACCGAGACAGTATCGAGTCTTTCCTAGATCTTTCATCTTAAATTCTGACTTCATGTGCGTGGCAGTTCTCGCGGGTTCTTCAAGAGTTCTAATGAGGTTCATGTCGTCGACATATACTGCAACTATCGCAAAACTGGAATGTGACTTCTTAATGAACACATAAGGGCATAGTTTGTTGTTCACATATCCTTGACTAGTTAAATACTCACTCAAATGGTTATACCACATTCTTCCAAATTGCTTCAAACCGTAGAGTTAACGCGTCAGCTGAATTGAGAGCGTGTTTCGGAGTTTGGAAATGTTTGATCCAGTCAATGTAAGTCCTTCGGGAACTTTCATATAAATTTCCGTATCAAGATCTCTATAGAGATACGCAGTTACTACATCCATCAACATCATACTCAGTTTTTTGAAAACTACCAAACTGATAAGGTAGCGAAAAGTAATCATATCCATAACAGGTGAATAAGTTTCGTCATAGTCAATCCCAGGGCGTTGTGAGAAGCCTTGCGCAATAATATGATCTTTGTAACGCACAATTTCATTCTTCTCATTACGTTTCCGAACAAAACCCACTTGTACCCAACATGCTTCACATGTGGAGGAGTAGGAGCTACAGGTCTAAACACCTTACGTTTCACAAGCAAATCGAGTTCAACTTAGATTGCTTGTTTCTAGTTTGACCAATTGGTTTTACGTCGACATTCATTAATGAAACGAGGTTCAATGTCATTGCTCAACATGATCTCAGTAATTACTGTATATACTAATGCATTGTCGACGATCATCCCATTTCTACACCAAACATCATGCAAGCTAACATAATAGATCGAAATCTCACGATTCTCGGGAGGTGGATTCGTCTCTTCAAGGACGCTTCTGTAATCTAGAATTTCCTCATGAGTTGGATAGAATGAGTAGATGACAGTCGGATTCACGGTAGGCTCTTTAGGCGCCTGTGTCGTGGGTTTCCTTTTCTGGGTATGTGAATCCTTTGAACCAAGAGGTCTGCTATGCTATGGGTCAAAGTGGTGTCCCAGGCCTCTACGAGGGAAGTCTGTCGTTCATTTGGTACATCTATCTTTGCAAGCACATTTGCAGCTGAAATATGTGATTTTGTCACTCGCGCTAGATCGGTGAAGCATCTGGCATGCTCACGCTCTAAAGATCTAATATACGATGCACTTCAGTTTCAGACTGAGCGATGCGTGGATTTAAATGAGATAAAACGGGAGTCGTTCATGATAATTTGCGTCGTTCTTCAAGAACGTTAACGTTCTTATCTCCTCCTAACGACATGAAGATTGTCTTATAAAAGTGACAATCCGCGAAATGAGTTGTAAATAGATCGCCTGTCAAAGGTTCTAAGTAATGAATGAATAATCGAATGAGAATCAAATCCGACATAGATTTCCATTATTCGATGAGGCCTCATTTTTGTACGTAATGGCAGCGAAATCGGCACATAAATTGCAAAGCCAAAAATGTGCAGATGTGATATGTTGGGTTTGTATCTGATAACCAACTAAAGTGCGCTATATGGTTGGGTCGCAACAGGTCTCAATTAGACCAACATAGCTGCGTGCAATATTGCATGGCCCCAAGCAGCGATTGGGAGCTTGGTATGTATGACTAACAATTGAGCAATAATTTGTAAGTGCTTAATGAATGCCTTTGCCAGCTGTTCTAGGTGTGAACATGGGGTACTAGATGTTCAACTTCAACCCCAACTGACATGCAATAGTCATCAAAAGTTTTAAATATGAATTCTCTAGCATTATCCATTCAAATAGATTTAATCGAATAATCAGGGTGGTGAGCCCTGAGCTTGATAACCTGAGCCAACAGTTTGGAGAATGCAGAGTTCCTTGTGGACAACAAGCACACGTGTGACCAATGTGTGAAAGCGTCAATCAAAACCATAAAATATCTAAATGATCCGCAAGTAGGGTGAATCGATCCACAAATATTCCCCTAAAACCTCTGCAGAAAAATAAGAGGATTTGAACGAATCTTGACATAGGAAGGCTTAATAATAAGTTTTCCCATTAAGCAGGTTTGACATGCGATTCCTTGAATCGAACCTAAACTTCAAGTTAATGGATGCATGTGTGTTGATTTGAGGATACGGTGTATCGTTATTCGTCCAGGGTATCCCTAATGATCATGTCAAAGTGTAATTTCGTGCGCGATCCCAGAGGTAGGGCCGGTCACATAGTGGCTTTCTATAGGGTGTATGGTTGTAGTATACAGACCATTCGAGATACGCTTCATCTTCTCTAGAATACGTTTCTAGCTATATTCGTTGGAAGTTATGTATAGAAATTCAACTCCATTTTCTACATAGGTTTCAGCATGGTAATTATTATCTCTAATGTCCTTGAAACTTAACAACGTTCTTCCGGAACGCGGAGAGTAAAGTGCCTCATCAATGGTCAAAATTGTACCATTAGACAACATTATATGTGCCTTACCGTATCATTCAATCAGGTTGGATGGGCCTGAGAGGGTTGTCAGAGGTGCATTCTTAGGTATGAAGTTAGTGAAATAGATGCGTTCACACAAAACGATGTGCGTGGTTGCATTATCTGCCAGACAATTAACTTTCCCATTAGTAATACCTAGAATAAAATGAATTTGAATCGGTCACATGCATAAAAGTTCTAAAAACAAATATCCATTCAAAATAATTTAAGTATTCAAGGATGGTAATTAATTAAAAACTTATTATCCAGAAACAAATCACCAACAAATAATCCAAATATAAAGGAAAATTGATCAAGAATTAAACCAAAAACAAGGGGGGTTCAGCCACTATGTGGAATTCAGCCCCATCATCTAAATTTCAACTAGAAAACTAGTTTATGTCTAGGATTCTAATCTTCCATAGGGGTGGTATCCTCCTGAAAGTTAGAAACCTCCATCTTGGTACTCTTTGGTTCATCCATTTGCACAAAGTTTGATTCAAACTTATTAAGACGAGAATGATATTGAGCTACAATCTTCTAAGGAGCTCAGCAAACACGGAACCAATGGTCCTTGGAACCACAGCGATAACACATGTCCGCATCCATGGTTTCAGGTGCTTTGCCGTTATTCTTGAAGTTTGGGGCCTTGGGAGCAAGGTTAGGGTGTTTTTGGGCTCGGTTTCCTCCCTTAGGTGGGCTTTGGCTCTGTTGACCTTGACAGGGTGGCTTTTAGCCGCCCTTACCCTGCCTATTTTGGCGTTTTGGACGTTTGTTTGTGCTATAGTGTGTTTCAGGCGTAGCAGTCGCCAATGTAGGTCGAGCTTGATGATTTTTCATCAACAGCTGATTTTGCTTTTCAGCGAGAAGTAAAATAGAGATCAAATCTGAAAACTTAGTTAACTTATGAGCCCTATATTGTTGTTGCAGGACAATATTAGTAGTAGAGAAGGTCAAATAGGTCTTATCCAGAAAGATCCTCTTCGGTCATGGTCTTGTTGTAGAATTTGAGAACTGATCAGATTCGACAAACTTCAGAATTATATTCATTCACAGACTTAAAGTTTTGGAAGTACAAATACTGCCAGTTATGTCTTGCTTCAGGCAAGAAGATGTCCTTTTAATGATCAAAATGATCAGCCAAGGTGACCCAGAGTGCTCGTGGATCCTCCTCAGCAAGGTACTCTGTTTGTAGTGCATCATGAATATGTTTTCGAATGAAGATCATGGCAGTGGCTTTCTCAACTTTGCCAATCGGGTTGTCCGTCTCATCTTCAATGGCAGGATGCAAATTCTTTGCAGTGAGGTGGAGCTTCTCATCTTTGACCCACTTGAGGTAGTTTTTTCTAAAGACCTCTAAAGCGGTGAAGTCGAGCTTGTTCAAAATTGAGACATGTTCCTATCACAAAATAAATGGACAAGAAGTGGTTAGTATAATGGAGAAAAAATCAATCCATTCACATAAGAGTAGAACATTCAGGTTCTGATAGACATGTATTGGTTTAAATTTACATGAAAAAGCTTCGAGTTTTCATGGGTGATGTTTTTAAGGAAAACTTAAGGTTTTCAAACAAGTCATATTTCTAGAAACTTCAGGTTTCAAAATAATTATGAACTTCAGGTTCATATATTCCTACAGACAAACACAAATAAATAAATAAATAAATAAATATATATATATATGCAACAATAAAATATGCAAATAGAACTTTAGGTCTATAATTATAATTGAATTAATTATTTGGACTTCGGGCCAAATTTAAAGTGTGGGTGAAAAATTATAAAACCAAAAGTACCTAAAAAATAGGCAATTAAAATTCAGGATTCAAAAACATGGATCAAAGCCCACTGGTGGGCTGAGTGAATTGGTATTATGAGGTCCATGGCCAAAACTGGGTTAGGGTAGGCACGGGCCTAGCATGTAGGCAGGCACAACATCACAGAAAACGGGCTCTGATATGGTGTTTCACGGACACGGATGCACCTGTAAGGGCTGTGATCCTGTGTGTAGCAGGCATATGGGACATCATAGCCCTACAGGCTAGTGTCATGCTTGGACCAAGCTAATGGTTTGGGTCACCACAGGAGTGCCCAAAAAAGGAAAAAAAAAACAAATTTTAGGCTGACAAAAACAAGGCCCAATTGGGTTCAGGTTAGGACCAAAAATACCTCAGTCGTAGCTGGGTGCGCTCGCAGGGGAAGAAGATCGGTGCCACCACTTCAGGCTGCTATGTTTTGGGATAAAAATTCTCAGGAAAAGTTTGTGAGCCAACGGGGATCACGAATCTGAATGGGGATAAAGAAATCTCAACATTTCAATCAAAACCCTAGAAATTCAAATCGAAAATTTGAAAAATCCGACGAGATTCAATAAAATCTCGATCAAGCGTTGTCGAGGGCGAGCTGCAGGTCGTCAAAACGTTGACCCATGGCTGAGGATTGGCTGCAAGCCAACCTACAACGAATGGGTTATGGGTTTGAACCTGGAGCCCATGGGTCTGGTGGTCTCGTGGCCCGACGTGGTATGGCTAGGGAAGCCAGCAGCTCGCGGTGATGACGAGATGGGTTTTGAGAAACCCTAAAAAAATCTTTATATTTGATGCATGAGCATATATTTGATGCATGAGCATATATTTGATGCAATGCATGGCAATATCAAATTCACATAATTCAACAATTATGGATATAATGCATATCAAATTTATGTGTTTGTAGGGTTGTGTAGATGATGTGTTATTCTCCCTACGCAATGCCTTTATTTATAGTAATAATAGAGAAAAGAGATCCTTTTCCTCCAAGGAATACAAGTCGTAATAGAGAAAAATAACTAAAATCAAATCTAATCTAGGATTTACACAATCACACTTAAATAAGAAGTTTATAACAAGATGTATTTTGTAGACAAACGTAATTGAGAAGCCTTCGAGCATTTCTAAAGATGTAAAAGTTCCAAGTAAACATAACGCTAAAAAGAAGCAACAAAACTTTCTCTAACCAATGCTTCATTTCTGATGTGGAATAGCGTCTTGGCTCTTACTGCCTAATTTGACGTCTTAGTGAAATTGAGCTTTTGAGTTTTATAATAGATGGGCTCTCACCACTAGCGAAGCCACACTAGGGTCATTGAGTTCACATGACCCCAATAACCCAATGTTTTCCCTCTTGTTTTTTCATCTGGACCCCTGCTAGTTTGGAAAAGAAATGGTTTGTAGGTGTGAGTTTTAGCTTTTTGTTTCTTAACCGGTCTCCTTTTTGCTGCTACTTCTTCAATTTTCTCCTTTCTTTCCTCTATCTTCTTCTTATGTGGTGTAGCTTCTTCTTAATTCACATTTCCTATGTCCTTTACGATGTGCTTAACTCAAATTCTTATTAATTGACCAAAAAAAAACAATCCTCATCTTATTTCCTCTTCTGTCCTTGACTGCATATTTCCTGGATGTATTGACTTCTTGATTCGTGGTTTATTGTCATGTGTGGTGCTTGATGTTTTCTTTTACCTTTGAGTAAATTGTAGCAATGGTCATTTAACTTGTACTCAATTAGAGCAATGTTTCCTCAACTAAAAATTCATTACCATTGGCCCTCAACTTTAACCCAATTGGAGGAATGGTCCCTCAACTTTAATGCAATTGTAGCAATGGTCCTTCCAACATAACTCATTTTGACAAAATTATGAAGTTGACGAAAAAGACCATAACTACACGTTTTGATGAGTTGAGAGACCCCAATTAGCAATGATACTTCCAACATAACTCATTAAAATTCTGATGAAGTTGACGAAAAAGACCATACCTATACATTTTTATGAGTTGAGGGACCAATGATAATGTATTTTTAGTTGAGGGACCATTGCTCTAATTTGATTAAAGTTGAAGAACCATTTCTACAATTTACTCTTTACTTTCTGTTAGCGCTTTAAGTATAAACAAAGAGTATGACACTAATACATGGATAAACTATAAAAAAAAAAAATTTTAATTTAAGACTTGCTTATCATGACCCCAATGTTATCTAATCCTGGCTCCGCCAGTGGCTCTCACCCAATATTAAATTTTGGATCCCTTTTATCAAATCCATCAAGTTTGGGAATCCGGACTGTTGAAATTTGATCCAACGACTACAAATAAGGGGCTCTTTTAAAAATTATAATAACTGTAGTTATTGGATCAAATTTCAATAGTTCGGATTCTCGAACTTGATGGATTTGGTGGAAGAGATCAGGAGATAATCCATTTTCTAAACCTTGGGCTAGTGTAAAAATATGAGTGGTTATCAATTTTTAATATTTATGAGTTGAATAAATACACCTCAAGACAAACTGGTGGGCGTATCATATGTTCTTGCGGGTTTTCAAAAGAACACTAGTGGGTTTTCAATAGCTCTCCGAGTTCGAAGTCTCCTTCCTCTTGAGTCCCTGTAAAACATTTCTTTGTATCATATCCTAATTGATTCGAGAGAGAGAGAGAGAGAGAGAGAGAGAGAGAGAGAGGAGAGGAGAGAGAGAAGAGAGAGAAGGTCTGGCAGGGAGAAGGAGCATATCAGCAGCAATTAGAGGGAGTAGCGGGAAAAGGAAAGGAAGAAAGAAAGTAAAAGTGATAAAAGCAAGGTTGATGGAGTTTTGGGACAAGATGATCTTCCCTGTCCGTCGTCTCTGGCTTGCCGTCTCTACCCGCGTCAAGGATCGCAAAAATGGTCACTCACTCACTTAAATATTATATTGTTCAGTTCTTCTTCTTCTTTCTAAATTTATTTATATATATATATATATAGTTTTGTTATATTCATAATTTGCTGCATATGTATCCATTTATTTCTGCACTTGGAAAACTTGGAGGTGGATGGTTAACAATTTTCGTACTAGATTATAAGCTTCATAATTCATATATATTGATAGATGCTCCCCCCTTTTTTGTTCTTTTGTTTTTTTTTTTTTTGTTTTTTTTTAATTCTATCCTTTTCCTCATCTCTGTTTTCTTTTTATGTTTCCTTTTCACTGCGTTCATAAGAAGCATATTTTCGTTTCATTCCTCCTTGTCAAACAATTGATCCTCTGTTTTTTCAATTTTTTTAATGGAAAACAAAACTTCTAGAAATAAGTATTTTTTTATCATCCCACAATAAAAAAAACTTCTAGAAAATGCCACAATAAAATCTAATCATTGATGATTACACATCATCAAGTTCTCTATTTTACTCGAAAATAGATCATCTCCGGATCTTTTTCTCTCCAAATTTTAGGAATCAAGTGATCTGGACCTTTAAAATTTGATTCAACAGTTAAAAATAAAAAAATTTGTAAAAACTTTTAAAAGCTACAATAATTTTTTGCTCTTGGATCAAATTTCAAAGATTCGGATCACTTTATTCTTAAACAAAAGTATTTATTGATGATTACACAATAATATATTTACACTAAAGATGCAAAATTTAGATTGAATCACAACGGTGAGTTACAATAAATTGCTATTTAACTCTCATTCTATGGAGTCGTATATAGAATTTTTGACCTAGAATAAATGCGAAGTGAAGAAATTATACAAGAGTGGGGTAATATTTTGTAAGTCTTGAATCCTCCACGAGCTTATAGCCATCTCCGCCCTACCGGACCGGATTGCTAAGCGAATGAAGAAGGATTTTGAGTGGATGATATAATAAATTTAGTGGGGAACTAGTGGAGGATATAATACTGTTTAATTTTGTCGGTGGTTGTGATTGGGTAAATGAATCAATTTGTGTGCGCCAAAAACAAAAGAACAATGTCAAAATCAGTGCCCAATCTTGAATTGTATTGTAGTCATTGGTAAATGGAGCTAATTGTTATTTGATTTAGGTCAGGAGTAATGTTGAGTAATGTTAGGTAGAATAATTTTTTAGTTTATATTTATATAGACTAATCGGATAAATGATTTAAGTGGTAGATAATTAGGTATATGGTGAGCGTACATTATAATTTATGATTTAAATTGATAATCTTCTTAACACATTAATCAAGACTTGATAATTCGATCATCAACCATCATTTTAATTCACATCTAGTAATAAAGAAACTATCAGCCTCCCCACTAAATTTTTTTAATTTTTAACTAACTTTAAGCAATTTGAGAAAACAAGTTTTAATTCATCATTTGGGAACTCTCCAACATACCAACCAATGATGAATTGCACCAAACCTTTCGCAAAGTTATTGTTTTTTTTTTCCTTTTTAATTTCTTGCAAATAGGCTCTAAGATCAACTTCAATGGTGGGCTAAAAGGTAAATTACCCCCCAAAATTTCCCCCCAAACCCACTCCAACCCAAGGGGAAATTTTGGGCTAAATGCTAAATGCTAAACCAATGCCAAATTTCCCTCAAAATTTAGCCCAGAAATCGGAGTGGACTCCACCCAATATTTATCGGAATTTAAATTTTTTTTAGATTAAAATGTTCATAAAATTAATTTACGATAGTCTACATATCTATTTTTTTTTAAATTTAATTTAACAAAAAAAAAATAGCCTAAGTTCATTCTTTAATAATCCCGAGCTAAAATTTTAGGTTAGAATGGTTGGAGCAAAAAAACTGTTTATGGACTAAAAGCTAAATTTTCCGGGCTAAAAAATTTAGCTATTAGTCTAACCATTGGAGATGGTCTAAAAGAGCCAAAAAAAAAAAGGCAGATTTAGTAACATAAATTCAAAATTAATTTTCATTTTACTATCCTAATATTTTATTTTTTTTATTTTTTCGCCTTTACTATAAACAGTTTTTATTTTTTTGTTTATCTCTCTTTCGAACTCAAAGTCTCAAACGTTGGTTTTCCTCTCACTTTCATACATCTATTTGCCTATCCGTTAAGTCTGTCACTGATTGATAAATACGAGGCATAAATTTGATGGGACAAACTGCGCCACTTCAACATATACTGAAGGACTAGTCATAAAGATAACTGATGTATGGAAATAGTAGAAAAATCAACGATTGGGTACAAAAGTTAGACAAAATAAACCTTATATGCTAACATTAGAATATTTGAAAACTTGAGAGTAATAAAGTAGAAATTGGATTCAACGATCCATTCGCAATTTTGTTACACTAGAGTAAACATACTAGCAAAGGACCAATTCCTTTCATGAAACATACTTTTGAGTGGCCCATAAAATTAAAAGAAAATTAATGAAAAAGGTTTGAAAATTTTAAATTTTAACGATAAGGATAAAATAAAAGGTAAAGTGAATAGTACCATGATTGATTTTTTAGTGTAAAAATGTGGTTTTTCGTTAAAGTGAACAGTACAGTAAACTTTTTGTTAAAACTTCCTAAAATTAATGGTTAAATCTTATATATGGAGATGTACAGGACTCTAATAAATCTTTGCAACAGTTAAATCTATTGAACCATTGAATATTACGCATCATTGTGACTGACCCACATAAGATAGACAAAAGTGTGTTCTAATTAGTGCCATCCAAAGTGAAAGATATACTTTTTGGGACCATTCCATTTTCTTTTGTCCAAGTCAGAAAAGTAGTGGGACTCTGGTGAGTGACCAATCTTCTGCTTCGTGGCTGAGGCCTAAAGATAAGATGAACATCTACATCTTTACTGCTGCAACTTTGCTGTCGAAATCACCAAAAGCACTGTTAATTATTTTGAATATATTCTAGATGTGCTCGTTTGCAAATATTTTAAAATGATTAAAAACATTTTTAATGAAAATGTTTTAGAATTAATCTTTAATAAAAATGCAAGTGAATTCTAAAATAATATTTCAAATGCTTTTAAAACTCAAAAATATTTTCTATTTTTCAGTAATTTGAAAATAATTTCAAACGACCTCTAAAAAGGCTGTTGAATTTGGATGGATGATGCAGGTGGTGGGCTTCTGAAGCTTCACGATGATGTGCAAACGTGTGGGTATCAAGATGTGCAAGTGATGTGGCAGATGCTGAGTAGAGAAACAACAGACAACCATCCGCCCTCGGCCAAACGCAAACACCAAAGACCCTTCTGGAGAATTTTCGAGTGGTCTTCTAGCAATACTAGTAGTAAAAACTCAGCTTTGTGATCCGAACACGAAGAATTTTGAGTACGGGTTTCTTCTCATCCTTAAATAGTCAAGCATGAACAACATTTGCAGTTGCAGGCATGGCTTTGGCACATAACTGTTGCATGTGTAAATATAAATAATATTTTACCTGAAAACCAGGAAAAAAAAAATTAAAGAAAGAACCTCCCTACTTAAATATTTACTTGTGGGAAAAAAAATATGGTTTCGTAAACCCACCTATAATTAAACATCCAACAAAAATTCAAATTTTTAAAGATGAGACTTAATTTACATCAACTTGGGAAATTTGGAAAACTAGTCAAAATTTGAACCATGAATAGAATTTTAACCAACCTTTATAATTTATTATAATTCTAACCCAAATTTGATATGAAAATACTATAACGCCCTTTCTTAACTAAAATAATTACAAACTATATCTTCTCTTTTGTTCAATTTCCCTTAAAATACCTTCACGCCTAAATTAATAACAACCTCTCTAAGCAACACAAATTCAGGGAAAGGCCCAATGGCCTCATCCGGTTTTGATGCAAAGCTATGATTTTCTTCCTTCTCAACGACGAGTACCCATTTGAAAATTTCAAGCTCCAATTTTGGTTTCTGGAGGAGGACCTATTTGTGTTGACAGGTTTTCAAGTCATTGGAGGGAGAGAAGCTGCAGAGCAATGTAAGAGTAACCCCATTGAAGCAGTTTTGAAGCTTCTGATTCAAATGCCTACGAGTGAAGATATTTTTCTAACGAAAAAAACTGCATAGTTTTACAATTATTTTGGTTAAAAAGGGTATTTTAGTAGTTTTATGTCAAATTTTGGTTAGAATGATAATAAATTATATAAAGCTTGGTTATAATTCTATTCATGCTTCAAATTTTGATTAGTTTTCCAAATTTCCCCATCAATTTTCAGTCTATAATTAACACCATAAAGTCATAAATGACGTGACATTTACATATCACTTGTCATATCAGACGATACACCAATATATAAAATATAGTCATTAAAAAATGAATCACTTTGAAATTCGTAAAAAATAAAAAAGGTTCAGAAATGTTGTTTCATGATATTCCCACGTCCAAACATGGGAAAGTAAATAACTTGACATTCCCACGTCCATTATCCTGCAAACCAAACACCTCCTTCGTGTTATCATCAATGTTACCAGTTGCAACAACTTGGTGGAGAGAATATTTTATGCCATGAAAATCAACGAAATGCCAATCCATAACAAATAAGAGATCAATGCGAGAGGGACAGCTTGATTGTTTGCATTAAGACATATGCTTTTACTTGTATTGATAAAGAAACTATTATGCAACTTTTCTAAAAAATAAAAACTAGACCGTAGCACTATGCAAGTGGAATATAATTTGAGACTCAAACATAACTCATTTATGTAAAAGAGAGTTAAGAAAAACATTGAGAGAAAAATAATTCTTCACCTTCACAATGCTAACCACTCCAAGAAAATCCAAGCCAACAGCAAAATTCTGCTAACAAACAGGAACTTCCCCTCCAAGAAATTAAAATCCGAAATCTTTAATTCGAAATGAAAGGGTTCACTTTGACCGTTAAGAGTAGATAACCCGTTCCCTATGTCTTTGTTTCTATTAGATTAATATCATCAATGAAACAAACTAAACCACAGTGCAAAATCTTGCAAACAAACCCATCCATCAGGTGTTTGGTAACATTACTCTTCCAAATATAAGAGCATTTCAAGAAACATCGTTTAACAAGTACAAAATACACATTGACAGAAAAGAACACAATCATCTCGGTTTAAAGTTCGATTAAAAGGAGTATTGTGAAGGGCCAGAAAATGAAGGGGGAGCGAATAGGCCTTCTGTTTTCTTCTTTGTTTCTTTTGTTGTGAGTCCCTACAGATGTACAAAATATTAACTTACTTTTCTTTAACTCGCCTTCTTCCTTCTTCGTCTTCTTTCATTAATCAAATATCCAATGAAACTCATTATAACAAATTTGGCTTTGAAATAAGTATGCCATCCAACCAAAATAGCCTGCCAAACCTCAAACACACGCTCGCCATGCATGTGCAGTCCTCTCTATTAGGACGATGATCCTCAAACTTATAATGGAAGTACCAAATGCATATTATATTTCAGTATTTACCTGTACAAGAGATGCATCAAAATGGCTCATCACTTAACCGCCTAGCAGTACCTTCCATGGGTCAAGTTGTCCACTGCAGTAACTGGAAGGGATGGCAGACAGTTCCTGCCTTCCTCTCCTTTCTTCACCAGGTTTCAAAGTAACAGGCTTTTCCACAAGCAGCCTGGACACACAGCATATTCTTGTACTCATCATCCCCAAAATCAGTAATTGCATTTGCCTTCTTATCCCACAGATTCCAGACAACTGCAATGGAAAGGACAATCTGATTAGCACAAATGATGAATTTTGCTTTGTATGCCATAAGCCCTTTAACGAAACACGCAGACACTTTCATTCCGCATTTACTCAATTGATTTAATATCTAGCCATAGATAAAAGATGTGTTCTTATTAATTCTTTTAGAAGTCTGAAAACCTCATAACTGCATGTGTATAACTGCAGATTTTCTTTGATAAGTTCCTTGACATAATAGTTTTGTACCAAAGAACATTGACTGATCAAAACTCACCAGCATCTGGAAGCCCGTCCTTCCTTAACACAAATGTTCTCTTCCTTTCATGGTCCAGAATAGCAATTTTTGTAGGCGTGCTGAGATAAACTTGGTCCACCTTGACAATAAAATAAAAAAAATCATTCAGCAACAAATAAACATAAAAATGAACCAAAACAACAGTGGAAAATACCTATCCTCCAAATAAGGACAAACGCTAACCTCAGACTCAAATGTTATTGCATCCCCTTGCTCAGTAAATCGCTCTTTACTCTTCAGGTTATCCAGATAATCCAGTGTCTCCAGTCCTTCTACCCGCACTTCACTATATAAAAGCAACATTACAGTGAATGCACAAACACAAAGGAATACTTTCCAGAGAAGGATTGTTTTGATGCACAGATGCCCCAAGGGGAGTGAGTACCATGGATTATTTTGATGCACAAACAACAGAAAGGAAAACTTTCCAGCCATAGATTAGACGCACATAGAGGCCTCCAATGGGGTTTATACCATGTCTGGCATGAGTCATCCATAGGTATGCATTAAACAGGTATCTGACACACGGAAGAGATGCCAACTATGAAATTCATATATGGAATATCCATATTCGAATAATAGTTATACTTTATTAAATTCTGTCAGTAATTAAGGTATTTACTGCTCTACTACTAATTAAGAAAAAAGGGACAAATACTTTCAAAGGAAGATGGAATAAATACCTTTGGAAAAACACCAGGAATTTTCCATTGAATCATCAGTAAGCAATGGACCTCCAAAATGGCTACTACCATATTTCAAGAGAAAGGTTTCTCATTACACAATTTCAAACAGGGACCTCCATAATGTAATAAACCCATACCTGTATGCACTCATACTTGCATGTCACAGAAAAATGTGTGATAAATTTCCCCTGAAGTTCTTTAATATTATTACAATATAAGATTAATTGGCTACCAGAATATGTCTTACAATGTTTAGAAATGGAGTGGCAACCATGCATATCAAAAATCAAAAGTCAAAACTTAAACCTATCGGAGGAATGTTACCCTAACATATCATTTTACCACTTCCATTCTCACCATTCGATATCTGACAGGAATTACAACCTGGTATTTAAAAAAAAAATATGGCTTTATAATGCTTAAACAACAATAAAAACGCCGAGCAATATAACAGCATATGTCTACTGTGCCTTCCGGTTCTGATCAAAGAAAAGTATGTAGGAATGCTAAAATATTTGAATTAAACAATTCAAACAACAGCAAAAAATTGTATCTTTAAACCTGATATCAGTTACAGCCAGATAGGTGTGATAGGCAAATGTGAATGTAAATGACTTTCCATCAGTGTTTGTATTTCGGATGCGAGATGTCAACATCAAATCCCCTCCAGGTCCCAAAGTTACCCTAAGGCGAAATTCATATCTGCAAGTAATTGCAATTACATCATTACTTAACCAAGGAATAATTAGAATTCACCAAACAAGTATCCAGCAACAAAAAATGTGTAGTGCTATTCACACACCCTTGTTAATTTTTGTCCATTGACCTCCTTCAATTCATTTGATCCGATGGCCAAAAATTGAGAGGCGTGTGTGAAAGGTAAAAATGGATGTGTGGATAGCATCACCCTAAAAAGTATGGATAAGAGGAGTTAACATATTTAAAATCTAACACTTCTTATGATCATAGAGTTAGTATTTTAATTAACTGATTATGCAAGATAGCTACATAATCATACATGACATGTGTGTGTGTGTGTGTGTGTGTGTGTGTGTGTGTGTGTGTGTGTGTGTACAAGAGCACAAACTGTTCCAGCCACTAGGGAAACAATGGCAGGCTACCTTAGTGTTGGAAATGTGCCCTAAAATATCCAACCATGAGATGATCCTTCACTGATATTTCACACATTAAACTAATTTAGTGTAATCTACAGGCAACAGTTATTGTTTAATGTCGTCTCCTTAAATGTTGTACACCTAAACAATAAGTCCAAAGAATATGTAATAAAGAGAATGTAACTTGAAGAAGTTAAGAGTTATTAGACCTACTTTTTTTTTAAGCATATCCTAAACGTTCTTGATAGGATTATCAATAGGGTATTGACAATCCGATAGGATGAGTACGTACTATGTCTTCTTTGAATAGGGAGTAATTGGTCTCTAGCAATTAGTGTGCAAGACACCAAGGTAAGTGTGTAGGTACAATACATACTATGTCTTCTCTGAATAGAGAGTGATTGGTCTCTAGCAATTGGTGTGCAAGACACCAAGGCAAGTATGTAGGTGCTTAATAGGAAGTGAATTCACTGAACACGATCAAACCAGAGTTCTCGTGCTAATGTCATATGAGAACTCACTAGTTGGGATAATGCTAAGTAATTCTTTGACCTGAGACACCACAATTGTCTTGTGGGTACATCTTTGATCATTTGACAATGTGTCATAACCCCAGGATTTGCTCCGCGCATTGATGGGATCACTAATTTATTCACAAAGGCATGTGAGTGTCCTTCAAACCGTTGAAAGAGAATACTCTATGATATGATTCAAGAGTCTCTGGCGACAACAAATGAATATGATTTCGGAAGTACAATCCAAATCGCATTTACAGTAATCATATAGACAAGAGTATCACATTTGATAGTAGACCTAATCAACCAATGTCATAAAGAGTATCAATATTGGGAAGGACGGTATTGCATTATAATTCCAAACTGAAAAGGTTCTCCACCTCTTCTGCTTAGCCTGTGTACCTATGACTTACTACTAGGTGTCACTCATGGCTGGTGGAAGCCCTTGACGATTAGCAATCACTAATCTTTATCAAAGGGAGAGTTGAAAGAAAGTTTCAATCCACATCGATTAGTAAAATTTCTAATTGCCCACTGCCTCGCTAATTAGAACCTAATGGATCAAACACCGTGTAGGGTAGGGATTAAAAAAATAACATAGTTGAGTAAGAACAATTAAACAGTTTAATTGTTTATGGCTAGTATTAATTAATACGTTAATTAATCAAATGAATAAGTTCGTATCTGACCTTGAGTTAGTATTGGGCTTCACGGCCTAATGGGCTTCAAACCATTCAGCCCATTAACTTAAGTTGTATGACAACTTAAAATCAAAAGGCTTAAAAGCCCAATGAGTATTAGAGGTCAGCCATCCTTATAGAGAGAGAGCGTGCAAGACTTTCTCATTTAATCACTTAAAGGAAGTGACTATATAAAGAGAATTATAGCCTAAGCCTCATTAGGATTCCCAAGAGGAAACTGAGAGAAAAACAACTCTCTTTTATCTCTGGGAGGCCGGCAACCAAGGAGAGGATACTAGCATCTTCTTATCCCTTGCTGTGGAGACTTAGAGGCTATGGAATGAAGGCCATCAGCAAAATCCATGGATCTAAGGAGACAAGAAGCAAAGGAATGAAACCCTCACTTTGGGTGATTGGCATTTGCAAATGCAAAGAGGATCTACAAAGATATACTGGATTCTCAACTCTCTCGTTGATTTGAGTTGAGTTATGGTTCACCACACTACTGGGCCTTGAATTTCATGGTTAAATTTATTTTTGAGTGCATATGTACTAGCTTCTGGTCTTTAACAGTTATATGCTCATTGTATGTTGCTCAAATGATCTTAATTTAGCCAACATTTTCCTATCACTTAGCTTAAGTAGACATGCAATTATCAACTTTAAGTAAAATACCTGTGAGGCCAGATCTTTGCATCCTCGTCAGAGGGTTTGAGGATTAAATCAATGAAAGCCTTGTTACCGCTGTTTGTTGGGAAAGGCGGGGGATCATGATCAATACTCCAAAGCCTATTCCTTGCAAATCCATGTTGTTCAAGAGAACCATGACTTCCAAACTACATATGAACACTATTTATGTTCAAAACAAATAAATAGGAAAGTAACCAAAGCAAATGAAAGTAGAGATAGTGATGAAGGCCTCCTACTTGAGGAAAACATATTGGGATTCCACCACGGATAGCCTTAGGTGACTTATAAGTAGCCTAGAAGAAGTAAGAATTTATATTAATAAAGGTGGGAGAAAAAACTTACAGCTATGCTAGATCAGTAAGCATTAGATACTAAAACCAAATATCAGACATGGGAGGTGGAACTGACATATTCTCAACATCCATTCTCCTAATTTCCATCATCTGAGTTTGGTTCTTTGAGTTATATGTCCTCTCGAAGCTACAATGAGGTCTCTCTCTTTTCTACTCATAATAAGCCCGGAGTACCATGATATGGCTGCAACAGGATTACCATGCAAGCTTCCACACAAAACTCATCTTCCTACTGCTGCGAGACACTTCCCCATACTTCATGTCTTTCCAAAATCATTCCCTCTAACCTTTTCAATTTGTCTTCATTATCTTAGAGCTTTACAGAAAAAGAGAGGCAAGAGACAACAAGGCAACAATTTGTCAAAGAATAGGTGGAGGTCTGAAGCGCCATCGTTGATTATTTACTTTCTCAAAGATAAATAGTCTATGAAAAATGGACTTTATTTATAGTTTATAAAAAGGAAAGGAAATAAAAGGTCACAGAAAATAATTGGTGAATGGGAAGATAGCATTTTCCAAAGCCACCCAAATTCCAATTTTCGGTAGCTGTTTCTTTTTTAAAACATGTGCTTCTTTTTTTTAAGTTCAAACATGCAATTAAAATTTATCTAAAATTGTATTAGCATAAGGATTAATAATTGTCTTCATAGTTTGCTCTAATAATAGCATGCTCCATGACCTTTACCAAATTTCAGAGTTATGGGCTTTATTCATTTCTCACTAATCAAACATAACGAGAAAATAATGGACACTGGCCTAGTATTTGATCCAACTTTTATTGTTTACTTTTCTTATTGTTTCCTAAGAAGATAATTTAAAGTAGATTAAAGTAAGCAAGAGATAAAGGAATTCAAAAGACAAAATAAAGAATCTGTATCTGCCATAATGTTACAATGTTCAACCAATATGACAACTTACATCTCTCTAAAGTCATAAACATCCAACCCTAGAGAGTTATGATAGCAACACACACAAGAATCATTTTTTATGATGGCAACAAATATGAAGCAACTTTATGATGGAAACCCTACATATGACATAAGATAATCTGCACTGAAATCTGATACCTTGCTACTAACGAAAAGCAAATCCTCCCCATATTCATTTTTCCATGATGTAACTTGACCCCCATACAAATATACCTGTTTCAGAAGTATAAACAATGTTTGTCAGTAATCTTTCTGTCAAACCCAAGAAATGTTGCACAAAACAGAGAGAGAACACCCAGAGAGACTCAAGGTAAAGCCCAACATTTGAAGAATACATGAGATTGAACAAGGAATACAATAAAAAAAATTCATTACTACATCAATCTAGTCAAGGAAACAAATACTTTTTCTTCTAAATAACAAAATGATAAAACTACATAAAGCAACACCGTCAAGACAGTATTAATGGTGCTATTTGAAATGGCCTCCAGCACGTTAGCAAATCAATGAAAGCCTGCTTTGCTCACGCACTAGCATCGGAATACAAACAGAGAACAAAGCCCAGAAAATATTCATCTGCTGTGGGAAATTAGAAATAAAAAGGTCTGACAACCAAGGGGGTTAGAGGACCCATAAGTAAAAGGCACATGACTTTGCAAATATCTGTACATAACGGGATAAAGTAGTAACTGGTGATGCACTTTCTTGTTAAGCAAGAAAAACTTCAAATTAATTCAACTACTATCCTTTTTTACCTCTCATGACTTCCCTTTTATTTCCTTACATCTTTTTCTTTTGTTATTCATCAGAGAAACTACTATTAATAGAAGTGGTGTCTCAAATATTTGTATAACTGAGTTCACTGCAGAGAAACTATCAAGGCATTCAACAAAATCCCATAACCCATTTATAACCAAAATAGAAAAAAGACTCTATCCTGAATTGAATGCCATAAGATGTTTCAAATCCTTTATCTATTGAGGGCACTAGAAACTGAACCCGGAAGCGTGTTCTCAGTTGATCCATTATTCTTCATCATAAAGAATCCCAGTAGGAATTCCATCTCACCATAACTTCGGTGTAATTGTTACATACTCAAAGTAGCACACACCATAACGAACTGCTACCTCGCACAACTAATAAGAAATTTCGAGAAACCGAAGCTAATCATAATTAAGCAAAACGTCAAAACAGCTATACAAGTGCAAGAAAATAGCTACTGAAACCAAACATTGCCGGGTTGAAAATTAAAATTACATAGTTGTAATTTTAGCTTTCAACTTTTCCTTTTCAATGATTCTATCTGTTATTGTTCATACAAATTGTAATGCTATAATTACACACAAAGTTCATCCTATATCCAAGAAAACTCAGTAAATATAAAAAACCGGAGACAATTTTACATAAATTAAATTGAAAATTTGGTTTCAAATGCTAATAAAGACAGAATGCAGCAGCATTCCCTAGACAAAGGACAGATGAAATAATCAAGAACCAAATAAATCAACGATAATAAAACGAGGAAAATCAGAATGGTATAAAGGAGCAGAAATGTTGAAGAACATGAAAAAGGATCGGAGAAAGAGAAGGGTTGGTGGTTGGTGGTGGTTGGTACCTCCGCGGAAGAGCCTCGAACCTCTCTGAGAACGACCTTGTCAAGTCCATTCGGGCCCTTAAAGTGCTCCAAAGCGCCCTCTCTCTCTCCTGGACGCCGGAAGACATTACTCGCTCTCTCGCTCTGCAATTTTGAAATCCTTGCAAGTTGCAACTGTATGCCTCCATCTGTCCCTCGTATATGTTTTTTAAATTCTACAATAAAGTATCTTTTTCCTCTTTCGGTCCAAAACAAAGGGCAATCTTTATATTTTCTTGGGTGATATTGCGATATTCTCTCTTTTCACTCTTTCGGCCCAAAATCACCCTTAGATTCAGCACGCTCTTTTTAGGAGCTAAGGATTTGACAAATCGTAAGAGGATGCTATCTTCTACAAAATTTAAAGGTTTATATTTATTTTCTGCTAATCATGTACGCTTAAAATATAAGAAGATATTTGAAACGTTCACGAAACATGAAAACATTCCTCATAATGCACAAACCCCTCTATGTTTATATTTTTCATACAATATATATATATATATATATATATATATATATTGTATATGTTCATATATTTGTCAACATATAGCTTTGTTTCATGCATTACGTAATTAAATTACTATGTGGAATTATGAGTCAAAGCATATTAATAAATTAAAAGCAATTTAGGGTTTCCTAAACCCTAGAAATTTCAAAAATAAAAAATAAAAAATAAAAAATAAAAGGAAAGAAAATTGGACATGGTGCGGCACCATCGTCGTGGCACCACCGTCAGCAACCCATGCACAGTCGCTGGCCTAAAACTCAGCTGCATGGACCACTGCAGTAGCCCTTTGGGCTTACCACTCCTGCACGCAGTAACCAGGCTTTGGCCTAGGGTCCATTTCGACGGGCCTGAAGCCCTGAGCCCGCCAGCTACTTGGCCCGACTCGCCAGCAAGTTTTTGCACTTGCTAGGCCTTGATTTTGTCCTGGCCCGTAACCAACCTACCAACCCAGTAGGCTGGGTTCCTTCCCCTGGCCTAATGACTAAGCTCCAGCTTCGGTTGGGCGCTAGCCCACAAGCCAGCTTCGGCTGGGCTTGTCCCCGTGCGCCCTTTTGGCCTAACACTAGCAACCTTGGTTGCTAGGCTTACTTTGTGCACTTGGCCTGTGGGCTGCCTTTTGCAACCAACCAGAGCCCAAATCACTTTTTGGGCTATACTTTTCGAACCAATACCATTATTTTGCTTCCACAATCGACCATGTATGGCCCAATTTATTGAATTAATTAAAAGTTACCTGCAATCCCTTAATCTGATAATCAATCCAAAATTATTGACCTGAAAATCACTTTTAGACATTAACAATTCAATAATTTATTTTTATACTTTGAACCATTGACATACTTCAATAGTAACGAAGCTCTCACACTTGAGTTCTTGAAAAAACTCAAATCCACTACACTTAAATCAGCATATTGCATTCTGTGTTTCTTGCAGGAAGCTCTCCTTTATGAACTAATCGTTCATAAAAACTAAATTGAGCCTGCATTTCCATATTTAGTGCCTTTGAAACCCGAAGTTTCATTCAAAACATACCACATTAAACTTGTAGTTTTCATGCATAAATTAAACCAATACATGTCTATAGAACCCTGAATGTTCTATGATATATGTCTATGGATCACCATATGACTAATCACATTTTTTTCCTCCGTTTTAGGGACATGTGAAACTTGAACCAGCTCGATTTCACTGCTTTGGAAGTCTCGGGAAGAAACTATTTGAAGTAGGTTCAAGACATGAAGCTCCATCTAACTGCAAAGGGTATTAGAGCCACTGTCGAGGCACCTGCCGACGACAAACTTGTCGATGAAGCTTAGAAGGCCAATGTAATAATCTTCACTCGAAGACACATCCATGATGCACTGCAGATCAAGTACCTCGTTGAGGAGGACCCACACACCCTCTGGCTTGCTTTAGCTGACTGTTTCGATCACCAGAAAGACATTTACTTGCCTAAAGCAAGACACGACTAGCAGCATCTTCACTTCTAAGACTTTAAGTCCGTGAATAAATATAACTTTGAAGTTTGTAAAATCCGTTCATTGCTAAAATTCTGTAAAGTGGAACTAACTGAATCAGATCTCCTAGAGAAGACCTATTCAACCTTCTATGCCACTAATATTGTCATGCAACAACAATATAAGGCACAGAAATTGACCTAGTTTCAGATTTGATCTCTCTTTTACTTCTCACTAAAAAGCAGAACCAGCTTTTGATGAAGAATCATCAAGCTCGACCCACTGGCTCGAACGCCGCGCCTGAAGCTCATGCGACTAATTCTAGCAGCCATAAATGACGAAAGAACCATCGTGGCCGTGGCAATGGGCGGCAAGCCCAACCACAAGCCCAAGGTCAACAGAGTGTTGCACCTAAGGGAGGAAATGTGACCTAACAGCGTCTACCACTTGCCCCTAAGGCCCTAAACTTCAAGAACAAGGGAAAAGCTCCCGTTCAGTCAGCTTCCACCAAAATGGACATGTGCTACTGCTGTGGATCAAGGAATTATTGGTCACACGTATGCTGAGCTACCCTTGAGGCTATTACCAAGTATCATTCTCGTCGTGAGTCTAACTTTGCACATGTGGATCATCCGGAAGATGCTACTACATCAATGGAGATATCGGATTTTCAAGAGGCGTAAGCTCATATGGATGAATAAATCAGACATGTTTTTAGGGTGTTTACCCCTAGTGGTCGAATCCACTAGGAGTGGTCGGCCCTTGCCCCCTATTTTTCTAGGTTTATGGTTTAATTTTGAACAATTTTTCTAAGTATTTGGAGAAATATGTTTGGTTTTGGTTTTATTTTGAATTATGGATTGGTATGTGATGGATATTATTTCTTGAATTGTTTAATTGAATGAATGGAATTATATTTATGCATGTGACCAATTCAATCAATTTCTTTCTAGGTATGTCTAGTAGGGAAGTTAATTGTCTGGCAGAAGCTTTCATAAAGCGCTTTCAACTGATAGCTTGGAATTTGGTTATGAGAACCAAACTACCGGTATCTGCCTGGGGCTATACAATATTGTACGCAAGTATACTGGTCCACCTAAGGCCCATTGATACCCAACCATATTCACCGTTATAATTGGCCACTGGATACAAGCTTGACATCTCGCATTTACGAGTGTTTGGGTACGCCATTTATGTGCCAATAGCATCGCTACTACGTACGAAAATGGGTCTTCAGAGAAAAATGGGAATCTATGTTGGTTATGATTCGCCATCAATTGTTCGCTATTTACAACCCTTGACAGTGGATCTCTTTACCACACGATTTGTGGATTGTCACTTTGATGAGACAGTCTTCTTGTTGTTAGGGGGAGATAAGCATGCTAACGTTCAAAGAGAACGCTGTGAATTGTCATGGTATGCTCCCACTATGCCTCATTTAGATCCCTACACTGCTCAGTCTGAAACTGAAGTGCGATGAATTATAGATCTTCAGAGCATTACTCAAAGTATGCCATATGCTTTTAATGATCTAGTAAAGGTGACATGATCACGTATACCTGCTGCAAACGCACCTGCAAGGATAGATGTACCCCGCGTATGTCAACAACCCGTCTGGGAAGGCCGGACCATCGCTAAGGTGGGAAGGCTGCACCTTCCACGTGGCAAGGTACATTGGTGACTAGCCAATCATCTGCTTTGACTATGAAGCGTGGAAGACCCCTTGGTTCAAAGGATTCACAACCCCGAAAGAGGAAAACGGCACCAACAAAGTGACCCTAGTTTGAATCCAACCATCGCTCACTTATCTATTCCAATGCATGAGGTTATTCTAGATTACGGTGATGCTTCAGATGAAATATGGCAGTCTCCCGAGAATCGTGAGATTTCAGTCCACTACGCAGTATTGGATGAGGTTTGGAATCGAAATGAGATGATTGTCAATGATGCATTTGCGTACTTAGTAGCTACTGAGATCATGCTTAGCGATGACATTGAACCATGTTCCATTGATGAATGCCAACGTAGAACAGATTGGTCAAACTAGAAACAAGCAATCCAGGTCGAACTCGATTTGCTCGTGAAACGTAATATATTTGGACCAATCGTTCCTACACCATCACTATTGGAAATGTGCCCTAAAGCCAATTATATGATGATACTTTACGGACATTTCACATGTTAAAATAGTCTAGTTTAATATAAAGGGCAAATATTATTGTTTAAAGTCGTCTCATATAAATGTTATATGCTTAAACAATAAGTCCAAGGAATATGTAATTGGGAGAATGTGATAATAAAAAAAAGTTAGATTCATGAGACCATTCTCTTTTGTATAGATATCCTAAACGTTCCTGATCATAAGATTGCCAATTAGGCATTGACAGTCCGTTAAGATCAGTACGTGCTATGTTTTCTCTTAGATGGAGTGACTGGTCTTGAGTCATTGGTGTAACTGACACCAAGACAAGTATGTAAGTGGTCAATAGAGAATGAGTCCATTGAACACGATCAACGACGAGTTCTCATACTCATGTCACATGAGAACTCATGGTTGGGATAATGCAAAGTAGTATTTTGACCTGAGGCATCATAATTGTCTTGTGGTTAAGTCCTTGATCTTTAACTATGTCAAAGTCACTTCGTCAAAGGGTGTCCATGGCATAATTGGGGTTAAGCCACTTAGCCATGGAGGTAAGTGAATGAGTAACAAGGGATCTCTAACTTTCAAACCATTTGAGGGAGAATACTCTATGATATGATTAAGAATCTTTGGCTAGAGTATGAAAGAGATTTAGGAAATCGTTCCAAATCATATTTAAGGTAATCATATAAGTAAAAGAATCACATTGGATAATACACATAAATAAACTATCAAACCAAACAATGTGGTCAAGAGTATTGTATTAGAGAAAGACCATATTGCATTGTAATCCTAAACTGAATAGGTTATCCACCTCTTCTGATTAGCTTAGGTAGCCATGACATACTGTTAGGTGTCACTCATGGTTTGTGGAAGCCCTAAAGGTGTATAATCGCTAAAGGGAGAATTGAAAGTAAGTTTCAATTCACAATCGATTTGAAGAGTTCGCCCGCTACCTTGCTAAAAGGAACCTAACGGATTGCACATCGTGTAAGGTAATGTTTGAAGGATTTAATAGAGATGAGTAAGGATAATTAGATGGTTTAATTATTTATGGCTAGGATTAATTAATATGCTAGTTAATCAAATGAATAAATTCATTATAGACCTCGGGTTAGTTTTGGGCTGCAAGCCCCAATAGGATTTAAATGTCAAGCCCATTAACATAAATTGTATGACAACTTATTGACTAAAGACCCAAAAGGGCCTAAACAGCCTATAGCCTTAAGGAGGCCGGCCATATTGAGAAGGAAAGGGTTTGTGGTTCTTTTAGTCACTTAATTGAAGGGACTATATAAAGGACTTTATAACCTTTTCATCATTAGGGTTTTCTAAGAGAAGAAAAGAGAACTACTCTCTCTTTTCTCTCTAGAACCGTCGACCACCATGGAAAAATTTGCTAGCATCTAATTGTTCCACGGTCACTCATCTTCTTCCTCAATCATCCTTAACTTAGAGGTCTCAAACTTTGGTGACTTTTGGAGAACCCAATTCTTCCATCCATATCCAAGAAGACATGGAGCCAAGAAGCAAAGTTCCTCCATCCAAATCCATGGAGCCAAGGAGCAAGGTGACAAAGGAAGAAGGCCCTCACATGGGTGATTAACCTTTGCTAAGCAAAGAGGTGCTTCAAAGGTATAAAGTTTCTTAACTCACTTTGTTTTGAGTTGACTCTTGGTTCACCACAACTATTAGGCCATAAATTTCATGGGTAAAGTTTTGTTTTTGAGGGCATACAAGCATGACTTTGCCTTTTAATTGTTAATATCATGCATAGATGTTGCTCAAGTGAACTAGTTTTCACAAATATTTCCTTCATGTGGTATTAGAGCCTAGGTCTAGTAGTTGGTGAAGCCTTTTGGGTTTTGTAGTTCATAGTCTTTGATTTGAATGTTGTAATTGTTACAAGCTTTATTCTTGCTTCTTTGAATGTAAATTTTGTTAGAAAATTTGCCATCTCAAATGTTGTAGATGTAGTTCATATGAGCATGAATTTTTGGAGCTAAAATTTGGTGCCATGTTTATAGGGAAATTCAGCCAAATCCAAAGGGTGGATTTTTGGGTTCATGTTTGTCTTGTTAAAAGTTTTTTAAAGCGACTTTTGGAACCCTTAAGTACCCTAGGATGTTAACCGTCTTATGAGTAGTGAAAATTTTGAGTTTTATTGAATGAAAACATTCATGGAGCTCTTATGGGTTTTCATGGAAGTTCTTCAATGTTCTTGCTTTGTTCCTGTTGTTAATACCAAGAACAAAAAGTTTGTTGTTTTGATTCAAAAAGGTGTTTGGTTATTTATTTGTTTTTGTTAGTGATGAACGGTATGATTTTTCAAACAATACCTATTTTACTATTCACACCATACCAATCACTTACAACTTTCAATTACCTTTCAAACACACAAATAAACTCACACACACCATCACTACTTCACATGGCCGGCCACTCTTATATTGGGGGTACTTTTGGAGCTTTTATGCAATTACATAAAGTTTTGACACTTTTGTATTTTTGTACTTTGACCCGAAAATTTACGTTTTTATGTAAAGGCCCAAAAACATTAAAGGGCAAATTGTTTTGTTCCTATAATGAAGTTTTTGCATTTGTTGAAATTTTTGGGTTCTAGTTGTAATTACATGAAGTAGTGGACTTTTGTGTTTTTACAAAGTGACCTCAAAAGTTTGTGTTTTGCAATATAATCCAAAAGGTTGAGGTTATTGCATTTTAGCCCAAAATAGTTTTGTATCTTTAAATGAGAATTGGGTTTTCATTTCATCTAGCCCCATCTAAATCAATTCTATGGATACAAAACCAAATACAATGTTGCATTCAAATTTAATTAGTTAAAGCGTTAATTAATTAAAGAAAGGGTGATTATGAACCTAAGCCTACGATAATTGAGCTATGTGAAAGGTCGTCTCTCAAATTTGTTTGAACCATGGGAATGTGTAGATTAGATTTTGGTTGTAATTTGATATGATCAAATGTTGTAAAAGAGCATAAGCTCTTCTTTACTTTAAATTAATTAGTTTTGATCAAATGTTGTAAAAGAGCATCAGCTCTTCTTTACTTTGAAATACTCCTTTCTTGTTTTATTTGATATGCATGAAATTGGAGTAGTAGGGTCCAATGTCCAATAAGAAAAACATGCCTTAATGTGATTAAATGCGTAACTAAAATCAATCACCTTCCCTAGACTGAGATCCAACACTAGGCTCGTGTTGGATCGAACTAAGGGTTCATAATCATCCTAAGGCCCTAAGGCAACTATATAGTCCATCAATGAATGCAAAGCTTATGTTAGTAGTACCATATACTCTTGCTTTAAAAACCGTTTTACAAGCATAGTGGGAGCATCATATACTACTAAATCAATCACATGGACCAATAGTTGTAATAGGACCAAAATTGTTTTAATGAGATTAAAATGCATGCTTATATGTGATGAGACCTAAAAACCCTCAACCAAACCGTTAATAAGTTGACAAGTATGAAAGTACTTTGAACACTCTTTCATGGCCTTTCACCGTGGTAGGCTCCTATCATTTGTGACTCATATACTGACTTCACCCTATCATGGGGGAGTACAAAGTATGTGCTTACACTCAGGAGGAGTTCTCTATGCATACATGATGTTGTGAAGGTAGGCAACGAGAATGATCAACATCATATCATTGTGAGGTTGTTCTTAAACCCCTACTCGAACTTGCATGATGGGAATGACTTAACTAAGTGCAATGGAGCCAACATCATATCATTGTGAGGCATCATTCTCTAGAGGCCAAATAAGATGGGTACTTACATGAGATGTAAATGAGTAAGCGTACTCTCTCATTATTATTGATGCTAGCCAACATCATATCATTGTGAGGTGGGCTTGGTAATAGTGAGTCTCCCATACCCTACTAAGAGTTTCCTCCAAAACTCTTGAATTCCAATGAGGGATATGGAATTTGCCAAAAATAGTGGGTGGTGTTATTTGATTTAAAGACCCGGATCAAATAGATTAAAATCAATCAATTTATATTCATTATGTATTTATTTACCGACGTATTTGCAATTGCTATCTAAAACTTGACAAAGAAAAAGCCGAAGGCTTTAGTTTCCGGACTTGGTACCACAATCCCATAGATTGTCTTGAATGGATTGTATATATACCTAAGTATTCTCATATTCACAATCTTCCTATTGATAATGTATCAGTGGAAGAACATGTTAAATAAGGCCATCATAAAGAGGACAACCCTTTTAGTGTCATAATTCTTCCATTACAAATCGTTGTATAAAGAAATAAGAGTTGATTTGAACAACTCTTAGTTAATGCAAACACTAGTGCTTGTTTCTTTGTTACATGAACAAAGAGCTTGAGAAGTAAGCACAAGGGGATGGTCACTTTATGTGCCATGATTCTTCGCTTACAAATTGTTGTATAAAAAAATGAGAGTCGCCTTGAACAAATCTTGAAAGTTTGCAATCATGTTTAGAACATAATGGTTGATTGATAAAAATAGTCCATCAACATGGACTTATGATAATTTTGAATCATTGAGTGTTGAAGTGTTAAACCACTTCAGGAGACGGAAACTAGGCAAGAACTTCACCTTTGAGTCCCTATCCAAATGGTTCACTAAGTTTATTGTAAACTATATAGTGAACAATAACCACACTCTCTCCACATCGTTTGATGTGTATAACACAATTGAAATAAGTTTCAAGAGAGACAGTGGGAGTTTAAGGGACCATGACTGTTGTAGTCAACAGAGAAGTCAAAAGAAGAAGGCAAAATAACTCCAAGGGAACAAACTTTCTTTATGAAAGGATGGACATTGGAAGGGGTATTTGCAAGAAATGTCTTGCAAGTGTCAAGAACACACCTTTCAAAGGTGTTGTAAATTGTTTTTGAATAGCTCAAAACAATTGGTTCTTTTACTTGAATGCTTGATTCTGTATTAGTAACTATGTTTTACAATCGTTGTAAAGGTGTGGTTAATAAGAAGTAGAAGATTAATGAGAGAAGAGAAAGTACTTCACATTCGGAATGTGAATAAAATATAGATCTCTGCGAAAGCAGATAATACTTACTTCCTCATATGAATTACCATAGAAATTGGAAAAACGAAGACTGTCTTTACATTCTAATTTGAATAAGGAACTTAATTCCGTCACTATAAGAGATGGATGAATCTTTTGTTTGACAAAACATTGTTCTTTATTAATGAATGATTGTATTATTGTAATCTAATTGGTTGTTTCTATAGTAGATATGATGTGGTAGTGTTAACAGTTTAGAATATAATGATGCTTAAAACCCAAAAGGTTGCAAGGTAGTGACTAATCCCATTGAGTTGTGACACCGCTAAAACATAAATTACAAGTTGATCATAGATGGATGCTTTGGATCGTTAGATCCAGATCCAATGCCTTCTTGTTAAAATTGTACGGAGGCGAAATGTTTGAATCTTTATTCTTTTGAAAAGAAGAAAGAACCACAAAGTTGTTGAGGTTAATTAACTTAGATGTTAGTGGCACTTATCCACAACATAATAATACTCATGTTGTATGACATTCACCGAAGATCGCTCTCTGT
The DNA here is from genome assembly GCF_963583255.1 of Pyrus communis. NCBI lineage: Eukaryota > Viridiplantae > Streptophyta > Magnoliopsida > Rosales > Rosaceae > Pyrus > Pyrus communis. The sequence goes on along the minus strand of NC_084809.1, from coordinate 22,877,860 downwards.
TGGACTATCGTTTATTTTGAATAAACACAAGTCCGAATACTTTGCAAAAGGTTTCAAAGAATTCACGAATGTAAGTTGATGAGTGAGACGTCTAAAGTATTTACCTCCTTAGATTTTATCCAAGGAAAAATAACACTTTAGAAGAGTTTCCTTGAAAGATATCAAGGAAAGTAGCATCATAAGATAATGGATTTCTCCATTGGGAGAAGAACGAACTCGAATAAGATATAACTCATTGGATGTTATCAATTATCCATATTTAGGATATATATACTTCTAAGACAATATGACTGTCAATTAGAAGATCTTCCAAAATTTTCAAGACACCATAGGATGTAGTTGGAAAGAAAGACAAGTCTTAAGCGTTTTAAGATTTGGGGTTGTGTGTTATTAAGCAATATTTGTTTGAGAACAATCTTGTGAGATATCCTTAAATTAACCTTTGGATATCACTTCTATAAACCAACTAACAAATTTTATTTGTTGGGTAGTTCATTGCAATCCTACAATAGGATTTGACTAAGATAGAGCAAATGAATGAGAGATAGAACTCAAAGAATGGGTTCTTTGAGAGACAAGATGATAATCAACAAATATAGCAACCTAGTTCCTACACCACTAGCTCCAAGGTAGTCGAGAAGGATCTATAAATCGTCTCAGTTGAATGGTTTGAACTTTATGACTATGTCATAGAGTTACACCTCTTAATTTGAAAGAAATGAGAATGAAAATCTTTATGACTACATTGAGTGTATATACGACATATACTCAAGGAAATGGTATAGTACCACTTGACCTGAAATAACGAAACCTTCATAGCTAATTGGTAGCTTAAGGTGACTACAATCAACGAGATTGGTTGACTTGGAAGAAACCATCTTTGATGTAGTCTTGGTTTCTATTAATTCGAAGATTGTTAGCTACAATTAAACTGTGATTCAATGTTTGGACATAATATGGGTTTCCATTATCAAGATAGTCTTGATAATATATGTCTATGACTAGGAATCATGAGACATGTAAGTTGTAGAGATCCATCCATCAAGAATCTTAGCAAGCTAGTGGGAGCTATAAGCGTCTTATGAGAGAAAGATCAAATCGTTTGATTTCTCATAAAGATGTAAATCAATCTTTTGTTTACTAGGTTTACAAAAGATTAGTGGGAGTTGATCATATTCTTAAATTTGAACATATATATGATATATTAATTTTGGAAATGAAAGGAATTCTTCTTCATTAAAGTTATGACTTTAAACATTCTATAATAGAATGTATATGGGAGACATAGTCTATATACATGGGATGGAAATCTATAATGATAGATTTCAAGATATAATTGGATTATCTCAATCCCTATCGATAGATGATAGATGTAGGAAGAATAGAATTTTACGGCTTAACTTTTCTATGTTCCACAATTCTGAATAAAAGGTACATACAATCCTTGTTACAAAAGGAAACAAAATAAAGGACATAATATCCTTCTTAAAACATGACTCTAATAATTACAAAATATTTACATTCCTTTTTTTTCCTAAATATTGACTTATTCCAATACTCCCCCTTAAGTTGGAGCATAGATATTACTCATGCCCAACTTGACAAGCGAGTTATCGAACCTCCTACTACACATGGCATGGGTAAGAATATCTGCAAGTTGTTCCTCTGAGTTCACAAACGGTATTGACACAATCTTCTTCACTAGCTTTTCTTTGATAAAATGTCTATCAACCTTAACATGCTTAGTTTTGTCATGCTGTACTGGATTCTCAACAATTTCTCTAGCGGACTTATTATCACAATATAACTTCATTGCCTCATTCTGTTTAAAACTGAGACTCCAAAGCAATTTTCGTAGCCAAAGAATCTCACATACACCATGTGCCATACCCCTATACTCTACTTCGGCAGAAGACCGTGATACCACATTCTGTTTCTTGCTCCGCCACGTAACCAAATTACCTCCAACAAATGTAAAATACCCAGATGTAGACCTTTTATTAATCACATCGCCTGCCCAATTAGCATCAGTAAATCCCTCAATCCTCATATGTCCTTGACATTCATACAAAATTCCCTGTACTCGGGGCAGACTTTAAATATGCCAAGATTCTCATTACAGTCATCATATGATCAACAATAGGTGAGTGCATAAATTGACTTACCACACTTACGACATAGGCAATATCCGGACGAGTGTGAGATCAATAAATCAGCCTCCCTACTAGTCTTTGATATCTACCTCTGTCAATCGGTTCCTGATTTGGATAAATCCCTAAATAATGTTTCTCTACGATGGGAGTGTCCACATGTTTACATCCCAGCATGCCTGTTTCTTTTAATAAATTTAGAACATATTTACTTTGAGACAAGAAAATACCGGTAGATGACCGAGCGACTTCCACGCTAAGAAAATATTTCAAATCTCCCAAATTCTTCATCTCGAACTCAACTGCAAGGTTTTGTTCTAACTTCATTATCTCTTCAGAATCATCACCTATTATTATCATGTCATCAACATAAATAATTAAGGCCATCACTTTACCACCTCTCCGCTTCATAAATAATGTACAATCCGAGTGACTTTGATAATACCCAATCCTCCTTATAACTTAAGTAAATCTACCAAACCATGCACGAGGTGATTGCTTAAGTCTGCAAAGTGACTTTTGCAACCTACATACTCTGGTTTTCCTTCTGGTATTATACCCCGGAGGAAAATCCATATATACCTCTTCTTCCAAGTGCCCATGAAGAAAAGCATTTTTCACATCAAACTGTTTCAGTGGCCAATTCAAATTTGCAGCTAACGAAATCATAACTCGTACTGTATTCATCTTCGATGCCGGAGAAAAAGTTTCCTGATAATCAACATCATAAGTTTGAGTATAACCCTTTGCTACTAACCTTGCTTTATACCTGTCTACCGTTCCGTCTGCCTTGCACTTGATCGTAAATACCCATCTACACCCAACCGGTTTTTTGCCTTTAGGTAGCTCCGTTACCTCTCATGTATCATTCTTGTGTAGTGCCATCATTTCTTTATCCATTGTAGCATCCCATTTAGGATCTTTCAAGGTCTCCTCAACTTGGGTTGGTGCTTGGATTGCTTCCACATTATTTACCCAGGCTTGGTGTTACGGTGCAAGATTCTTGCATGACACATAATTTTCTATTGGATACTTTACTTTTCCTTCAGGAGAAAATTTGTCAGTAGGAACACCACGATTTTGCCTTGGCAGCAACTTATATGTACTTACATCATTATTTGGATTAGTTACATGAGCATCTGTAGTACTTACCTCAGGGATATTTAGAGAAGACACATTGGGTGGCACTATTGAGCTAGAAAGAGAGGGTGATGTGGGTTCTGCAGGTGGCACTTCTTCCCCTGAAGTACTTGGTTCGGCAGTAGGCTGCTAGACTATTATAGCTTCCTCGGTAGGACCTTGCTGAAAGTCTGCACTTGTCTCGGCAAGTAGCAGCTAAAGGCCCATATCATTCTTGGTTGTTTCTTACTGAGAGACTAGTGTCCCATTTTCATCTTTATCATCAACACATGCTTCCCCTGAACTGCATATCACATCCTCTGGTACCTCTAACCACCCAAGATCAACTTGATCACAATTAGTGTTCTCCCCTTGGTGATCTGAAGGTGATGGGATCGAAGAATAAAAATACTTTGATTCACAAAAAGTAACATCCATAGTCACATACATATGTCGCTTTTTAGGATGATAACACTTATACCATTTCTGTTGGGAGGCAAACCTAACAAAAACGCACTGAAGGGCACATGGATCCAATTTGCTACGATGAATCTTATGAATATGAACATATGCTACACATCCAAACACACGAGGAGCAAGGGTATTAGTGGATACTACAGGAATATATTCCGTCAATACTTGAAGAGGTGTACGAAATTCTACAACCCGAGATGGCATATGGTGAATCACATACACAACATAGGTAACAACTTCAGACCAAAAACATTTAGGCACAGACACACCAATAAGTAAGGCACGAGCAGTTTCCAAGATATGACGATTCTTTCTCTCAGCAACCCCATTATGTTGTGGAGTATGCAGACATGTTTGATGAATAATTCCACAATCTTGGAGAAACCTGGATAACTCAAAATTTATGTACTTTCCACCATTGTCAGAACGCAAAACTTTAATATCAGTGGAATACTGAGTTTTAATCATCTGTTGAAACAGACGAAACACATTACAAACCTCACTTTTATTTTTCAACATATACAACCACGTCATACGAGTGCAATCATCCATGAAAGCAACAAACCACCTAATTCCCGAAGTAGTACTAACAGGGGAAAGCCCCCACACATCAGAGTGTACTAGTGCAAATGGAGAAGATCTTCTACTCATACTTGGAGGGAATGAAGCACGATGACTTTTGGCTAAAATACATACTTCACATTTCAATTTTGAGTCTTTAATAACACTAAACAATTCAAGTAATATATGTTTCAAATAACCAAACGATGCATGCCATAAACGACGATGTAATAACAAGACCTTCTGTAGATTACTATTACGTGATGAATGAACCAAATTAGCTCTTCCAGGAACAACGTCATCTACATAATATAGGCTATCTCTTTTAGTGCCACGCCTAATGATCTCATTTGTCTGAATATCCTGAAGCAAGCAAAATGAATGATACATTACTACAACACAATCCAATTGTTCAGTGACTTGTGGTCCAGACAATAGGTGATAGGACAATGATGGAACCAATAAACAATTATGTAACGGAAGATAGGGTGTAAGAGAGAATGTTCCCACTCTAACAATAGCAACAGTAGTACCATTGGCAGTTGCCACACACTTTCTATGAGAATCTTTCATGGACTGAAACAAAGTTCTGTCATACATCAAGTGATACGTTGCACCGGAATCTTAAATCCAACCTGTATTTACCATTTTAATAATACGCAAAATGACAATCACAAGTACACGGCAATCACAGCACCTTACCAATTACGAAACCACAAGTTGCAAGAACAAACAAGCAACATCCTTTTTTTTTTTTTGCTTGTTTGTTTGTTTGTTTGTTTGTTTGTTCTCCCTCTCCTTCTGTCCTCCTAGCAACCAAGTCGCGCAAAAGGAAAAGGGTTTGCAGCAAACAACTACACGCTGCAATCCTGTCCAAAGATTATCCACGGCACAAGAAAAAAGGTTGCAATTATGCAGCAATTACCCACCCACGGCAGAACTACAGCAGCCACTCACGACAAGGCTACAGATGGGCACACGGACAACAAACAGATTACAGCAGCAGAACAATATTCCCATAAGGCACAATAAGAAATACAATACACAGCCCTCATGGCAGTAGCAAGGTACTACGCTGCACTAAAGAAATTCACGGCAACAGTAAAACAACATGCTGCAATCCTAGGATGACCAATTTTTGCACAACAACGCAGGAAACCAATCAACCGAACGCAGCATCGGAAGAAAAAAAATATTGTTTTACAGTTTCTAGGGTTACGGCAGCTTGATTTTGATGCCAAATAGAATTTTACGGCTTAACTTTTCTGTATTCCACAATTCTGAATAAAAGGTACATACAATCCTTGTTACAAAAGGAAACAAAATAGAGGACACAATATCCTTCTTAAAACATAACTCTAATAATTACAAAATGTTTACATTCCTTTTTTTTTCCTAAATATTGACTTATTCTAATAGGAAGTTTCTCGAATGATAACCTTCAAATGAAAGGACAATTCCAATTAGACTGAGAAATTGCTCTTCTAAAAAGGGATGTACCATTTTGACTCCCAAAGTAGTATAATGCGTAAATAGAATCCTTTATGCATATGCAGAAAGGTGATTTACGTATTTCATATGGTATGAAAAACATTGATATGAGTTGTACCAAGACCGGCACAGATGATATCAATGCAAGCCCAGGATCAAAGCCATGGCATCTGTCCAGTGTGTCCTTAAGTGTTTAAGAAATACTATAGGATAGATTCCTTAAGAATGAGGAAGGATTAGAGTAATGCAATGAAAGCGTAAATGTATTAGATTATGAATCAAATATCGTATCCATCATTGGATGTTTATTTATTCTGAATGAAGAGACAATTGGATCTCTTTATTATGACTAAAGAGATATTTGGGTGGAAACGTTAAAAGTAATAACTTTAGTGTGCACCATCATGCATGCAAAATATATCGCCATATAGAAGCTTACAACAATGTTGTTTGGATAGGAAAATACATGTGTGAACTCTCCATTCGGTTCCAACCAGAAAGTGTCTCTAATGTACCCACACTACTACACTAATGGGCAATAGCTTAAGTCAGGGAATCAAGGTCTCATCAAGATCCGAACTCAAATGAGAGACTGAACCACATGATTGAGAATCGTGTATAATGGTGACATCGTTATTCTCAAGGTTGCTTTTATGGATAACATATAGATATTTGTCTAGGCCTACTACTTAGCCATTTTTGAAATGAATTCAGAAGAGGTATCATCACTGATGACCAAGCTGATTGGCTCTAGTGCAAGTGGGAGATTGTTGGAAATGTGCCTTAAAGCCAATCATATGATGATACTTTACGGACATTTCACATGTTAAACTAATCTAGTTTAATATAAAGGGCAAAGATTATTGTTTAAAGTCGTCTCATATAAATGTTATATGCTTAAATGATAAGTCCAAGGAACATGTAATTGGGAGAATGTGATCTAAAGAAGTTAGATTCATGAGACCATTCTTTTTCGTATACATATCCTAAACGTTCTTGATCATAGGATTACCAATTGGGCATTGACAGTCCGTTAAGATCAGTATGTACTATATATTCTCTTAGAAAGAGTGATTGGCCTCGAGTCATCTGTGTAACTGACACCAAGACAAGCATGTAGGTGCTTAATAGAGAATGAGACCACTAAACGCAATCAACGAGGAGTTCTCACACTTATGTCACATGAGAACTCATGGTTGAGATAATGCAAAGTAGTCATTTGACCTGAGGCATCATAGTTGTCTTATGGTTAGGTCCTTGATCTTTGACTATGTCAAAGTCACTCCGTCAAAGGGTGTCCACAGCATAGTTGGGGTTAAGCCACTTAGCCATGGAGGCAAGTGAACCGTTTGAGGGATAATACTCTATGATATGATTAAGAATCTCTGGCCAAAGTATGAATGAGATTTAGGAAGTCGTTCCAAATCACATTTAAGGTAATCATATAAGTAAAAGAATCACATTGGATAGTAGACATGAATAAACTATCAAACCAAACAATGTGGTCGTATTGTATTAGAGAAAGACCGTATTGCATTGTAATCCCAGAATGAATAGGTTTTCCACCTCTTTTGATTAGCTTAGGTAACCATGACATACTACTAGGTGTCACTCATGGTATGTGGAAGCCCTAAAGGTGTATAATCGCTAAAGGGAGAATTGAAAGTAAGTTTCAATTCATAATCGATTTGAAGAGTTCTAATCGCCTACTGCCTCACTAAAAGGAACCTAATGGATCATACACCGTGTAAGGTAATGTTTGAAGGATTTAACGGAGATAAGTAAGAATAATTAAATGGTTTAATTATTTATGGCTAAGATTAATTAATATGTTAATTAATCAAATGAATAAGTTCGTTATAGACCTCGGGTTAGTTTTAGGCCGCAAGGCCCAATAGGATTTGAATGTCAAGCCCATTAACATAAATTGTATGACAACTTATTGACTAAAGACCCAAAAGGGCCGAAATAGCCCAGAGCCTTAAGTAGGCCTGCCATATAGAGAAGGAAAGGGTTTGTGGTTCTTTTAGTCACTTAATTGAAGGGACTATATAAAGGAGTTTATAACTTTTTCATCATTAGGGTTTTCCATGGGAAGAAAAGAGAACAACTTTCTCTCTTTTCTCTCTAGAATAGCCAGCCACCATAGGAAAATTTACTAAATACAGAAATATATATGAAAGTTCCAGAAGGACTTCCATTGACTGGTTCAAATAGTTCTAGACCATGAAACACTCTCTTAATTAGGTTGAGGAGGTCACTCTACAGATTGAAACAATTCGGGCGAATGTGGTATAACCGTCTAAGTGAATATTTGACAAGTCAGGGTTATGTGAACAACAAACTATGCCCATGTGTGTTCATTAAGAAGTCGCATTCCAGATTTGTAATCGTTGCATTTTTTGTCGATGACATAAACCTTATTGGGACTTCCGCAGAGCTTGAGGAAATTGCTACGTACTTGAAATTGGAATTTGAGATGAAGAATCTTGGAAAAACTCGATACTGCCTCAGCCTGGAGATCAAGCATTGTTCGGATGGAATCCTAGTACATCAATTGAACTACACCCAAAAGGTGTTGTGTTGTTTTAATGAGGATAAAGCTAAGCCTTCGAGTACGCTTATGGTTATTTAGACTCTAGATGCTAAACGAAATCCCTTCTGTCCAAAAGAGGATGAAGAAGAGATTTTGGAACCCGAAGTTCCTTACCTAAGTGCAATTTGGGCTTTATTGTACTTGACTCAATGCACTAGACCCGACATCTCTTTCACTGTTAATCTTTTGGCTAGATACAGTAATGTGCCCACACGTAGGCACTTGAATGGTGTTAAAGACATTTTCCGCTACCTTAAGGGTACAACGGATTTGGGCTTGTTCTATACCCACGAATCTTCAAGTATTGCCACCTCCTATGGTTCTCATATTGATTCTCGCCTTGTTAGTTATGCAAATGCTGGATATCTGTCCAACCCATATAGTGCTCGTTCTTAAACGGGTTATGTCTTTATCATTAGAGACACTGCTATATCTTGGAGGTCTACCAAGCAAATGCTAGTTGCAACTTCTTCGAACCATGTTGAGATTCTCATCCTGCATGAAGCATCGCGTGAGTGCTTTTGGCTGAGAGCAGTTATGGAACATATTCGAAGCACTAGTGGTCTTACTTCTGTCGTTGACCTTCTTACGATGATCTTTGAAGACAATGCAGCATGTATTGAGTAGTTAAAGAAGGGATACATCAAGGGAGACAATACCAAGCACATAGCGCTGAAGTTCTTTCACTCACACCAACAGTAGCAGCATCAGAACATTGAAGTCAAGCAAAACCATTTCCAAGATAACCTGGCCGATCTCTTCACCAAGTCATTGCCCAAGTCTACTTTTCAGAAGCTCGTCCATGGAATCGGTATGCGTAAATTATCTGAGTTGAATCGCTGGTAGTTCTCTTATTTGGAAGTTATGTCTAACCCAGGGGGAGTATCTAGAAGCATACTCACTTGATCTTAATGTACTATTTTTCCTACGATTAGGAGCATTTTTCAGGTTTTTGCTACTTAACGAGGTTTTAATGAGGCACCCATCCTGGGATGATCATATTCCGTTGAGTTCCTGTTTAACGTTTGTTTTAGACATTAAACATACTTCTCACTTTTCTCCTTAGTCTATAGGTTTTCCCCATACCTTGGATTTTACCATAGCGAGGTTTTGTGAGTTTTAGTACAAATGCATACTTTCTTAAATTTGAGACTCGTGTTCACACGTTATACCGATGACTTCATCAACTATTCTACCTTATCTGCTGAAGATCTGATGCGATGATTTGTTGAGTATTTACACACTAAAAGGGGAGTGTTGCAATCATATTTAGAATAGAAATGTGATTGTGTAAATCCTAGTAGATATAGGAATGTATCTTATATTCCTATTAGGAGTTGATTACCTATTAAGTGTTGTAATCCTAAAAGGATAAGGTTTTTGCCTATCCTACTAGTATAAATAAAGGCACAATGGGGTGATACAAACACACCTCACAATTAAATCACTCTCTCTTCTCCCTCAATATCGTCGGTCTCCCTCTCTCTCCAATCCCTTAGATTAGTTCAATCAAATATGCCTACAATAGATTCTCTTTTATGTTCACCGTCTCTCTGCATATATCTCAATTCATTCAAACAAACATATTTTTTATTCCTCTTTTTATGCCTCCATCCATCCCTTGTATATGGTTTTTTTTTCAATTGTACAATAAAGTATCTTTCTCCTTTTTCAGTTCAAAACAAAGGGCAATCTTTATATTTTGTTAGGTAATTTTGCAATATTTTCCTCCTTTCGGGCCAAAATAAAGGGCAATCAGGTAAATTCAATACTATTATCAACATGAGCGCTAATAAACTCATCCCACTCTTATCTCTTCATCCACTTTTTTTTTTTTTTTTTTTTTAAAACGAGGTTGATACCAATTTTACCTTCTTGTAAAATGACATTTAAGGACCAAGGCAAAAAAAAGATAAAGAAAGAAATGATTCTCTTTTCTGTGCATCATCTCTCTACATATATCTCAATTCATTTAAATAAATATATATTTTTTCCTCGTTTTAACATATGTAATAGTTTTTCATAACATTTTACCAATGAACTAATTATTTAAAATTTGAAATTTGATATGGGAGACAAGAATAAGACTTGAAGGGTAGAATTAGGTATTGCGAATTTGGAAATGGGGCATGAAGATGAAATTTTGGGAATGCAACATGAGGGTTGGTCGTGGGATTTAGAAGGGATAAGGAAGGAGGTTGCATTAGGGGTTTGTAGAAAGGGAAGGGATGAGAGTTGTGATCGCTGGAGATTAGGGAAGTCACCAAACTATGGAATTCCAACCAGAATAAAAATCAAGATATGAGGCCTTAGCGATGAATGAAGGCTTAGCTGGGCTTATCAGCACTCTAATATTTATTTTTCTAAAAAATTAAAAAGAATTTAGATATATATTAGAGGTTATTTTAGGAATAATAGTGGATGGAAAATAACATTTCAATTTTTTAACTTTTTGTGGTGGGAAAGATTATAATGTGCATAGAAAAATAAGACATTAGAGTGGATTTAGCAGCACTAAAATTTTTTTGCTTTAATGAGAAAATTTAGAGCCCATTTAGTTTTGAACTTGAATTCATTGATTTAAACTCAAAACCAATTTTTGATTTCCAAAACAAAAATTTTCATTTGGCAAGCCTATTCTTAAAAACCAACTAAAGTATAGAACTTTAGCTTATTATTTAAAAACACAAATGTCACTTTGTGGAGTATTTTTTTCGTGCAATCGCTATATCACAACATTCAAATTGCCGACAAACTCCTTTCACTTGATCTCTGCTTCCCCCTTCACCCTTGTTGCAAACCTCATGCAACTCGACTTTAAGCCAGCCTTGACACCTTCTTCATTGGAATTTTTGGTTGTTGATGCCTTTGTCCGGCGAATCCTCGACTTCGTCGCCGAGATCGACTTTGTCACAAATACACAACTGTACAACAAAGCTAATGCCCATAGGCTCCCAAAAGAAAGTTTAAAAGAAATACAAGGAAAGATATAAGGTAACCTAAGCACTCCAAGCTCTCTAACCTCTATTTGCTACCCTAAGAGCTCCTCATATCAACTAACCTCTATCACCTGCACAATCGCCCCTACACAATCGGAATGGTGCATCGGACAAATCAACAACCCGGATAAGCTACGACGTTCGTGTGAGTGACAATAATCCGACTTATATGATAATTATAAAACAAGTCCATCGATCACTATTTATAAACAGAATTCATAAAATTGTACTTTATAAAATTATAATCAAACTCGACAAAAATGTCAAAGGAGTCAAATAGAAATCCATGGGCCTTTCTAAATCAAACCACAAATGTGGGGCCATGGTTTTCGAGGCCAAAGTAAGGCTAATCCGAATACAATTACCTCAGAAGTCTAGTCATGGACTCACCAACTCCGAGCGGAGCTGGCAGAAACGGAGCAACAGTGCCACCATCACCCTGTTCCGGGGCAATAAGTGAAGTCCGAGCTACTCCGCTAGATTACCATGTTTGTCTGCAAGACACGCGATCTGATTCGGATATGGACTTAATCAGATCTTTATAAGTCTTCGAGTTCCTACAATCTAGCAATTAGTGTGCACCGAAAGTAACCATAGCTCCTAAGAGGGTGCAATATCTACTTCTAGATATCTTATAGGATTCTACATACTTAGAACGAGAATTCTATCCTAAAAAGGTCTCTCCTCACTGTATAAATACACCCATTTAAGGTTGGTCTCTGGTAATGCGATCTCCATACTCAAATTCTCTTATCTACTACTCGAGTCTAAAATAGTTCATTGACTTGACCATCAGATAGTCTTTGGCTAGCACACCTCTCCCCAGTCTTGAGCTTACTCACGATTGTTTAATTCAACAAATCTTGGTGGCTGTTTCTTGTAAATATCTTCTTTTTCCCTATTAGAATGCTGTTTTAACATCCATTTAATAAAGTTTTAGATCAAAGCGAGCTGTGAGAGCTAGAATGACCTTCATGGAGTCTTTGGTTAAGATTGAAAAAAGTGTCTCATTATAGTCACTTCATTCTTTGTGTGAAGCCTTTTGCCACTAGCTTTGTTTTATTTTTGTCAATGTGACCTTGAATCCCTCTTTGTTTTGAAGACCCACTTACAACCAATAATTATGGCAACTGCATGGGTGTTTGGAACAAGACTCTAGACATTGTTTTTCTCCATAAATTGTAGCTATTCTTTTGTTGCTTGATGCAACAATATTGATCTAGCACTATTAATGGCCTGCTTATATATGAAATAGGATCATTTTCATCATTGGTAGTGGTTTGTTTAGGTTGATTCAATTTCAATACTGATCTAGCACTATTAATGGTTTGCCTATATTGTGCTCAACTTCATTCAATACACAAAATTTGGTAGCATCACAACTTTTCGAGCTCCTTGTGACTTCCTGGCATTGGTAGGTTCATGTTGGCCTTCTATTCGAGCATTGGTAGTGGTTTGTTCAGGTTGATTCACTTCTATCAATTGAGTAGTGTCACTAGTTGTCTGTGTAGTGTCACCTCGACCCGATGTCCAGTGGGCGTCAAAATCGAGGCATGATGGCCATCACCTCGATGGGTGACGAAGCCATGATATGCATGGTGTAAAAACTAAAATTATCAACCATTAAAATCTAGCAAAAAAATTCGGCAGAACTTCCCCTAAAATAAGGATATGCCTAAATCAAAACACTTGCAGGTAATCACATTTATTATAATATATTCCTAAAGCCACACTTAATGGGGCTTTAACCCTCTATCAGATGCATGAGAATGGGTTGAGAGCATAATTACTCCAAAAATGTCCTATTAATAAATTTAGTAAATACCATACTCAGTAGAACATGTCAGAGTTGCTGGAAAGTAATATCTCGACCTTGGATGTGATCACTTATACAACCACTGAATCCTAAGCGGGCGCAAAACATAAAAATGTGAGTGGACGAAAAATAAAGCTTTCTAAAACAAATTTATTTTCTGAACAGACTAACCTCCTATTTTGAAAACATATATAAAACTACATATAATTTCTAAAAAAGCTAAGCGTGCAATAAGAATTGAAAATAGATCTATACTTGTATGCACTGAGAGCTGATAGATACATATGTACTGGCTGATACTTATCAATGGCATGGCACAATATCATACACTAGCCGTAGGAAGTGGAAGTTAGATAATATAATCATGTCATTGCTAAGTAATCTCTGGGCAATGACAAGCTGAGAATATAACTATAATCATGTCATTACCGAGTAATCTCGAGGTAATGAAAAGCTGAGAGTATTAACTGTGGTACCCTAATACACGTGTAAACTGAAATAAATAGTCATCCACTAGCCGTAGTTAGTGGAGCTGGAAATAGAATCATCCACTAGCCGTAGCTAATGGAAGCTGGAAATATAATCATGTCATTGCCAAGTAATCTCGAGGCAATAACAAGCTGGAAATACTCATATACATGCAAGTTGTGTCCTACAACCACAGAGGTGGTACAATACTCTAAATCTATATAGGTGTCTGCGTGCCACTAGATAAGTAATAAAGAATCCAATGTTAATAAAATCATCATTGTCATAAATCATCAATCATACATCATAAAACATATATAAGAAGTTTGGTGGTAAAATCTCAAAATCTGTCTAACTTTTACATCATAAATCGTGTCATAAGTTATCTTTGAAGATATATCATGAAATCTGTAAAATATAACTGAAATTTATAGTTATCAAGGCATGCTTAGAAATTTAGATAAATAAAACATTTCTGAAATAAAAGCCCACTCATTGATCATCTATGAAGTCTTTCTCAAGTTGGGCCTGTCCTCTAGGGCCTTTGGAACTGCTCGCATCTAAGAATATAAAATAACCTATTAGTAAAAGTCATTTTAAATGATTGAATTTGGAAAAACAGAGTATGAATTTGGAATCAGCGTGTCAAATTACCCTAAAAGGAGGCCTGATCTGAAACCTAAAAACAAGACAATGGTTAACCTTGACTGATCAATAGTTAACGCTGACCGGTTAAGGTCAATGGGCTGATTTGACTTGACTTGCCAGAGTTGACCCCACCTGCCCAAAAAGTCATAGGATTATGGGTTTTTGGCCAATTTTCTATAATATTTTCAAATCTTCATAACTTTCTCATTTCTCATCCAAATTGAGTGATTCAAGAATGAGAATTATGCCTCAGAACGGGACAAGAAAAACTCGTACTTCCAATCTATTCCTAATCTGTGGGTGTCTAATTAGCTTCAACTTGTGTTACAAGTTTCTTGAGGCAAACAATAGATCTGCGTGAGTAGGTCGCAGGACTTAGATACGCCGACCATCCTATGGCAAAAATTTTCTTCTGAAGGTAGCCTAGTTGATGTTTTTCTCATCATCACACAAGGCTTGACATTCTATGGAAGAGAGAATCTAAGTGATAGATTGCTTAGGGCTCATGATGATCTCTCCATAGAAGGGTGATCATTTGGTAAGCCCATCCTGAGTGTCATAGAGGTGATGGTCTCGTTGCTACTAACAATGCTAGCCTTCTCCATCTTGAACCTTTTGATGAAGTCGTGAAGTGAATCATTAGGTTTCTTTCTGATGCTGAAAATGAAGTTGGAAAGCTTCCTTACCATTTGATATGAGGAGTATTCCCTGTTGAAGACCAATGACAACTTTTAAAAGTTGTGGATAGACTAGGTACTAAAGTATGGAATCAATCCTGGGCTGTTATTTGCAGGATCATAACGAAAACCTTACACATCAGCACATTATTCCCTTTGTGGAGTATTATAATGTTACGCTAGTGCTTTATTTGTCGATCAGGATGAACAACTAGGTAATAAGTGTTTGCTTAATCTCATTGGTAAAAAAGCAGGTATTAACTCTGGCCATTTATCTTCGTATCTTTGCAAACCTCTCTCTCGTTGAAGGTTTAGGAGTCATTCGTCGACCAAGCAAAGGATGTCGTCGGTTTGGATGGACCTTGGTTCCTCTACACTATGAGAGGTTTTATCTTTTCCTCGTTGTCATGTAAAGTAAGATGAAAGAAGCCAACCTCAGAGTGGTCATCTTGATCTTGTCTGTCGGGCTCAACATGTCGTTTAGGTTGTCGAGGAATGCTCGAACCTAATCTTGAATAGACAATTCAAGGTTCCCCAAGCATGGAGATAATGCTTCTAAAGGCTTAAGTCTCTTTGAAGACATTGACACTTGATCCTAAACAAGAATGTATGTTAGCAGCAAGCCAATAGGTTTCAGACTGTACGTGCGGATTACCTTCATCGAGCATTTCAAGAAGTGTCTGCATGTGCCTAGCAGTGACATCTTGTATGCCAAGATGTCATATCAAACATTGCAGATTACATATCAACCTTTGACATCAAGTGTAATTTCTTTGCAAGGATGTCTTTCGTGATACATGGGGTCGAAAAGTGTGATGAGCCAAATCTTAGGGCCTTGCATTGATTCTATTGTCAAAGGTTTATGCGTGTTGACGCGTGAGTCGATGAGGCCCCGAGAGGCTTGTCCCAAAACTTCTAGGGTTTCTAAATCAAATGCGCTGAAAGTGATGAAACTAGTTAAGGGCCAAACGTCATGAGCTAGGGTTTAGGGAGTCGTACATGTACCATTAAGTGGGAGATAAGTCATCATCCTCACAGGTTGGATATGTCAAACCGCGACCGTGGTGTCCATGATGAAGCTCGATGGTGGCGCGTTTGCCGTTGGACTCATTGCAAGTGGAGAGATGCGGTGCTATGCCACGGTGGAGGGACATGCCAAGGTGATGCGATTACCACTTCACTATGGTATGGCTTTGTCACTTGGGTCCACAGCCACAATGGTGACTGTGGTGGCTGGTAGTGGATGATTTGTGGCCTGACTTGTAGGAAGCAATTCAAGGGCAGTGATGTGCGAGGCCGAGGAGGCCGGTGGTGCTAAGGCATGGGTGTTGCGGCTTGAAGATCTTCGAGTTTCCATCATTCTCGTATGAACATGAAGAGCATGATGAACATGAAGAATAAAATCTACAAAATGGATTTGGAATTTGGCTCAAAGGAAGAGCAAATCAGGAGTACTTTCAAACTCCTAATGAAAGCATTAATTTGTTTGTGCAATTTTTGTCAGGGTTTGAATTGACAAGAAAATTGTTAGGCAAAGTCAAAGGGACAAACAGGGTTACGATTAATATTTGTGTGGTATTTGTCAAAGGGCCTCTAATGCCTAAGTCATGAGAGAATTCTAGGTTTGTTTAAGTGTGGCTAGATAGGAATTAACTTGAAAAAAGGGTGGATGCTTGGCTTTTTATAGACAAACAAGGAGTAAACCCTAGCACTAGGTTTGTTAAACCTTATATTATAATGAAACCTTGTCTACAACATCGATGTGGAAGCATTTTGCATAGTCGTTGTAGAGGATACTCCCTAGCAGACTTCTCGAATACACTTCGGCAGTTACTACCAAGTGCAGGGACTGACAGACAAGCCAATAGTATATCAAGGTCGTCAGCGTTAAGGCCATTTCGCGATAAAATGGCATCGTGGCCTGATGATTATGGGCTTCTTGGGTGCTCTACGAAATAGAGGCTCGTAAGCCTAGAAAGGCAAAGGGCAGGCAATAGCATACCACCTAAGGATCATCCAATCCCGTGCCTTTAAGGTATGTATAACGCCTGCATGGTCCATCAAAGGCAGGATGGTCATATTGAGTTGATAATACATGTTGCGTGCTATTATAGGTTGGGATATTTTTATGTCCCAACACAAGGCATAACAGGTAAATCCCTAAATCCCAAAACCATAAGTTAATTCAATTTCAGAATTTGATTTTAATTCCTCAAATTACTACTTGTTTATCCAATAATTAGCTGTTTTTTTTCCACAAATTTTCATTTCAAAACATTAAACCAAGATATGAAAGTAGAAATCAGGCTCTGAACTCTTATTCCATTGAAAAGTTAATAGAGAAGGATAGAAGAAAAATGAAATGCATTGAAGAAATCTTATTGCTAAAGCTCTCTGTTTCTTACAAAACAGAGCCAAAACTAATACAATCAACTACTAAAATGACTAACTGCAACTCTAGAACTAATTAATACAATACAACTGAGAGCTACACACACTTTTTCGCAGCTCCTGCGCATCGTTTGTTCGCAATACATACTTCACCAAGAACAAAATTTCAAATCACATGCTTGCTTTAACCTGCGATTCTTCTTCCTTATTTTAAGATCAAGAACCATACTTTTCTTGTAACTTAAGTCAGTGTGTTGCAAGTAAGAGAATAAACGGCCACCAAGATTGTAGTTATAAAGGAAGCACAATTAACAGAGTACCTTCTCGATGAATTTGGTGCAGGAGCTTTTGTAGTTGCACCATGTGCAGTACCACCTGAGCTAGGTGCAGCATTTGAACTTGTTGGTGCATCATATGTTTGTGCATTTGGTGATGTTGAAGCTTCACCTTGCTGTGGTGCCTCAGATAATGTTCCGTTTGATGATGGTGGTGCTTCGTGTACTATTCCATTTGCTAGTGGCGCTCTGCCTTGCCTTGGTTCTTCGAGTTTTGTTCCATTTGATGATGACACATTGCCTTGCTTTGGTGCTTCGGGTGCTGATGAATTTGATGGCGACACTTCACCTTGTTTTGGTGCTTCGGGGGCTGTTCCATTTGATGGTGGTGCTTCACCTTGTTTTGGTGCCTTGGGAACTATTGCATTTGATGATGTTGAAGCTTTACCTTTCTTTGGTATCTCAGGTGTAGGGCTGTTTGATGGAGCCTGGACTGGTACAGCAGATTGTGCCTTACCTGGGGCTGAAGAATGAGAGGGGGTTGGTGCTATAAAGCTTGAGGGGAGTATTATATTGCTAATTTGCACCACTGATATGTAGGAGGGTTCATTATTGGCAACATCTCGAACTACCACTGCTTTGTCAAAACCAGCAGTTGAAACAATGGTGATTTTTTCACCATTTGTAATGTTCACCAAGCCTTGTAGGCCACTTGGTTGGTCAGTAACTTGGAGCCGTGAGTTTACTCGAGTTGTCTGAGCAGCAAGCAAGTTATGGAAACTTTGGATTGTGTAGTAGTCCATGATAACATGGAGGCTCAATACCTTTCTCTTGATCTCCATGGGTTTGTCGACTATAGAGGTCATGGCACCATTGTTGACCACGAAGACTGTCATGGTTTTACGTTCATTAATCTGGTTAGCATCTTGGGTTTGAGTCAAGTAAGTGCTAAAGAGATTAAAATTTGGGTTATCGCTTAGAATTTTGGTGATATCAAAATGACCTAATGGTGGTGAAGGAAAAGATGAAGGAGATAAAGATGGTGTTGAGGTTGATGGAGGAGGAGAGGAAGGAGATGAAGATGGTACTGATGAAGAAGGTGAATCATTTAAGTCTGAATGAACAATAAGATTGCTTATTTGCACCACTGATAGTTTCAAGTTCTCCATAAATATATCTTTAACAACCTGTACTTTCTCAGAACCAGCAGCGAAAATAATTGAGATCATGTCCCCATTTGTGGCATTCAAGAAACCTTGAAAGCCAATCGATTGGAAAGTATCTTGGAGCGGTGTCGTCAGCTGGGTGGTTTGGGAGTTAGGGAAGCTCTTAAACTTATCAAGGGTATAGTAGTCCATAACAACGTGGAGGCTTAGTACCTTTTTCTTAACCTCGTTTGATTTTCCGACTAAATAGGACATGGCGGCATTGTTGACCATAAAGACTGTGATGGTTGTGCGTACATTGATCTGGTCACAAACTTGGGTGTCGATTAGGTAGCTATTGAATTGGCCAAAATCTAGATAGTCATTTAAAATTTTGATGATATTGAGAGTTGATGAAGTAGGTGATGAAGGAGGAAGAGATGTAGAAGGTAAAGATACTAACAAAGAAGGTGAAGGTGTTGACAGAGAAGGTGATCGTATTGATAGAGAAGGTGATGAAATTGGTGAATTTAAGCCTGAAGGCATTATTACCTTGCTAATTTGTACCACTGATATATAATAATTTTCATCAGAAACAATATCTTGAACTATTGCTGCTTGGTCAGAACCAACAACTGAAACAATCGAGATCATGTCCCCATTTGTGACATTCATGAAACCCTATTGGCCACTTGGTTTGTCAGAAGCTTCGAGTAGTGTGATTATTCAAGTAGACTGTGAAACAGGCAGGTTGTGGAACTTCTGAATGGTACAGTAGTCCGGTATAACCTGGGTGCGTAACACCTTTCTGATCATGTCCATTGGTTGTCCTACTAAAGAGTACATGGCTTCATTATTAGGCATGAGGATTGTTAAGGTTCTCCGTTCATTGATTTGGTTACAAATTTTTGTTCGGGTCAGGTAGTTGTTGAAGATACTAAATTTTGGGTACTTGTTTAGAATTTGGGCGATGTTGAACTTGGATGATGAAGGAGGGGATGAAGACGGAGTTGATGGAGAGGGTGATAAAGAAGAGGGTGATGGAAAAGGTTGGAGTTGGTGAAGGTGCTGATGGAGACGGAGTTAATGGAGAAGGTGATGAAGAAGAGGGTGATGAAGAAGGTGTTGGAGTTGGTGAAGGTGCTAATGGAGACAGTGAACTACTTAAGCTGAAAGGCAGAATTAGATTGCTAACTTGCCTCACTGATGCCTTATAAATGTCATCAAGAGAAATATCTCGAACTACCTCTACCTTTTCAGAACCAGCAGCAGAAACAATTGAGACGGTGCCCCTATTTGTGATGTTCAAGTACCGTTGTTCATCAGGAGATTCAAACAGTGTGGTCACTTGGGTGGTCTGCAATGTAGGCAAGCTCTTGAACTTGTTGAGGGTATAGAATTCCAAAAACACGTGGATACGCATCACCTTGTTGATGACATCCATTGATTCTCCGGCTAAAGAGGACATGGCAACATTGTTGACAGTGAGGATGGTCATAAATTTGTGTTCATTGATCTAGTTACAAACTTCGATTTTGGTGAGGTAGTCGTTGAAGATGCTGAATACTTGCTTAGAATGTCAGTGATGTTGTATGCAGAGGACGGCAAAAAGAAAAAGAAAAAGAAAAGGAAAGGTAACAAGAGATAAGTAACGGGTGCGTTGAACTTTTGTAAATACATTTTGAGACTTGATTAGAGACAGAGAAGTGAAGTTCGAATGAAGAACGAAAGAGGTGTCGGCGAGTGGATTGAAAGATGCATGTGGAGATGGATGGTCATGGTAAAGGAATAGTCAGTCAGTTCTAGGCTCAATTGACGTGCAATGTTTTCGCTCTTGAAACTTTTCTAAAAATGGAACTTCTGATTTCTCTTGTTTCTAGGAAGAGTCGGTCCTATTATTAGTATTCGCACTTTATTTCTAAATTTGGATGTTTAATCTTAATTGTTAAAATTGGGATGTTTAATGCTTCTAGTATCCCCACAAATTATAAATTTAAGCCACTTCAAATAATATTTTAAAATATAATAATTACTTCAAAATCCATGATGGAGTTAAATATTGTTCTTTTTTTTTTCTTTTTTTTTTTTTTTTGGTGAAGAGTTAACATTGTTCTTCATTTAAGTCTAGCAAAAATAATGTACGCACATAATTATTTATCCATTTTAAGAAAAAATGATACCATGAATGAAATTGAGCTTCACCATAAATACAATTGAAAATAACAAGTGACTAAACTCCTTATAAGTCCTTACAGGATTTCTTAACTTGCTAATATAAAACAATACAACCTCACACTATACTTGTAATGAAATAAGAATGATAAAAGATTTTGGCATGAGATAAGTAAATATATATTTTTTTTAAATAATATCGATGAAAAATTTGTGAAGATATAAAATTTATTAAAGGATAAACTAGGTTCCATCCCTTAATTTTCTTTCTTATTAATTGAAACTTTTCATTTTTATCAATTTCACGTCATTATTTTAATATTAAATTATTTAAAAATGTAAGCATATGTCAATTTTAAAACTAAAAGACTTATTAGCCATTTCCAAATATATCCTTTTAAAATTTTTCATATATTTCTATTTTTAATGCGTGTCTATTTTTTTAAAGGAAAACTAATGATAAGGACTTGAAAACTTTGAATATTAACAAAAAACTATGTACTAACTTTATTCAATGATTAGGACAAAACCTAATGCTAAACCAATCCAATTAAAATGACCTAAGCAATGAATTTTCTATTTTGCCCCTGACTACAAGTTAATGTCCGTTTACCATCCATAACCTCAAATCCTCTCCTTTAATATTGGCAATTCCAATTCCAATTCTGAACCAAAAAAAAGCAAAAGATTCAATATCCACAACCAAATTGTTCAATCCAAACGGGCCAAATAAGATAATTTTCAAGAAAGGATGAATTGGTGGGTGGGGTCTTGGAGTCCAAGACAGAGCGTCTCCTGTGTTTAAAATCTCTCTCTGCTGTATCGTCGACCACCCGGCTTGCAATTAGAAGGCTCTCTTTGTCCCAATCGGCCACGGCGGCCATGGATTTGAATCTGGGGCTGAATATAATAGCATTGTCAATGGTGCCTCTGATTTCGACTTCGACTGGGTTTGATTCTCTTTGCTGGTTTTTATCGGACCCTTGTGGCTTCTCAAAAAATGCATAACATATTAAATATCTTTTGTTTTATGTTTGTTGCTTGTCTATATTTTGTATACGTATGGAGGTATGCATGTGTATGTGTAGAGTAAAGATCCATTGGAACGGAACCGGATCTCCTTAGAACCCAAAAAATTTGAGCCTAAAGATCAAATGATCCGGGCCGTTGAAATTTGATCAAATGACTACAATTATTATAACGTTAGAGAGACCTCATGTTTGAAGCCATTGGATCAAATTTCAATGGTCCAAATCATTTGATCCTTAGACTCAGATTTTTTTGGTCTGGAGGGGATCTAGGTCCCATTGGGACGAGGTAATCTCCCTTATTTCAGTTTGAAACCTGCATTACTGACAAGTTAGGTGGCATAAGTGTTCCATGTAAATTCGCATGATGAATAAGAGCTCGTTTGAATGTGATTTTAAAATGACTGAAAGTTTTTTTGGTGAAAATGTTTTTAGAACTAATTCTTAGTAAAATGCAAGTGAATCCTGAAAAAGCACTCAAAGTGCTTCCTGGAAGAAGCACGTTATTAGTGCTTCTTACATAAAGCACTTTCAGTGCTTTTGGAATAAAAAAAATATTTTCTCTAAAAGCGCTTTCAATCATTTTAAAAACACATCCAAACAAACCCTAAGTCTAGCAAACTTGGAGGCGAGACCTACACAAAATGTGGCAACATTTGTTCAATGATGTTGCTAGTTAATTGACACGTTTTCATAAGTGTGTCAATTTCCTTAGATGATTATGCCTGACATATTGTTAACACAAATAACTTCACAAGCCTAGTAATTTACCCTACATATATCGACATATTTACTTGATTGCTAAGTACTTGGCTACTAAGCCTTGTAGGTTTGTAGCCGACCTCCACATCTATAAGAGTAAATTGTAGCAATGGTCTCTTAACTTTAACTCAATTGGAATAATGGTCCCTGATGAGATATAAACTAACATACAAATTAACCCCTCTTTATGTAGTTGTAGTATGTATAAGTAGGAATCGTTCTAGGCTGGGAATTAGGAGGGACTGCTAATCTACTCAAATTAAACTCTAAATTACCAAACTAGACTCAAAAATAGAAAACTAAATTTAAACAACTCAAAATAAGCTAAACTGACCTAAATAGCACCAACTAAGTTACATTGACTCAAAACAGGACCTAAGGAGTGATTTGGACGAATTTTAACTTATGTTGACTCAAAACACTAAAAAGAAACCAATTTAAACAGATTCTAACTAAAAACACGAAGTATAAAGGGGGAAGTGGTTTTTGATGAATTTAAAGTAAAAACAAATAGATCTAAAGACTCTAAACAACCTTGAACGAAATTGGGTGTTTTAATGAATGGCTAGCTAGAGGGTTCATCTCCACACATGACACATATGCATACAAATCGATTTCCAGTTTTTATTCCTATAAACCATGAATGATAATGCCCCAAGTTAACCGTGAACTGCACAAATTAACTGTCAGATTTTCCTAATTTCATTGAATTGGAATCAGCGACGCAATCAAATTATTCTTATCAAGTTCCCTATATGAACTGCATGATAGAGATACATATAAAAGATCATTAAGTTCTATGAAAATCATAAGCATTGACATGACATTCGTAACTATGAACTGCATGATACTACTGTCATGGATTTACTTAACACGATTGTGACTAGCAACCTCCACTACTTATAAATATAAGTTCATAACGATTAGGTGAAATTCCATTATATTTTAGCATCAGATTCATGCATGCGAACTAAGTATGCATCCTTAATCAACATACAAGAATAAGTTATCAATCAAACAGATAAGTAAATTGCATTCATGTTTTACGAAACAATAACTGGAGGAAATCAATTCATATCAAACATATGTCCATGGTTTTGAATCCACCTCTAGCTAAAACGAGTTTAGTTCCTCATGTTAGCACTTAAACAAAGATAACTTAAATTAAACATTGAAAGAAAAAGATAGAATACACCAAAGAACGTTCCAACACTCCAAACTTGAATGGCAGGGCACAGCTCTAAGGGTTTCCTCTCCTTCCTCCTTGAAAAGTTGCGGGACAAGGGTGATTTCTGTGATTGATGGTTGTGTGGTGCAAATTGTGGTGAGATATAGGTGATGAATGATTGCTGCAGCACAATGTATTTATAGGGAGAGGGGAAAGAATGGCAAAGCTGAGAAAGAAGGGAATTAGGACTCCAAATCAACAAAGAACAAGGACAATCTCAATCAGATTCCAGGGAGGAAAATGAATGATTCTTGCAGCAGGAAACATGGCTTCTAGAAGGGGAAACATGCGGCATACTTTTAGGGATAAGGATAGGGCTTCTAGAAACTTGATATTCAGCTGTTCTAATGTCATTTAGATGTCCTCCTTGTAGCTGGAATTAAGGTAGCAAAAGATTAGGATAGGATAAGATAAGATAAGGTTGGATAAGATTTGGATAAGATAAGAAAATTTGGATAATATTCCTTCTTTGTAGCTGATTCCTTATCTTCCAAGTCTTCAATTTAATTCTTCCAGATGTTAATCACATTCCTAGCCTCTCTTGATCTTCAAATTCATCCATCCATCTTGCTCCATGCATGTGCAATCCATTCCAAGCCCAAAACTGCTCTAAAATGCTCCAAATTGCGCTTTCTTGCCAACTTTGTCATTTGGACATGAAAACACACGAAAATGGCTTAAAACACTCTAATAAATAGAAACTAACTATGTAAATGCAAGAAAACAAGCTAACTAAGTAGCATAAATATGCTCCTATCAGTCCCTCAACTAAAAATCCATTACCATTGGTCCCTCAACTAAAAATCCATTACCATTGATCCCTCAACTCATCAAAACGTGTAGCTATGGTCCCTCAACTAAAAATTCATTACCATTGGTCCCTCAACTTTAATCCAACTAGAGAAATGGTCCCTCAACTTTAACCTAATTGAATCAATGGTCCCTTAACTTTAACTCAATTGTAGCAATAGTCCTTCCAACATAACTCATTTTGACAAAATTCTGACGAAATTGATGAAAATGACCATAGCTACATGTTTTGATGAGTTGAGGGACCCCAATTGTAGCAATGGTCATTCCAACATAACTTATTTTGACAAAATTCTAACGAAGTTAACGAAAATGACCTTAGTTACACATTTTGATGAGTTGAGGGACCAATAGTCATGGATTTTTAACTGATGGATCATTGCTCCAATTTGATTAAGATTGATGAACTATTGCTACAATTTACTCTATCTGTAAATAGCGATCACCACTTCTCAAATTTTCATCTCTCTTCCTACCTGTCAGTCAGAATGCATGCATATGTTGTAGTAGTTGCATACATAATATTAGTATTATATATTAAAAAACAAAAGAAAAGAGTGCAAATGTACATCGCGTTAGTTGTGATCAATATTGTAAAGCTTGGAACTTAGGTTGGAACAGAAAGTTAGGCTCTAGCTTCGGATTTCAAGGTAAGGTTTTTAGAAAAACTTATCATTATTAGAGTATTTGTCTTATTTAATATAATAAAAATAATTAAAAAAGTAATAAAATTTGATGCTCAGGACCCATGCGTCTAGCGCGCGCACACACACACTTTCTTTATCTATCTCACTATTTCTTAATCTTAAACTCACTATTTTTGAAATTGATACTACACTATTTCTTAAACTGATCATTGAACACGGGATTGTCACTTTCTTAAATTGTACACTAGTATTATTACTATTGTTGAAACTGAACACATGCATTATACTATTTCTAAAACTAAATATCGACTATTTCTGAAAAATGAACACGAGTACTACTCTATTTCTTAAATCGACTAATTCTGAAATTAAATATGGATATTATTTATGAAACTGAACACGATTCCTAATTCTGAAACTAACACGGGTACTACACTATTTCTTAAACTGACTATTTCTGAAACTGAATAGGATACTATTTCTAAAACTGAACTCGGTTACTATTTCTGAAATTGAACACGGTACTACATTATTTCGTAAACTGATTATTTCTAAAACTGAACATGGATTGGTGTGCGCCTTGCAAGCATTTTGGTTAGGTAATAATTCAATTATCAACATCCACATCATTTCTAGCATTAATTATTAACAAATAGAGAGAGCGAGTGTGTGGTAATAATTGATTGACACATATATAATTACGCACGCATGGTAAGATAGGAAGAAGAACTTGGAGCCCGGAGTACCAATCACTGGCAACCAACCGTACTTAAATCCAAGATAAATATTAGCTATTGCTTCCAAATTCAACTGGAACTTCAAGAAATACATATAAAGAAGCTTTGTTAAAAGAATTTAATTTTTAATTTTTCTTATTTTGTTTAAATTATATTATTATTCAAATTAAGATTGAGGGAGAGGAATGTGGTACAAGAGATGGTGTTTAGAAATTTGATTAGCCATGCATGGCATGCAGCTGCAGCACTTGTAATTGACTTTTCTATGGACAAGTGAAAAGCTCAAATTGGCAATTCTCTCTCTCTCTCTCTCTCTCTCTCTCTCTCTCTCTCTCTCTCTCTCTCTCTCTCTCTCTCTCTCTCTCCTGTACTTAATTGACTTTTACATTAATTGGTTATTGTGCCGTACATATGAAAATTTGAATAAACCATTAATCCTTGTTCCTGTACTTAATTGACTTTTACATTACTTGGTTATTGTGCAGTACATATGAAAATTTGAATAAACCATTAATCTTTGTTTGTTGAAATAACGAGGTAGTGGCATGTTTGTAAATAAAAGAAAGTTTATTTGTAACAGAATTAGCTGACATAATGAGGTTCCGTTTCATCAAAGCCTATGTGTGTTCAATGTTTGGGCTTTAATCAAAGCTGGAAAAAACAAATATTTCATTTTGGGCTTTAATTCAGCTTATATGTGTTCAATGTTTGTAGGTCTGATATAAATTAGTCTTGTCCTTATGATTAAATATGAAGTTCTTTTGGTTAAATAATAGTTTAGGATTATTTTTTTGTTAAATAAAACTTAATCTAAGCTTCTTTCATTAAAGCCTTTTTTTTTTTTTTTTTTTAATATGTACCAATATATTTTTTGGTTTTAATTTGTAACATGTATCCATAATCTTTAATTTAATTTAATCTGTATCGCCATTTGTTTTATGAACATATCCATCTGGTGATTACATGTGTGTGCCTCTACATGAGTGGAGAGAGTTTTCTCCCTTTTGGTTTTGGTGGAGGTCGCCGTCTAGAGTCATGAGTGTGTGGCAAACTCATGGCTCATTCATTTGACAATTTAGTGAGAGTTAATGTTTGAGTTTGAGAGTTAGAGAAAAATTTGGGAGTATATCCTTCATTTGTTTTGGGTTCTCTACTCGGTTGGTTTAGGGCTCATAACTAGTGGGATTTTGGTTGTGAGAGTTAAACACTCTTTTGTAATCTCCATTTATTTAGTGAAATTTCTCAACGTGCTTTGCCCATGGATGTAGGCTTTTACGTCGAACCATGTTAATCTCTTGTATTCTTATTTTGAGATTGTTTGTTTCTTCACTTTCGTTTATGACGTTTATATTTGATTTTTTTTTTATATTAAGATCGCTTCTATTTGCACATAAAGTACACCACCACCACATCACATAACTAATTATTTAATAATTCAGATTAAAGTTTTGTTAAACACTTTTGAATTTTCATATATCTAAGGTATGGTTTGGGGTTGAAGTGATTTTAAAAAAAGCTGGGATGAAAAAAAGCTGAAGTAAAATTTGTGTTTGGTAACTCTGCTTATTTTCAAAGTTAATGTCATTTTAAGCTGAAAAGTGGCAAAAAGCTGAGGCAGCAAAATGTAGCTTCTTAAAACCAACTTTTTTTTTTTCAAGAGGCGGGTGAACAGTAGAACTTAATGAAACTTTCACAATCTCAGAAATACCCTTCTCCATTTCTCCGTCATGCTGGGTTTGAAGATCGAATCATCCTGCATACCAGTTCCAAATTCTCAAACTTCAAAAGATAAATAAATTAATCAAAAACATAAAAGCGGCAAATTGACAAATCGTTTTGGCCATTCCCAGACTCTCTGAAACTCGTGAAACCCAACCCTATTATGTTTGAACCTTCAGCGTACCTGGTGAACTGGTTCGGGTTAGAATTTCTGGATTTTCCGTATATGGCGAAAGATTCAGAGCCCGAGTTGGTGTTGTGGCCATACTTGGTGAAGGAGAGATGGTGGTCGTTGGCGTTCGAGTCGTAGGATGTGAATCTGAGGCTAAGGACGTTGACTCGATTGTCGTAATTGATGAACTCGCCTGAACCGCCGCCCAAGTCGGTATCGTATCTGGTGAAGTTGGAGTTGGCATCGTGGGCGTAGAACATGAACTTCTCCAAGTGCGAGTGGGAGCCCTTGCTGTACTTCTTGAACGAGTCACGGGGCGAGTTCAACTCTTCAGAGTAGTTCTTGAACGGTGAGGAAGGTTCTTGATTTTTTTAGGGCTTTGGATTAGGGATTTCACGGCCACACAAAATCCTCACATAAAAATAGTAATATTAAATATAATATCATAATAATAATAATAATAATAATAATAATAATAATAATAATAATAATATAGTATTATACCCTTTTTGGTTATTTCACACATTCACATTTGTTTTACATAAAAGTTTACCAAACACTATCATATTGCTTTTTTTTTTTCTTTTTTTTTTTCAAAAGCACTCTTACAAAAAAGTTTACCAAACACCCTACTGCTTTATTTCACAGCTGCTTATTATCATAGCACAATAGAAGCAGTTTTTTTTTTTCAAAGCACAACAATACCAAACTAGCCCTAAGTCTTGCAGCCTCTTCCTCCCCTAGTGTCGGCCCATTGTTCTCCTCCGAGACCTCTGTATCTTCACTTCATCTTCAATTTAGGTCTGTTTAGAATGTTGAGGTATTGTTATCCTCCTATGTTTATTTAGGTCTGTTTAGTGTGGTTTGAGTTAGTTGCAAATCTATAAAGGGACATGGGTGGCCTTAGGACCCTCGACAATCCAAATTCCGAAATCATTGCTAAATTTTTCAGGGACCTCTTGAAATCAAAGGCTGGGGTGGCTCTGGCCTCTAGCTCTGTATTATAGCTCTATGACGGCATCTTCACGAAGAAGACAACCACAAAGAAGAAATGAATAATTCTTTAAATAGAAAACTTCATTTTAATCCTTGGCAAATATGACTTTTAGATTAAAACCACAGTAAGATCAAAATCTAATTTTAGTCCATTGATACATTAATAACCTTATTTATTAATTATATTTTGATTTTTTTAATTATTTTGCTTTTTCTTCCTAATTTTTAATGTATTAATTTTATTTCATTATAATTTTTATTTTCATTTCGTTTATCGTAATATTTTTTGTTGTAAACATTTTGATAAACTAATTTTTGTTATACAATATATTTCGATGTACTTTGTCTTCTTCATTTAGGTACATTAAATTCATTATAATACATTTCGGTGCATACATTTAGATACACACATTTTGGTACATACATTTCGATACAAACATTTGGTACATTAATTACTGTAGACATGTAAATTTCGTTGCATACAAATGATGCATTAGAAAACTCCACATGACATTTGATTCATCACAAATGGACAAGTCATCAATGACATGTGGCACAAATCAAGCAAAGGAAATATAAAATCTTCCTAAAACTCGGCACCAAGGAGAAAACTCCCTTAAATTCGGCAAAAGGGTCTAGATTGGTCCTAAAACCGGAAAGAAAGTTAAGCTATCTTCATAAAACAAACAAGAATAGTAGATTGCTCACAAAATAGGCAACAAGGCCTCATAATTTCGGCCAAAGGAGTAAAGTGGCTGAAATTAAGATACAAAACATGCCTAAATTCTCCCATGAACAAATGAGGACATAAATCAAAGTCAAATCCACCCAAAGGCAAGCTTTGAGAAGCCTATAAATACAAGGTCCTCCCACAAGCATTGGGGTTAGAAAATCTCTACATATAAGAACCTTTGCCAAACCTTCGAAGACTAATACGCTGCCAAAGCTGTCTTCGAAGATTTCCCTTGACCAAAGCCGAAACACTTCCTTGAAGAATCAACAAGTGCTCGTCAGTGTTTTAAAAAACGGCCTAGGCGGCCGCCTAGGCGCTGGGTATGTTGGTGCCGATGCAATTAGGTCCGAATCATTAAGAAAAATTAGGGAGCTGTTAGGCGCTTTTAGGCGGTCTGGGCGGCCTAGGCAGAGTGGAGGTTTCCTAAGAAGAAATTCCACCACTTTGACTTCCTCTTTCTGTGCACCACCACCTTCTTAGATGTTGCGACTCTCTCTCTCTAAAATCCATCGAAGAAGAGGAATTTACAGCACAAAATAGAAGAAGAGGAAACAAGAAAAAAGAAGAAGGAGAATGTACAGAAGGAAAACAGAAAGAAAAAGAAAGAAAAAATGGAAAGGAAAGAAGACGAAGCCGATGAGAAAAATAAAAGAAATAAAATGAATAAAAGTGTTTGGTTTTCACAACAAAAAGGAGTATCTTGACTGATGTGTGAGGGATGGGGACTAAGGATGGAGGGTAACGGTCACACATGACCACACACGTGGTGCCTTTGAAATTTAGAAGGATGCATGCACCTCTTCACACCACACCACACACTGACAGAAGTGGGATTTTTATTTTTATTTTTATGAAAATTAGATATAATCATTCAAAATATCTTAACTAATATGGCATATATGTGTGTTTTTAAATTTTGAACTTTGGATACTAGTTTTGCATTTTATCATTTTTTATTTATTATTGTATTCATGAATTTTATACAAGTATAATTTTTTGTAAGTGTCAATATGCCCTTACTTACACGATATACAAGAAATTTACCTAAATCCACCTAGATCGCCTAGGCACTTGCCTAGACTCCACCTAGGCGCCTGCCACCCGACTAGTGCCTAGCGTTTTTTAGAACGCCGATTCCTTCAAGACTTTGTTGCAAGCTTATAAATTTGTAGCAACCCTTGTTTCAAGATCAAGTCGCCAAGACCTTGAAGCAACGAAATCTCGCATCAAACATTCCCTTTGCCGCAACTTTGAGGTAAAGACCATCCACACACCGTTTCAAGCTCAAAACTTGAAGCAATCGTTCAATCGTTCGTCCGAGGTAAAGTCATCGCGACCCTTGAATCAACACACGTATCTACATCAAATTTGAAGACTGAATCAGAGGAAAATTGTAAACAAAGATTGTAACCTACAAATTCAAATCAATACAAATATACTTTATACACGTGTTCTCGTTTAATTCGATACAGAATTTTCGTGTTTACAAATTTGGCACGCCTAGTAGGACCTTCCTGCCTCTCATAAGTGTCTTCAAACCTGCAAAAAACATAAATGGTAGCAAGAAAGGATTAAGCTATTCCCGCTACTAACACAAAGAACAAGGGCATCTTTGCCGCAAGTGGTGGCACGTTTGGCATCACAACCCGAAGTAAGGCAATAACTCTCTCTGCCATACCTTCCACCCCTCCATCAACTCTGTTGAAGAAGCAAGACCACTTGAGGCACGAACCTATGAACACCCTAGCCTCGCTAAGGGCGCTAAGGGAAGAAAGTCCGAGGAGGTACTCTGAGTATTTGACTTCTAACGCCAATTCAAGCAGCTCGTGTCTCGTAGCCATGCAAGTCATGACTACTAGCACGACTTCCATCGAGGAGCAAATAGCTCAAATGAGTAAAGCAATTGCAAGGCTGACAAGGACAATGAAGGAGAATGACTTACAAATTGCTATGCTTCTTAACCATTTGGAGGCGCAACACGACGATAAAGCTAACCCAAAGGTTGATTTACCAAAGGAGGAAACCGACGAAAAGGAAGAGCCTCTGGTGGAGAAAGCGGATGAGAAGCTAGACCAAGCAACAATGCTCATGGGATCTCTCTCTATCATCAACTATAGAAGATGATCACTAGCACCATAAAGGCGCAGTACCAAGGAAGCTTTTATGACTCCGTGCTGTACTCAAAGCCCTAATCCAAGAAGATTGACGCATTCAGGATGTCAAGGGGTTATCAGCAGCCAAAGTTCATGCAATTCGATGGAAAGGGAAATCCTAAACAAAATATTGCCCATTTTATCAAAACTTGCAACAATGCTGAAACAGAGGGAGACTAACTCGTTAAGCAGTTTGTGCGCTCACTGAAAGGTAATGCCTTTGATTGGTACACCAACCTCAAGCCTGAATCCATCAACAACTGAGACAAGCTTGAAAGGGAATTCCTTAACCACTTCTACAGTACTCACCGCACCGTAAGCATGCTAGAGCTAATGAGTATGAAGCAATGGAAGGATGAACCTGTTGTTGACTACATCAATAGATGACATTCATTAAGTCTGGATTGCAAGGATTGGCTTTCTGAAACTTCCGCCATTGAGATGTGCATTCAAGGCATGTATTGGAGGCTACACTACATCCTCAAAGGCATAAATCCAATGACATTTAAGGAATTGGCGACTCATTCCCACGACATGGAGCTGAGTATCGCCAACCATGGGAAAAATGAGCCAGTCACCGACTTCAAAAATAACAAGGTGTTCGCTCCGAAGTAGACAAAATTGGGAAGAAGCCTGCCAATGAAGCTTTTGCTGTCAACACTACCCCCATTAAGATCTTTTCCAAGAACAAAGTGAAAGAGATAAAAAAAAGGTGAGCCTTCTCACACCCAAGATAGGTACAAAAACACTTTGAAGGAGTTGAAGCAAAAGACGTCCCTTTTTCCGGACTTTGATGTGGCCGCAATCCTAGATGACCTACTAGAGAAGAAAGTGATCGAGCTGCCGGAATGCAAGTGCCTTGAAGAGATGGATTGCGTTAACGATCCTAGGTACTGTAAATATCATCGTATCGTGAGTCATCTTGTTGGCAAGTGCTTCATCCTCAAGGAGCTCATCATGAAGTTGACACAACAAGGGTAAATTGAAGTCGACCTTGAAGACACAGCTGCAACACACACTATTGCAATTATGTTTGGTTCGTTCGATCCCATGCCTCTCCAAGTAACGCATGCTTATTCTCGTACATGCTCAAGCCACATGGCACCTTTTACACAACCATCACTAGGGGCAAGTAACCAAAGTACATTACCGATGTTGAAGAGGGGTAGACGTTGGTGACCTACAAGAAAACAAGGAAGCCAAGACCAAAAGCCGCAAAGCTAAAGGTGGAACAAGCAAGAAAGTATAGTTGCAGTAACAATAGGAAGCCCAAAAGACACGTAAGAGCTGCTAAGCCGACGTACGCTGGGGGACCTATAGAGCAAGAACTGTGCACTCCCGTCTTCTTGCACGAGTACTTCCCGAATAATATCTTCAAACAATGCACTACCGCTGCCTTTCACATGGTTGAAGTAGAGATAAAAGAGCCTTCAAAAGGAAAAGTTATCATCGTCGAGGACGAGAAAACTCCTACACCTAAAGAAACCCTGGTGTCATACTTTAGCATCAAATAGGCGCTACGATTGCCCAAAGAGATGCGAAAAGCACTAATAGCAGTCTTGTCAAGTCCCGACATCCATAAAGCGTAGAAAGCAAAGATGAAGGCTAGAAGCTTCGGCCATATGAATATGCTATATGTTGTGCCGCCCATGACGCAATCAACTTTTCTGACGAAGACATGCTGCTAGGATCAAAGCCTCACAACCGTCTTCCCTTTGTCTCTGGGTACGTATGGAAGCACAAAGTCAATCGTATGCTTGTAGATGGAAGATCAGCCATAAACATTATGCCAAAGTCAACAATGACTACAATCAGCATCAAGGTGGATGAACTATCCCAGAGCCGCCTTCTGATCCAAATTTTTAACCAAAGATGACAAAGAGCGATAGGTATGGTCTGCGTGGAGATAACCATTGGCGAACTCAAATCAAGCATGCTATTCCATGTGATTAATGCAAGAACTTCCTACAATTTGCTCTTAAGAAGGCATTAGATCCACGAGAATGGGGTAGTACTATCCACCTTCCACCAATGCCTAAAGTTCTACCGAGAATGAGTGAAGGTGATACAAGGCGACACCAAGCCATTCATCGAAGCCGAATCACACTTCGTGGATGCCAAGTTCTACATGGATGAAGAAATGGTGCATGAAGCTCTTCCAAAAGAAATCAAATCCACAGGCAAAACCGCACCTAAGAAACAAGAGTGGCAAGCCGTGCCCAAGAAACGAGAAGGGGAAACTATGCCATCTTCAAGCAAATATGACGATGATTTGTTTACTAGTAATTGCCTAAAAGTTGCTCCACATAGCAACATGGCACCTTACCTTAGATTTTTTTTTTTTTTTTTAATGGCAGAAATGCCATAGAATTTAAAGCAGTGTGGTTGATTTTGCAGTTCATACCAACAATTTTTGGGTATTATATATCTATTTCCAGGCCCTCCCATTTAGTTGAACAAGTTGTAATTTCCTCGGCTTTCCCACTCTTCAGTTCATTACCAGAAATTACTATTTGCCCAACAAAATTTTTCCTAACAGACACATATTCGTTTGGCAAAGATACTTGACCCGACGAAATCGAAAATTTTGTTGGGCAAAAATGATCAACATTGTCAGAGACTTTGCCAAACGAACCATTTCATCGGACAAAATATACCATCGTAGGGTTTAATTAAAAATTTTAAAATAGAAGAAAAAATTAAAAAAATAAACATTACCCAACGAAATCGTTCGTCGGGCAACACTATAAATTAAAAAATGTTGTAGGCATAATTTATTGAATAATTATGGAGGCCATAGAAAGAGAGGGTGCGACACATAGAGCGAGAAGAGATAGATGTGTAATTGTGAGGTGTGTTCTATTCCACCCCATTGTGCCTTTATTTATAGCAGTAGGGGAAGGTTAATTCATTGCCCTTTTAGAATTACAACTCTAATAGGATATTAACTACTAAGGAAATATTCAAAGATATCCCTAGATACGCTAGGATTTACACAATCACATTCCTAATCTAGTAGGACTACAACAATCCCCCTTGAGTGTGTAAATATTTAAACAAATGGCGCATCAGGTTTTCAGCGATGAAGTAAGTATAGTTGATGAAGTCATCGACACAATGAGTGAATGCAAGTCTCAAATCAATGGAAGAATGCATAAAAGGTAAAATTCACAAAACCTCGCTATGGTAAAACCCAAGGTGGGAGAAAAACCCATAGACTAAGGAGAAAAGCGAGAAGTTGCATTAAGTCAAAACTATATGTCTTCTAGACACAAGTAGAAGAGCTCACAAAGGTATGAACATCCCAGGATGGGTGCCTCCTCAAAACCTAGTTAGGTAGCAAAACCCAATGGGAAAAATGCTCCTAATTGTAGGGAAAAAAAGTACATTAAGATCAAGTGAGTATACTTATGGATACTCCCCCTGAGTTTAAAAGAACTTCCAAATGAGAACTACAAGCATTGCATATGATAGTTAGGCATAACAATTCCTCAAACAAGCTTCTGGAAGGTTGACTTTGGCAGTGACGTTATGTAGAGGCCGGCAAGATTGTCTGGGATCGGCTTGCGTGACTTCAATCTCCTGATGCTTTACTGATGTAGATGCAATATGTCTTGGTGTTGACTTTGTTGATGTATCATGTCTTGGTCGGATTGATACATATGGCATAGTCTTCATGGATCGTCGTTGGGACTCAACGATGGATGAAAATAGCAAGTACTTTGAATATTCTCAACAAGAACTCATAACCATGTCACACATGTGGCGTAGTGAAGTAAGGTGAGTCTTGGAATAATTCGAAGATTTCGCAACTATGGTCATATTATAGACCTCCAAGATATTGCGATATCCCTAATGGTTAAGATTTCCATTCGAGAGTAATCCTGATTAATCTCATGAGATGAAAATGATTTGAGGTAACAATTAGTATGGATTCATTGTTGTGCCATGTCTTCCTCTTCTAGGGAAGTGAATCCTGTGAACCGAGTGATCTGTCATGCTCCAGGCTAAGACCAAGTGATTGTCTATCTATCGGTGTACTAGACCGTCCAACAGGGCCGCCAAATAGTCCAACAGGGTTGCACACCCTCGGGGATGTTAACTTGACGTCATTTAAGTACGCATATCCTTGCAAGCATGTTTGTAGCTGGTATATGATCTTGTCACTTTAGCTAGATTAGAAGAATGCATCTAGAGCAACATTTTGCAAGCTAGACTTCATTGTACATGCTTATCACACCTATGCGGTACCTGGATCGAGAAGAGACATAGTGGGAAACGTCCAAGCAAATTCGCGCCGTTCTCCACGAATATTGACATTCTTAACTCGTCCTGATAGCAGGAAGACTATCTCATTGAAGTGACAATCTGTAAATGAGCGGTAAAGCCATCGCTTGCACGGGCTTGAAGAGAGCTAGTGTGAATGAGAATCATAATTGACAAAGATTCACATCCTTCTTTAAGGACCTATATTGGTACGTTGTGGCGGCGTAACTTGGCACATGGAATGCACACCTAAATGCGTAAATACGAAACATCAGGTTCGTACCCAGTAACCAACATAACTGTGTACAAGATTGCATAGCCTTAGAAGGAAATTGAAAACTTGGTATGTTCACCAAGGTCTGGGCGATCATTTAAATTTCACTTTATGATAACTATGCAAGGCCATTTGGGTTGAACATGGGTATTCGATGTTCAATTATAAATCCAAAAGACATGTAATACTTTATCGAAAACTATCAATATAAACTCTCTAGCATTATCCAGTCTCCCAGACTTTAAGGGATAAGTAAGGTGGTGAACCCTTAAAATCGGCCATGAGGTTTAGCAGCAATGTGTGTGGACAAACATGTGACTAATTTGTCAATTCATCAACCAAAACCATAAGTATTTATATAGTCCACATTTTGGTTGGATTAGTCCACATATATTCCCTTGAATTAACTATAAAAAGAGGTGATTTCATATCTTTGCGAGGTATGATTTAAGAAATCAATTTCCCCAACGAGTAGGCTTGGCCAAGTGTGCGTGTAGGCACAAGATCTTTAATTCAGGTAAGGAGATGTATCGTAGCATCATTATTCAACCTAAGTGTCCCAAAAGGTCATGCAAAGCAAGTGAATGATGCGAGAATTACTTGACACTCAAATTAAACCCTCGTTTGACAATTGTAGTAGAATGGATAAGTGAGGGATCGTTCTAGACCGGGGATTAGGAGGGCTTGCTAAAACCTTCTAAATTGACTTAAAAACATAAAAACTAAATTAAAATACTCTTAACAAGACTACTATGACTCAGAATGGCTTTGAAAAACTCAAATTGTCTAAAACAATCAAATTGACTCAAATAGAAGCTAGAACCTGATTTAGACGAATTTGCAATTGTTTATGACTCCAAAAGCTTAAAGATACAAAAATAAAACAAATACGAATGATTAAGACTTAACAAAATAGGGGGGGAATTGTGGTTGGACGATATTAAATTAAAAAGACAGAATATAATTAAAGGCAAAATGTAAATATGAATGTGATAAAAATATGGATGATGGAATAGCCAAGGGGTTCTTCTCCACACATGTTACACTTGCAAACAAAATTGATTCTCAGTTGGTCTTTCGATAAGTTGTGAAACTCAATGCTCCAAGTTAATTAGATCCGCTTAGATTAACTTTCAGATTTCCCTAAATTCGTTGGATTGAATGGAATACGCATTACAACCAAATTATTCTTAATCAAAGTCCCTAACTATGGAATACGCATGATAGAGACATTTAACCAAGATCATTAAGTTCAACGGAAATCATAAACATCGACGAGGCATTCGTTACTATGGAATACGCATGAAACTTATGCCAAGAATTCGTTTAACGCGATTGTTTATAAGCAACCTCTACTACTTGTGAATATA
This sequence comes from Pyrus communis, assembly GCF_963583255.1. Taxonomy (NCBI): domain Eukaryota; kingdom Viridiplantae; phylum Streptophyta; class Magnoliopsida; order Rosales; family Rosaceae; genus Pyrus; species Pyrus communis. The sequence goes on along the minus strand of NC_084809.1, from coordinate 22,839,983 downwards.
AGTTCATAACGATTAGGTGAAATTCACTTATATTCTAGCGTCATATTTATGCATGAAAATTAAGCTTGCAATCTCAATGAACATACATAAATAAGTTATCAATCAAACAGTTAAACGAATTGAATCCACAACTTATGAAATTCCAACCAAACGTAATCAATTCAAAATGCAAATATAAACATAGTTTCGAATCACCCCCTAGCTAAAGGGGGTTTAGTTCCTCATAACTTTGAAATCAAAGAAACACCTAAACATTCCAACAACTCAAACGTGAATTGTATGAACGTTTAGGCACTCTTCTCTTCCCTTCTCATACGTACAAAACAAAGAGAATTAAATTTAAACTTTGAAATCAAAGAAACACCTAAACATTCCAACAACTCAAACTTGAATTGTATGAACGTTTAAGCACTCTTTTCTTCCTCGTTGTTGTAGCACAAGGTCTAAGGTGAGCTTTGGGGATTATGTGAAGTGTTTTGGAGGGATGGGAAGTGGTTGGATAGTGGCTGCAATGAAGGAGAAAAACTGCACAGAAAATGGAAGTGTTTGTAACTGAAAATGTGTATGGAAGAGTGAATGAATTTTGAGGAGTGTTGGATGCTTATTTATAGGTGAAATGGGGGAACAAAAGAGGGAATATTGCAGCTAGGAGGGGATGAATGATTATGGGTGCATGTGTTTGGAATAATGAAGGGGGAATGTATGTAATAAAACAACTAGGAAAAGTTATGGAAAGTTGGAAATGGGAGTGGGAACTCACGGCATTGTTGGGTTGTTTATGGGAGAATAAATGTATGATAATGGCTAAATAATTAAAGGGAATGAATGGGAGTGACACTAGGTTGGTTATGCATGTGAATGCAAGGAGGAAAGCTGAAAATGCAAGGGAAGCTCACGGCACAATGTTGTTTTGCTTCTTGAAATGCATGTGAATGCATTTGAGTGTAATATGAAAAGAATGACTAATTAATGTATGTAGGGTTGATATGCATGTGAATTAGGTTGGAAAGAGGTGGAAGTGGAATGTTATGCAATGATAATGTCTTGTAAAGATGCTAATAAATAATGCATGTAGGGTTAGCTAGGTTGGCTTTGTTTGGGTGCATGTATGTTAATGGTGGTTTTGCATGTGAATTGATGGATTGTTTTTGATGGAATGGATGGTTCTTTGCATGGCTATAAGGGATAGAATAAGAGAGAATGGGCTAGGCCCTTTGTTTTATGTCCAAAGTGAAAATAAGGCCTTCAAATTCGTCCAAACTTTGGCTCCATGGATAAGCTATCCAATCCATGCCCAAAAATGCTCCAAATGGCCTCAAAATGCACTTTCTTGCTCCCTAAGCCCTTAGAACCTGAAAACACACAAAAGAAGCATAAAGAACTAAAATAACTAAAGAAACATAACGTAAATGTACGAGAACAAGCCATTTAAGTCGCATGAATATGCTCCTATCAAATACCCCCACACTTAGCTTTTGCTAGTCCTCGAGCAAAACAGAATAAAAACAAATAAACAAAACGACACTAAACACGTAAAACACAACCTAAACCTTCCAACAACCGTCTTAGGGATTTCCAATGCACATGACATGTTAAAAATCATCATTCTCACAGATTTTTAGTCATCTTCACACTTAAGTACATTCTTAATCATAGTCACCATATACTAGTTCACAATTAAGCATTTAAAACCATGTTTTGAATGTAGTAACATGCCTTAGAGAATTTGCTCAATTCCTTACAAGATATGCACTCGATTTTCACTCAGAATTTCTAACTACACACCCTAATCTAGTCATATGTGAGAAGATTGATGTAAACATGAAAACGAACACTCACATATATGTATCATAAAGAGAGCAATTTCTGGAGTTAATAAGCATGTTTAGGTATGATCTCATGAATGGAATGCTACTACTTAGAATGAGAACCAGTGATTCCATAAGCTCATATCAATTTCAAACTCCGCAAATTGAAACACATAACACTCAAGATAGAAGTTGAGGGAGGTAACGGGGCTAAGGGTAATGGTTTAACAAAGAAAGGTAGAGTACACAAACGTTCTTAAAGCAATAGTGAGCAAAGTATTGAATTAGGCACTTAGAATTCCCTTTAGAACGCAGAAGTTAACTTTGAACACCCAAGGGGAAGTCACAACACTTAGGGCCATATTCAAACTTTTTGGGCCCTTTCATCAACAATCACACTTGTGAGTCCATTCTCACTTATTTTCACTCTTTTTCTTTTCTTTTCTTTTTTTTTTTTTTTTTTTTTTTTTTTTTTTTTTTTTTTTTTTTTTTTCTTTTTCCCGTGCCTCCTTTAAGACGTAGGCACATACATACACACAAAAATCCCTTCCCCCACACTTATTTTCTGCAACATATTAATAAAAAGGAATTCAATTAAGTCATGCTCACTATCCTTTAAGAACAAGGGTATAGGAAAGTCCTACTCTAGGCTAGGTAAGGGGTGATGTGGGTTAACAAAGAATAAAGGCTAAACGAGGCTCAACGGGGTTAAAACTTACAATAAATACGAAATATGGGAAGTAAGGCTATTTGGTTATGGTGGCAACTACACAACTTCATCTTGATATATGTTATGCAATTCAATGTCATGCTTTGAATGAAACGGATATAAGTTCTAGCATTTAGTTCTATCATGATACAATTGCATTCTAAGTAGTAACCAAGCAAGGAATAATGAGATCATGCAACAACTTTAGAAAACAAAGAATCACAGAAAATAACTCTCCAAAGAAGGTAATGCCTCGAGTCTCACAGGGTTGTAGCGTTTGTTTGAGTTCCTTCCTTCAAGCATGTTACAAAAACGAATTTTTCTTTTATGATTGCATGTGAAGTCATATATTATAACCATAACTAAGCATAAACCAAGAGTAAATCAAACTTTTCTCTATGTTTATAACTCTTTCTAACCGTCATGCAATTATAAACCAAATCCTTAACATTGTGTTGGAAGGTATCCTAAGACACAAACTCACAAAAACGACTCAAAACACTCTTTTTAGGCTTTTCAAAACAATTTTTCAAATTTTTATGTGCTTTTCGGAGTTATAAAACAACACACACTAAAATAGTTTTAAAACAGTGAGAAACAACATGTGAAGTGATAGGTGATAAAATCCAACGAATTTGCATCAAATATACTTAGTTACCCCCCCACACTTAAATCAAACATTGTCCTCAATGTTTTAAGCATAGATTCACACAAAGCATAAGTAAATACACAAAAAGCACTTAAACATACTAAACATGGCAAAATGTAATTAACAAAGAGAAGAGTTTAGGGACGCAAATCTGGTTATGGAGTGTAAATTCCATCTTCTCTTTGTTGATTGCAATGAGGCTTGATCTTGATGATCCACAGGCTTACTCTCGAACTGGTTTCCGCCCATCATTGATTTTCCTTTGTGCTACTGGGCTGGAGGATTCTTTTGGTCTTCCCCGAAGGTCTGAGCTTATCCCTTTTGTCTGTTTCTTTGTTCAATCTGTGCAGGAGTGGTCCCTTCTCTGGAAGTGTATCAACCGTTGAAGATGACTACTCGAGAGCAACGCTAGGTAAGCAATCAGGAATAGGTTCCAGGCAGTTGGCTCCAGATCGGAAGACTGACTCCAAGTGCCGGCTGATTGCTTCTTTCACTTTGCCATGCGAGTAAGAACAAGGACAAAGAAAAAGACAGGGAGAGAGCATGATATGAGATACTTTTGCTTTTGACCTTGATGATATGAGATACCTTTGCTTTTGAAGAAACGGTGAAGGAATCAGCGCATGTATTTCCTCCTGGGTCATATGTACTCCAGGTATCTGGTATCATCTTTGGGGAAGAAGAAAATTTTGAGTAATTCAAAAGGCTTTGCTGGGAGTGCGCCCTCAGAGGTGAGAGAGAGTTGGGCATTTTTCTTCAGGTTTACCCTGCCATAAAAGACGAAGGTCGACATATATAGAGATAATATCAAGTGGTGGTACTTTTTACCTTCGTCGACAAACGTTTTGATCCCGCAAATCCGGCTTTTTGAAATAATGGCGCCTCTTCGATCTCTGAACACGCCTCTTCGATTTCTGAGCAGGCGCCCCTTCGAGTGCTGAACGACACGTGGTAGTGCAGATGCGGCTCCTTTTGACAAAGCTGCACGCGTCTTCTGAAAAGCTGAGAAAGTGTCGCCGAACTTTGCGCTTGTCGGCTAAAGACGTGTAATTGAGATGATGGCCTCCACGTGTTATCAGCTTTGTCAGATATCTTTTGACAAAGCTGAACGCGTTTTCTGAAAAACCGCGAAAGCGTCGTCGAAATTTGCGGAGGAAAATCCGGATCTCTGAATCGGTGGACGCGTCGCCATGGCTTTTTATGGAGCTATCGATCACCCCAACAAATACACTCTGAAGAAATCCCATTCTTGAAAAATCGACTCCGGCCCTTTGAGAATTAACTCCAACCACCCCTTCTTTCTGAACACTTTTGAAAAATGGCAAACTCATCGAACCTTAGCTTGGAATTGAGCCTTAGCAGTGATACGGGCGCGCCGCGTCAAGGTAACGTATGGCGCCCTTCTTTCTTTTCTTCTAACGGTCCTCTCACAGGTGAAGACTCCGTGATGCAGGACGCCACAACAGCTACAATAGTAGCTAGGAACCTCCTCACTCCGAAAGATAGTAGGCTGCTGTCAGGACGGTCCGATGAGCTGGCCGTTCAAGAGTCCCTCGCACTTAGTGTTCAGTGTGCGAGTTCTGTGTCCAACATGGGCCAACGCCTGCTTGCCCGCTCCCGTCAGGTGGAATCATTGATGGCAGAGGTGGAAAGTCTCAAGCAGGAGATCCAGCAGCTGAAGTATGAGAATAGAAGTTTGCACGTGCTTGCAAACAACTATTCGACGGGCATGAAGAGGAAGCTTGATGAGCTGCAAGAGTCTGAAGGTCGGATTCACAGTGACCGTCAAAGGTTCTCGTCTTTCCTCCAGAGGCAACTTTTTCCTGGCTCATCCAGCGCTTGGCCAAGTATTGAGGCCTGGAATGCTCTATCTTCGATGCCTTCTGCTCCTATGCCTTCTGTTCCAACGCCTTCTGTTCCTACGCCTTCCGCTCCGATGCCTTCTGCTCCTACGCCTTCCGCTTCAAGAGTAAAGCCACGTAGTGGGGCCTCAAGCAAACACCCTTTGTGAAGCACCATCTTTCTTTGTTTAGCAGTGCCTATCAATAAATCAAACATTTTCTCAATGTTACAATCATAGACTCACATAATTAATAAACAAACAAACAATAACAACTAAACAACCTAAGTAGCGCTAAGACACAAACAAACACCAAAATGACTCAAATGACTCTAAAAACACATATTTTTGGGTTTTTCAAAAGATCTTTTTTTTTTTTTATTTTTTATCAAATTTTCGAAGTTTTATACCAAGACACTATAAAACACTCTAAAAACGCTTAAAACAGCAAGAAACAACATTCTAAGTGATAGGTGAATAAATCCCACGAAATTCATGCAAATACAAATTGTTTACCCCCCCACACTTAAATCAAACCTTGTCCTCAATGTTTTAAGCAGAAAGTCACAACAGAGCAAGCAAATAAACAAATACGAGAAAGAAAGCAAAGTAAGGCAGTAAATAAAAAGAAAGGAATAAAAATAAGTCTCTTAAAGGGGTTTTCCAAGTTCTTCTCTATTCGGATGCATGGGTTGCCTCCCAAGTAGCGCTTTCTTTTACGTCTTGCAGCCGGACGGTACCTCCGTTTAAGCTTGACTAGGTTCCACGGCATGGAGGGGTACCTCCTCCACGACATGCTCCTCAAACATCTCGTAATAGGGCTTCAATCGATGCCCATTCACTTTGAATTCTTGCTGCGTCCTTGAACTTTTGATTTGCACTGCACCATGAGGGAAAACATTAGTAACAACAAACGGGCCAATCCATTTAGAACGCAACTTACCAGGAAACAACCGTAGGCGAGAGTTGAAAAGTAACACTTTCTGCCCAACTGTGAAGGTCTTGGTTCGAATCATTTTATCATGGAATGCTTTGGTCTTGGTTTTGTACATCCGGGCATTCTCATAGGCTTCATTCCGAATCTCCTCAAGTTCATTCAATTGGAGCTTCCTATGAACTCCCGCTGCATCTATGTCCATGTTGAAAATCTTCACGGCCCAATGTGCCTTGTGCTCTAACTCTACGGGCAAATGACATGGCTTACCATAGACGAGCCGAAAAGGTGACATCCCAATGGGTGTTTTGTATGCCGTACGATATGCCCACAGTGCATCATCTAAACGTAAGCTCCAATCCCTCATTGTTGGTCCAACGGTCTTCTCCAAAATTTGTTTGATTTCTCGGTTAGACACCTCGGCTTGGCCATTTGTTTGAGGATGGTAAGGTGTGGAGACCTTATGGTTGACATGGTACTTTCTTAGCAACGCCTCAATGGTCCGATTGCAAAAGTGAGACCCTCCATCACTTATGATTACTCTCGGCATTCCAAACCTAGCAAAAATGTTAGTTTTCACGAAATCTGCAACCACCTTAGAATTGTTAGTACGGGTGGCTTTTGCTTCCACCCATTTTGAAACATAATCAACGGCTAGCAAGATATAAGTGAAACCATAAGATGGAGGAAAAGGCCCCATGAAATCAATGCCCCAAACATCAAAAATTTCAACATTAAAGACAGGGGTTTGCATCATTTGGTCCTTGGTACCTATGTTACCCATTCGTTGGCAACGATCACAAGACATACAAAAGGTTCTAGCATCCCCAAATATAGTCGGCCAATAAAAACCACACTCTAGAACCTTGAGGGCAGTGCGTTGTGTGCCAAAATGACCACCACATGCATATGTGTGACAAAAGTTTAGAATAGAGTGAAATTCAGAATCATGCACACATCTACGTACAATTTGATCTGAGCAATACTTCCACAAATAAGGGTCATCCCAAACATAGAAACGTGCATCATTTTTAAGCTTATCACGTTGGTGCTTGTTTAGTTCATTTGGAATTTGTTTAGCCACCAAGTAATTCACTAAATCTGCATACCATGGTTCACTTACCTCAATGGATAGCAGCTGCTCATCGGGAAAAGTTTCAGGGATAGGCACGGCATGTTCATGCTCCTCGTGGATCATTCGGCTTAAATGGTCAGCCACTACATTCTCGCTTCCTTTCTTATCCCGGATTTCAATATCAAATTCTTGAAGAAGAAGAATCCAACGGATAAGCCTCGGCTTTGCTTCTTTTTTTGTGAGCAAGTACCTCAAAGCTGCATGATCAGAATAAACGATTACTTTAGTACCAATTAAATATGAACGGAATTTATCTAAAGCAAAAACCACAGCTAGAAGTTCTTTTTCCGTCGTGGAGTAGTTCAATTGGGCATCATTGAGAGTCCGAGAGGCATAGTATATGACATGCGGCCGCTTGTCTCTTCTTTGTCCTAGAACAGCTCCTAATGCATAGTCGGATGCATCGCACATGAGCTCGAACGGAAGGCTCCAATCTGGAGGTACAATAATGGGGGCCGAGACTAGCTTCTCCTTGAGTTGGTTAAATGCCGAATTACACTCTTCATCAAACTTGAATGGCACATCTTTTTGAAGCAATCGGCAAAGAGGGTTGGACATCTTGGAGAAGTCTTTGATAAAACGCCTATAGAACCCTGCATGGCCAAGAAACGAACGTACCTCTCTAACCGAAGTAGGAGAGGGTAAGTGACGTACAAGGTCTATTTTCGATTTATCTACTGCAATTCCTTTTTCTGAAACAATATGTCCTAAAACTATACCTTGTTTCACCATAAAGTGACATTTCTCCCAATTCAAGACAAGGTTAGTTTCAACACATCGTTTCAAAATTAAGGTCAGATTATCCAAGCAATTATCAAATGAACTCCCAAATACACTGAAATCATCCATGAAAACCTCAATGATCTTTTCAACAAAATCGGAAAATATACTTACCATACACCTTTGGAAAGTGGCCGGTGCGTTGCATAAGCCAAATGGCATGCGACGATAAGCAAATGTTCCAAAGGGACATGTGAATGTGGTCTTCTCTTGATCATACGGGGCTATCACAATTTGGTTATATCCAGAGTATCCATCAAGAAAACAGTAAAAGGCATGACCGGCTAACCTTTCGAGCATCTGGTCGATGAATGGCAAAGGAAAGTGATATTTCCTAGTCATGGCATTTAGCTTCCGGTAATCGATACATACTCGCCATCCAGTCTGAATGCGTGTAGGCACGAGCTCATTCTCATCATTCTTGATAACAGTTACTCCGGACTTCTTGGGAACGACTTGAACTGGAGAGACCCAACGGCTATCGGAGATAGGGTAGATCACTCCGCAATCCAAAAGCTTGATTATTTCCTTCTTCACCACTTCCATCATCGGAGGGTTGAGACGGCGTTGAGCCTCTCGGGATGGCTTAGTCCCCTCCTCAAGAAGTATACGGTGCATGCATGTGGTAGGGCTTATTCCTTTAATGTCGGCCAAAGTCCACCCTATGGCCGTTTTGTGCTCTCGCAGCACCCTCACAAGCTTCTCCTCCTCCATTGCCGTGAGACTTGATGAAATGATGACGGGCAATGTTTCGCCTTCTCCCAAAAACACATACTTCAAATGGTCCGGCAACGGCTTAAGTTCAAGCGATGGTGCCTGAACAACAGAAGGTAGCATCTTAGTGGAAACTGAATTTGAAAGTGAGAGTGGAACCTTACCATATTGTTGTGGCAATGACTCAAGGGCTGCCACAACCTCAATTATTTCTTCACTAGAACCCATTGCAAAAAATTCCTCCTCCTTGCCGTGGCCTTGCATTGGCCCAAATCCTTCATTTTTGCGCTCTATGGCCTTAGTGATGGTTGTTTCCAGGGCGTCCTCGTTCAATTCTTCAAGGTATACCTGCGCCAAAGAATCGATAACATCAATGGAAAAACAAGAATGGTCATCAACGGGATATCTCATAGTTTCAGAAATATTAAAATCAATCACTTCCCCATCGAATTCCATTGTCAAGGTGCCTTTGTATACATCAATCTTCGTTCGGGCCGTCTTCATGAATGGCCTACCAAGGAGAATCGGCAAAGATGTAGAATGGGCTGAATCCTCCATGTCTAGGATGTAGAAATCAGCCGGAAAAATTAAATGGTTCACCTGCACAAGCACATCTTCCAAAACTCCTTTTGGATACGCGTTAGAACGATCGGCCAATTGTATAATTACACCATCTTGTTTTAATTCACCCAAATTCATAGATGCATAAATCGAATAAGGCATGACATTTATGGATGCACCTAAATCAAGCATGGCATGTTCAAAACGATTATGTCCAATCACACAAGGAATCGTGAAACTACCGGGGTCTTTGCACTTGGTAGGCAGTTTACGTTGCAAAACAGCGGACACATTCTCGCTTACCTTCACTACCTCTTTGTTTGCCCTTCTTCTCTTTGTATTGCATAGGTCCTTGAGGAATTTAGCATACTTTGGAACCTGTTTGATTGCATCGAGAAGTGGTATGTTCACTTGCACCTTCCGGAACGTTTCAAGAATGTCCTTCTCGCTTTCTTCCTTTTTTTCTTGCATGAACCTACGAGGAAAAGGTACATTGGGCAGATTAGGACGTGAAGTACATGAATTTGAACTTAAATTACCTGATTTGGCCGAGTTAGGGTGATCTGCCTCAGGTTGTGTCTTCTCTTCATCTACTTTCTGGGCAGATGTGGGATTGTTTGGCTCGGTCCCAACTTTTTTTCCACCCCTTAGGGTGATGGCCTTGGCGGATTCGAATCCTCCCTTTGGATTGACTGTGGTTGAGCTAGGAAGCTTTCCTTGCTCTCTAATCTGTCCAAGGAACTCAGAAATCTGCCCTATTTGTTTCTTCATATCCATCATCTCCTTCTCGTTATTTTCTATCCGGTTGTTTTGATTTTGCAACCCCTGCGAAATAGAGGTTAGTAATTGCATAGCTTGATTACTTTCCAAAGACGTACCTGAATGAGATGATGCCGAAGGTTGTTGGGATTGTTGGGGTGCATACGGCTTGGAATAAAAACCAGGGGGGTTTGGCCTAAAGCCTCCTTGTTGGGCAGCTTGTTGTGGCTCCCTCCATTTGAAGTTTGGATGGTCCCTCCATCTGGCATTGTAAGTGTTCGAGTATGGGTTGTTTTGATTTTGTCCTTGGAAACCAATTGCATTGGCAGATTCCCAACCACCATTCTCGATTAGTTGAGGGCACTTGTCGGATGGATGCCCTTGAATTGAGCACACGCCACAAACTTGGTGTTCTTGTGCTTTTGGACCAATCACAACCTGAGAAACAAGAGAATTAAGATTAGCAAGTTGTGATTGAATTTCAGAAATAGCACTCACCTCATTTATACTTTGTTGCCGTGGGGCTTCCCTTTGGCCCACTCCTTCATATTGTTGAGCGTTGAGCGCTCGGTTGGCTATGAGAATCTTGGCATCCCTTGGTGTTTTGTCCACCAATGCTCCTCCCGCTGATGCATCAAGCATTTGACGTTCGATAGGAAGGAGGCCCTCATAGAAATATTGAAGGAGAAGTTCCTCCTTCATTTGATGTTGAGGACATGAACCTACAAGGCCCTTGAAACGCTCATAATAAGCCGGGAATGTCTCACCATGATTCTGTTGAATACCACTAATTTTCTTCCGTAGGAGAATCACTCTCGAAGTAGGGAAGAATTTCTCCAAGAAAGCACGCTTCATACTCTCCCACGAAGTCACAGTTCCCGGGGCTAGTTCGTAGAGCCAATCTTTGGCCTTGTCCATAAGTGAAAATGGAAAGGCCTTCATCTTCAATATACTCCCATCCACATTGACGGGGGTCATGCTCGAACAAACCACCTCGAACTCCTTCAAGTGTTTGTTGGGGTCTTCCATAGACAAGCCATGGAACTTCGGAATATGGTGTAACAAACTGGACTTGAGTTCAAATTCCTCAGTTTTCCCCTCTGCAGCCGTGGGGTATTGGATACAAAGAGGCAATGCATTATCCAAACCCGAGGCCGAAAGCTCCTTGATGGTTCTATTATCTGCTGCCATGGCTTGTTCTTCTTCAAAAATCTGATCCGTGGGCTTTTCTTCTACACCTACTTCTTCTTCTTCAAGCCCAGGTTGTGGTGGAGGTTGTGGTGGCTCTTGTTGACTCCTCGTTCTCCTCAAAGTGCGTTCAAAATCACCGTCAAAGTCAGAGATGTTCTCTATAATAGGCCGAGAGCTACGAGTCATACACAGTACCTAAAAAACAAGGAAACAAACAAACTAAGAATCTGAAATAAGAATGCACGAAAAACAAAATATAAAAATAAAGACAAAGGATTAGCAAAGTTGCTAATCCCCGGCAACGGCGCCAAAATTTGATGCGAGAATTACTTGACACTCAAATTAAACCCTCGTTTGACAATTGTAGTAGAATGGATAAGTGAGGGATCGTTCTAGACCGGGGATTAGGAGGGCTTGCTAAAACCTTCTAAATTGACTTAAAAACATAAAAACTAAATTAAAATACTCTTAACAAGACTACTATGACTCAGAATGGCTTTGAAAAACTCAAATTGTCTAAAACAATCAAATTGACTCAAATAGAAGCTAGAACCTGATTTAGACGAATTTGCAATTGTTTATGACTCCAAAAGCTTAAAGATACAAAAATAAAACAAATACGAATGATTAAGACTTAACAAAATAGGGGGGGAATTGTGGTTGGACGATATTAAATTAAAAAGACAGAATATAATTAAAGGCAAAATGTAAATATGAATGTGATAAAAATATGGATGATGGAATAGCCAAGGGGTTCTTCTCCACACATGTTACACTTGCAAACAAAATTGATTCTCAGTTGGTCTTTCGATAAGTTGTGAAACTCAATGCTCCAAGTTAATTAGATCCGCTTAGATTAACTTTCAGATTTCCCTAAATTCGTTGGATTGAATGGAATACGCATTACAACCAAATTATTCTTAATCAAAGTCCCTAACTATGGAATACGCATGATAGAGACATTTAACCAAGATCATTAAGTTCAACGGAAATCATAAACATCGACGAGGCATTCGTTACTATGGAATACGCATGAAGCTTATGCCAAGAATTCGTTTAACGCGATTGTTTATAAGCAACCTCTACTACTTGTGAATATAAGTTCATAACGATTAGGTGAAATTCACTTATATTCTAGCGTCATATTTATGCATGAAAATTAAGCTTGCAATCTCAATGAACATACATAAATAAGTTATCAATCAAACAGTTAAACGAATTGAATCCACAACTTATGAAATTCCAACCAAACGTAATCAATTCAAAATGCAAATATAAACATAGTTTCGAATCACCCCCTAGCTAAAGGGGGTTTAGTTCCTCATAACTTTGAAATCAAAGAAACACCTAAACATTCCAACAACTCAAACGTGAATTGTATGAACGTTTAGGCACTCTTCTCTTCCCTTCTCATACGTACAAAACAAAGAGAATTAAATTTAAACTTTGAAATCAAAGAAACACCTAAACATTCCAACAACTCAAACTTGAATTGTATGAACGTTTAAGCACTCTTTTCTTCCTCGTTGTTGTAGCACAAGGTCTAAGGTGAGCTTTGGGGATTATGTGAAGTGTTTTGGAGGGATGGGAAGTGGTTGGATAGTGGCTGCAATGAAGGAGAAAAACTGCACAGAAAATGGAAGTGTTTGTAACTGAAAATGTGTATGGAAGAGTGAATGAATTTTGAGGAGTGTTGGATGCTTATTTATAGGTGAAATGGGGGAACAAAAGAGGGAATATTGCAGCTAGGAGGGGATGAATGATTATGGGTGCATGTGTTTGGAATAATGAAGGGGGAATGTATGTAATAAAACAACTAGGAAAAGTTATGGAAAGTTGGAAATGGGAGTGGGAACTCACGGCATTGTTGGGTTGTTTATGGGAGAATAAATGTATGATAATGGCTAAATAATTAAAGGGAATGAATGGGAGTGACACTAGGTTGGTTATGCATGTGAATGCAAGGAGGAAAGCTGAAAATGCAAGGGAAGCTCACGGCACAATGTTGTTTTGCTTCTTGAAATGCATGTGAATGCATTTGAGTGTAATATGAAAAGAATGACTAATTAATGTATGTAGGGTTGATATGCATGTGAATTAGGTTGGAAAGAGGTGGAAGTGGAATGTTATGCAATGATAATGTCTTGTAAAGATGCTAATAAATAATGCATGTAGGGTTAGCTAGGTTGGCTTTGTTTGGGTGCATGTATGTTAATGGTGGTTTTGCATGTGAATTGATGGATTGTTTTTGATGGAATGGATGGTTCTTTGCATGGCTATAAGGGATAGAATAAGAGAGAATGGGCTAGGCCCTTTGTTTTATGTCCAAAGTGAAAATAAGGCCTTCAAATTCGTCCAAACTTTGGCTCCATGGATAAGCTATCCAATCCATGCCCAAAAATGCTCCAAATGGCCTCAAAATGCACTTTCTTGCTCCCTAAGCCCTTAGAACCTGAAAACACACAAAAGAAGCATAAAGAACTAAAATAACTAAAGAAACATAACGTAAATGTACGAGAACAAGCCATTTAAGTCGCATGAATATGCTCCTATCAGTGAACTGCTTAATTACCTAGCCCCAGGCCGGCCATATGTGTCGTGTTCCCAGTTGAAAGGCAACTTGTTGGCCCCAAATCAAAGCATCACACTCATTTTTTGGAGGTGGTGCAAAGATATGTCATTTTATTTTCTTTAGTGGTTTCATTTATGATCATTATCATCTCGAATATCCTTTAAAACTTAACGACGTTCTTCAAAAATGAGAAGAATATAAGGTCTCTTAAATGGTAATGTAGTACCATTCATACAACGAAGAGCATGCCAATGCTCTTAATCAGGTTGAATAAACGTGAAGTTGTTGCTAGAGATATGATTTAGGTGTAAAGTTAGTGTGCGTAGTATAGCATTCATCCAGACAACTAACTTTCCCACATTCCTACCTAATCACGTGTTTAATTGAATTCAGTCACATGTATACAAGAAACATGATTCAATTAACTTGTATTCGAGGATAATATTAATAAGATTATCCATAATGAAAAACAAACACCAAACTTGAATCCAAGAACATGGAAAAATGTTCACAAAGTAAACCAAAGTTACTAAGGGGATTCAGCCAAGAAGGCCATTCATGTCAAAATTTTGGCTCTTCCAACGGTGTCCGATGGATCAAAATTAGTTTCACATATTGACTACTAGAATACTACTCCTCAACAACATTGGTAGAGGCACGAACAGGTGCTTAACCAATGATCTATTCCATCAAGACGGAAGTAGATTTTGCAGGTTTAAGGTTTGGAAATTATATCCCTTATTTCTTGAAGTTTTAGGTCTTAGGTGCCAAGGATCACTCTTTGGGCATGATGCCACACTTTGGCAAGCCCTAATTCTACCATATGTTGTAAATATAAAAAAATTAAAAAAAATTAAAAAAAATTAAAAATTAAAAAAAACTCGAAATTGGATTGTGAGAGAGATAGACCCAGACTTAGGTTCGGTAAGCTTCAGCCAAAGCTGGAGGGGTCTGTTCAATAGGCCTTTGCCGAAGTAGAGTAAAACCATTCGGTGCACCTCTAACGAAGTAGAGCATACCTTTTGGTGCATCCCTGCCGAAGCAGGGCATCACTATTCGGTAGGCTTTGACCGAACTGGGTTGAGTCATTCGATAGACTCCGCCGAACTGAGTTTATATTGTTCGATAAACTCCAGCCAAAGTTGGGTCTATACCTTTCTCTCACATTTGTGGTAGTAATCAGATTCAAGAATTTGGTAAACTTTGGTTTTCTATAATGCTGCTTTAGGTGCAAGTTAGAAACATAGAAAGACGAGAAAAGTATTCTCCAGTCAAAATTCGATCAGATTTATAAACTTCATAATCATACTCATTCATGGACGTAATCATGGTGTGCTTCAGGCATTGTCTCGCATGATCAGACAGTCCGTAGGAGCGAGCCAAAGAGCCATGGAATCCTCGTTCGAGAGGTACTTCCGTGGGTAATGCTTCAGGCATAAGTTTTCAAATGAAGATCATAACAGAGGCTTATTCAGCTCTTGCTTGCTGTTGTTGGCTTCAATGGCTTCTCAACTTCTTAATAGTTAAGTGAAGATTCACATCTTGTACCTCACATAAAGTGGTTTCTATTAGAAACGTCCAAATAAGGGAAATCGAACTTGTGATAGTTCGACAATCCACTGAATTGGAGGGAACAAGATTATGACTGATGCTATGGGAATGAATCATCCATAAGCAACAAAGTTAGAACATTCGAGTTCTAAGACATGGTTTTCATGAAAAACATCGGCTTTTCATAGGTGTATTTGTTTTATGAAAACTTCGGGTTTCAAAGGCACTAAATTTGAAACGACAGGTTCAATTTAGTTTATGAACGATTAGTTTATAAAAGAAAGGTTCCTCTAAGAACACGTAATACAATATGCTGATTTAAGTGTAGTGGATTTGAGTTGTTTCAGGAACTCAAGTGTGAGCGCTTTGGGACAGCGAAAGGATGTCAACGGTTCAAAGAAGAGAAATAAATTATTCAATCGTCAATGTCCAAAAGTGATCTTCAGGTCAATAATTTTGGATTTCTTGTTAGATTAATGGATTGTTGGTCACTGTTAATTAATTCAATAGATCGGGACCATTTGGGGTCGATTTTAGAAGCAAAATAATGACATACGGGTCATATTAGCTTCAATTGGTAGCAGGTTAAGTGACAAGTGAATTATAGCTTAATTACCATTAACCAAAAAATCCCAAAAATTAAATGGGTATGGTTATGAAGCGGGAATGCCAAAAATTGGCATTGGGTCGAAAAACAACGCAGCCCAGCTTGATTAGGCTAGTTGCTGTGCACGGGGCAAGGCTCTGCAACATGGTTGCAAGCTTTTAAAGGCCACAGGAAGGCTGTAGGCCTTTGGGTCGTGGGTTGGGATAAGCCTAGCAGCTCAAGGTTCCAGGGATTGGGCCAAAAACAGGTGTAGGGAAGGCTAAGGCATTTGACTAGGCTTCGGTTTTGGGCCATGAGATGGCAAGCCTAACAGCAAAAGGGGCTGTTGTAAGCGGGCCGAGATGCAGGGGCAAGCCTAGCAAGCAGCATACTTGCTGGTTTGGGCTAGAGGTGCAAGGGTAGGGCCCAGTATGCGGCTGCAGGCCATGCTGGAGGTGGGCTCGGCTACAAGCTTAACTAAAAAACCTACCCAAGCCAGAAACCTGGTCAGTCTCACACGCACAGGCCGAAAAGGCTGCTGCCTTGGTCCGGACGTCACACAACGTCGTCTTGGTGGATGCTCAACACGGCTGGGCTTCAGGCTACCCAACATGTCTCGGCTCAGCTTAGGGTCGCAACTCATGCCACAAAAAAAAATCCCAATTTTTGACTTTTTTTTTTCAACACTAAGGTTTGAAAACCCTAATTGCTTCTAATTTATTTCGATTCTTTGACTCACAAATTCCACATAGTAAAAATTGCATAATGCATGAAACGTGTGTGTGTGTGTGTGTATTGACAAATATATGAAACATTTACAATATATATATATATATATATATATATATATATTTATTTATATATTGGAAGGTAAATATAAATGTAGGGGGTTCATGCTTCATGGTCGTTTCAAATATCTTCCTTTATTTTAAGTGTAACTGATTGGCAGAAAACGACAAAAACCTTTGATTTTGTAGAAGATCCTTCTCGGAAAGCCGGAATTGCATCTCCAATGAGTTGTATCACGTTCAACATAGAAAAATTAAATTGAATCAATAGCATCTAGATCAATTAAATAAAATAATAAATTAATCATAAAAAATGATTAAAACGTAATACTCCCCATATTGAAGATCAAACTCTCTTTAGCGTAGCATCAAGAGCTTGCTGATAACATGTTGTAGGCATAATTTACTGAACAATTATGGAGGCCATAGAGACAGAGGGTGCAACACATAGAGAGAGAAGAGAGAGATGTGTAATTGTGAGGTGTGTTCTATTCCACCTCTTTGTGCCTTTATTTATAGTAGTAGGGAAGGTTAATTTCTTACCCTTTTAGAATTACAGCTCTAATAGGATATTAACTACTAAAGGGAATATTCAAAGATATCCCTAGATACACTAGGATTTACACAATCACATTCCTAATAGCATTGTAACAAAACAAAAAAATTAGTTCATGTACAATTAAAAATTTTTTTTTTTACCAAAAAAATTAAATACAATTAAAAACTGCTAAATTAAAAAAATTAAATTTATACAATTAAATTAGGAAGAAATAAGCCTTACCCGACGAAATTTTTCATTGGGCTAAACGATTAATTTAAAAAAAATTAAAGTAATACAATTCAATTAAAGCATAGAATAAACTCTTAACCGTTTGAAATATCTATTATTTTGATGGGATACGCAATCTATTAAACTAATTTTAACGATCCAACCGTTAAATTTGTTTGAATATAGTATGAGATTGCATACACAAAAAATCACCAAAAACAAATATTTTGGGGATTAGGTAATGAGATGAAATCTTTCCACTATTACAAACATATCATCACGATTTAACAGTCATTTTAGCTTGGATTTGGACATTTTTTTTTTTTTTACAAATACACTCCTCAACCCTAAAGAAATACAATGAATGGACCTAATCATTAGTTTAAAATCAACACACTATTGATTACCACAAAATTTTACGTTCTACTTAATAGAAGTATAAAATAAACCCTAATTGTTTGATGAATTTATTGTTTTGATGGAATACGCATCCCCTTAGCCATTTCCAACCACATTCTTCCACTTCCCACTTCATCATTACACCACCTAATCCACATGCACTCCCATCCATTTCATCATTGCATTCATCACCAGAGAACCAACAACAAAGCCGTGCATTACTCATCAATTCCAGCCACATTCCACATGTTTTCACAACCTAATTCACATGCACATTCAGCCACCTTTCTCCCAAAAAACAGTGCACATGCATTCATTATTCATTCACTTTGCATTCCCTTTGCAATTACACCCCACATGTCCATTTAATCATTCAACCACTCCACATCCCTCACCAAGAAATCATTCAACACATGCATCCATAATCATTTCTCCAACCTTTGCCGTGACCTTCATTCCCATTTCCAACATCTTCACATGCATTTCCAGCTTTCACATGTCTTCACATTCATTTCCAAACAAGCATTCCTTCTTTAATTCACATGCATTCACATTCATTCACCATTAGCTTTATTTATCATGCAAACACATTTATTTCCAGCACCAAACACCATCCTTGCCGTGAGTTCCCTACCTTTTCAGCATTCCATTTCATTATTTCACCAACAATTCAGCCACATTCCACATGCATAACCAACCTAGTGTCACTCCCATTCATTCCCTTTAATCATTCAGCCACCATCATACATTTATTCTCTTCCCAAACACATACACAACCTGCCATCATTCCAGAAAACCATCCATGCCGTGGGTTCCCTTTCATTTCTGTCAAAGTACATGCACTTCCACCCTTTAATCACATGCATAAATCAGCCACATGCATCTCCCATCACCATTTCAGATTTCCACCAACCTCCTAGCTATTATGTTCCCCCCATTTCACCTATAAATAAGCATCCAACACTCCTCAAAATTCATTCACTCTTCCATACACATTTCAGTCAAAAACACCAAGCAACAAACCCTTTGTTGCCGTGTATCTCCCTTACAATCCAAACACCATTCCAACACTTCACAACACCACTCCTCTACCATTTCCATAATCCCCCAAACCTCACCTTAGACCTTGTGCTACAACAAGGAGGAAGAGAAGAGGACCTAAACGTTCATACAATTCAAGTTTGAGTTGTTGGAATGTTTAGGTGATTCTTTGATTTCAATGTTTCTTTTTAATTCTCTTTGTTTTGTACGTATAAGGAATGGAAGAGAAGAGTGCCTAAACGTTCATACAATTCAAGTTTGAGTTGTTGGAATGTTTAGGTGTTTCTTTGATTTCAACGTAATGAGGAACTAAAACCCCCTTTAGCTAGGGGGTGATTCGAAATAAATGTTTATGCTTGCATTTTGATTTGATTACTTCTAATTGCGTTTCATAAGTTGTGAATTCAATTTGTTTAACCGTTTGATTGATAACTTATTTATGTATGTTATTGAGAATGCGCGCTTAATTTTCATGCATGAATATGACGCTAGAATATAAGTGAGTTTCACCTAATCGTTATGAACTTATATTCACAAGTAGTGGAGGTTGCTTATAAACAATCGCGTTAAATGAATTCTTGGCACGAGTTTCATGCTCATCATAGTAACGAATGCCTCGTCAACACTTATAGTTTTCATAATACTTAATGATCCTTGATTGTATCTTTATTGTGCTGTTCACGTAAAGGACTTTTGGAGAATGTAGTGAATTGCGTTGCGCTAACCCATCCAATTCATTAACTTAAGGAAAACTTGACGGTTAATTTAAGCGGACCTAATTGACCCGGGGTGATGAGTTTCATAATTTATTAAAATGCAATTGGAAATCTTTTTATTATGCAAGTGTAACATGTATGGAGATGAACCCCTTAGCTATTCTATCATCCATTCATTCCATTTCATCAATTCCATATTTACATTCTGTTTTAATTTGTTCATTTAATTTAATTTCGTATAAACTTAAATCCCCCTTTACTTTAATGTCAATTTAGTTAGAAATCATTTTAGTTTGTGTTTTTAAAAGCATTTTGAGTCTTTGGTTTGTCTTAGTGTTTTAAAGATTAGTTTTGCATTCTTTGAGTCTAGTATAGTGTTTTATATTGTTTTTACGTTTTTGAGTCAGTTTCCAAGAGATTAACAATCCCTCCTAATCCCCGGTCCAGAACGATCCCTACTTATACATTTACTACAACTTGACGAAAAGAGGGTTTAATTTGTGTGCGTATAATTCACGCATCAAATTTTGGCGCCGTTGCCGGGGATTAGAAAATTTGCTAATCCCTTGGATTGTTTGTTTCTGTATTGTCTTTTAGATTTAGTTTTTTTATTTGTGTTTTGTTTGTTAAGAGCAAGATGGCACTTGATAATGCTTCTCTTTTGTCACAACTCATGGAAAGGTCCCAAATGCAAAGAGTTGATATATTTAATCTTCAATCAAGGAATAACGTGTTTTCCAATACTTACAATTCGGATTGGAGTGATCATTCAAACTCTCTGTGGTGGGAACCTCAACATGTTCAACAAGAAGGATATTGGCAGCCACCACAACCTCATATTCAATATGCCCAACCAAATTTAAGTTCGTCAATAGATTATAATCAAAAGCTTAATGAATTAATTTGTTTGGTGCAGGGCTCACAAAATCAAGACAATGAGGCTCAACAAGAAGGATATTGGCAGCCATATGAGGAGTTCTATTCAACGCCTATGCAGCCACCACAACCTGCCCAAAGTAATGTAGGTAATTCAAATGATATTGATACGATTTTTCAATTACTTACTACTCTGGAAAAGCAAATTGGGCAGATAGCGGAGTTCGAAGGACAATTTTGCGACCAAGGCGAACTCCCTAGTTCAACCATTGCAAATCAGAAGGGAGAATTTGAAACCACCAATGCTTTCATGTTGAGAAGTGACAAGGAGGTTGGAACAGACCCTCAACCATCAAAATCAAATCACAAGGAAGAGGAATACACCCAACCCACGGAAAGGGTGGAAACACCTTTACCAGAGGCTCCTATTGCTCCTATGCCATCTAATACAGGTATGGTTGTTCCAAATTTCATTATTTTTAACCCCGTTCCAACAAGTATCCCTATTCCTTGCAGATTCATGACTTCCAAGGAAGAAGAAGGTGAAAAAGACATCTTGGAAGCCCTTCCAAAGGTGACAAGTAGGGAATGTCATGAATTCATCAAAGAGGACGTTCTTGAAACCACAAAATCCAAAGAAGTTAAATTTGATGACATTGGACAAGTAATAACCATCACTTGCAATCTGGCCAAGTCCAATATCCCTGAAACTTTCAAAGGAGTGGTATTTGTCATTGAGTTCTTGTCGGACAAAACAAGTAAGTATTTTTTTCCAAATTCCATTAGATTTTATACTAACTTGCTATTTTTTTTGAATCAGGCACCTACACTAGAATTCAAACCAATGCCGGTTCACTTCAAGTATCACCTTCCATTCAAGGACCAATTCCATGCCGTTTGATTTTATTTATGTTAATAAAAAAAAAAAAAAAAAAAAAAAAAAAGAAAGATACTAAACATGGAGAAAGATGGTGCCTTCACAGAGGATGTTTACGTGAAGCCCCACTATGAGGCGTCGAAGCAGAAGGAATAGAAGGAGAAGGAATAGAAGCAGAAGGAATAGAAGCGGAAGGCATAGGAGCAGAAGGCATAGAAGCAGGAGGCATAGAAGCGGAAGGCATCGGAGCGGAAGACATCGGAGCTAGAGCATTCCAGGCCTCAATACTTGGCCAAACGCTGGATGACCCAGGAAAAAGATGCCTCTGGAGATAAGACGCAAGCCTTTGACGGTCATTGTGAATTCGACCCTCAGATTCTTGCAGCTCATCAAGCTTCCTCTTCATGCCCGCCGAATAGTTATTTGCAAGCACATGCAAACTTCTATTCTCGTACTTAAGCTGTTTGATTTCCTGCTTAAGACTTTCCACCTCTGCCATCAACGATTCCACTTGGCGGGACCGAGCAAGCAGGCGTAGGCCCATGTTGGACACAGAGCTCGCACACTGAACACTAAGTGCGAGGGACTCTTGAACGGCCAACTCATCGGACCGTCCTGACAGCAGCCTACTATCTTTTGGAGTGAGGAGGTTCCTAGCTACTATTGTAGCTGTTGTGGCGTCCTGCATCACAGAGTCTTCACCTGAAAGAGGACCGTTAGAAGATAAAAAAGAAGGGCGCCATACATTACCTTGACGGGGCGCAACCGGATCGCTGCTGAGACTCAAATCTAAGCTAAGGTTCGATGAGTTTGCCATTTTTTTTTCAAAAGTGTTCAAAGAGAAGGGGTGGATGGAGTTAAATTTCGAAGGGCCGGAGACGATTTTCAAGAATGGGAGATCTTCAGAGTGTGTATGTTGGCGGTGATCGATAGCTCTATAAAAAGCCAAGGCGACGCGTCCACCGATTCAAAGGGCCGGATTTTCCGGCGTAAGTTAGGCGACGCTCCCTCGGCTTTTCAGAAAACGCGTTCAACTTTGTCAAAAGATTTCTGACAAAGCTGAAAACACGTGGAGGCCATCATCGCAACTACACATCTTTAGCCGACAAGCGCAATGTTCGGCGACGCTTTCTCTGCTTTTCAGAAGACGCGTGCAGCTTTGTCAAAAGGAGCCGCATCTGCACTACCACGTGTCGTTCAGAAAGCGAAGGAGCGTCGTTCAGAAATCGAAGGGGCGCCTGCTCAGAAATCGAAGAGGCGTTTTCAAAGATCGAAGAGGCGCCACTATTTCAAAAAGCCAGATTTGCGGGATCAAAACGTTTGTCGACAAGGGTAAAAGAACAGTACCACCACTTGATATTATCTCTATATATGTCGACCTTCGTCTTTTATAGCAGGGCAAACCTGAAGAAAATGCCCAACTCTCCCTCACCTCTGAGGGCACACTCCCAGCAAAGCCTTTCGAAATACTCAATTTTTTCTTCTTCCCCAAAGATGATACCAGATGCCTGGAGTAAAGATGACCCAGGAGGAAATACATGTGCTGATTCATGCACCGCTTCTTCAAAAGCAAAGGTATCTCATATCATCAAGGTCAAAAGCAAAAGTATCTCATATCATGCTCTTTCCCTGTCTTTTTCTTTGTCCTTGTTCTTACTCGCATGGCAAAGTAAAAGAAGCAATCAGCCGGCACTTGGAGTCAGTCTTCCGATCTGGAGCCAACTGCCTGGAACCTATTCCTGATTGCTTACCTAGCGTTGCTCTCGAGTAGTCATCTTCAACGGTTGATACACTTCCGGAGAAGGGACCACTTCTGCAAAGGGGAGCGAGTAAGGCAAGTGAAAATGATACATTGAAGCATGTGGAGACAAACATAGGCTGAGTTATCCTCCAACCCTTTTCAATACGAATTGGAAAGATTGAACAAAGAAACAGATAAAAGGGATAAGCTCAGACCTTCGGGGGAGACCAAAAGAACCATCATGCTGCCCAGTTCAAGAAGTAGCACAAAGGAAAATCAACGATGGGCAGAAACCAGTTCAAGAGTAAGCCTGTGGAATCACAAAGATCAAAAGCCTCAATGCAATTACCAAGGAGAAGATGGAATTTACACTCTATAACCAGATTTGCGTCTCTAAACTCTTCTCTTTGTTAATTACATTCTGCCATGTTTAGTATGTTTAAGTGCTTTTTGTGTATTTACTTATGCTTTGTGTGAATCTATGCTTAAAACATTGAGGACAATGTTTGATTTAAGTGTGGGGGGGGGGGGGGGGGGTAACTAAGTATGTTGATGCAAATTCGTTGAATTTTATCACCCATAACTTCAAGTGTTGTTCCTTGCTGTTTTAAATGTTTTTAAGGTGTTTTTAAACTGTTTTAGCGTGTTTTATTTTATAACTCCGAAAATCACATAAAAATTTGAAAAACATTTTTTTGAAAAGCCTAAAAAGAGTGTTTTGAGTTGTTTTTGTGTCTTAGGGAACTTTCCAACGTTATGATGAGGATTTGGTTTGTAATTGCATGACTGTTAAAAAGAGTTATAAACATGGATGAAAGTTTGATTTACTCTTGGTATATGTTTAGTTATGGTTATAATGTATGACTTCACATGCAATCATAAAAGAAAAATTCGTTTTTGTAACATGCTTGAAGGAAGGAACTCATAATAACGCTACATCCCTGTGAGACTCGAGCCATTACCTTCTTTGGAGAGTTATATTCTGTGATTCTTTGTTTTCTAAAGTTGTTGCATGATCTCATTATTCCTTGCTTGGTTGCTACTTAGAATGCAATTGTATCATGATAGAACTAAATGCTAGAACTTATATCCGTTTCATTCAAAGCATGACATTGAATTGCATAACATATATCAAGATGAAGTTGTGTAGTTGCCACCATAGCCAAATAGCCTTACTTCCCATATTTCGTATATATTAGTTTTAACCCCGTTGAGCCTCGTTTAGCCTATTTTCTTTGCTAACCACATCACCCCTTACCTAGCCTAGTGTAGGACAGTCCACACCCTTGTTCTTAAATGATAGTGAGCATGACTTAAATGAATTCCTTTTGAGTACATTATGAAAGAAAATGAGTGTGGGGGAGAATGTTTTGTTCTTAAGCGTTTATGTATGTTTTGAGAGTCAAAAGAAAAGAAAAAAATTGTGAAAAACATATGAAAAAGAAAAACAGAAAAGAAAAGAAAGAAAGAAAGAAAGAAAAAAGAGCTTGTTCTCCCTTTTTGTTCAAAAGTTGAGTTTTCATTCAAAAGTGAATTCTAAGTTAATTCAAATTCTTTGCTCGCTATTTCTTTAAGAACCTTTGTTTTCCATATCCCTTCTTTGTTAGCCAAACACTTTTTAGCCCCGTTACACCCCTTTGACTTCTATCTTGATCGTTATGTGTTTAATAATGTGGAGTTTGGAATTGATATGAGCATATGGTGTCACTGGTTCTTGCATCTAAGTAGTAGCATTCCATTCATGAGATCATACCTAAACATGCTTATTAACTCTAGAAATTGCTCTCTTTATGATACATATATGTGAGTGTTCGTTTACATGTTTACATCAATCTTCTCACATGTAACTAGATTAGGGTGTGTAGTCAGAAAATCTGAGTGAAAATTGAGTACATATCTTGTAAGGAATTGAGCAAATTCTCTAAAGGCATGTTACTACATTCAAAATATAGTTTTAAATGCTTAATTGTGAATTAGTATGTGGTGACTATGATTAAGTATGTACTTAAGTGTGAAGATGACTAAAATCTGTGGGAATGATGATTTTTAACGTGTCATGTGCATTGGAAATCCCTAAGACGGTTGTTGGAAGGTTTAGGTTGTGTTTTACTTGTTTTGTTTCGTTTGGTTTTGTTTTGTTTTTCTTTCTGTTTTGCTCGAGGACTAGCAAAAGATAAGTGTGGGGGTATTTGATAGGAGCATATTCATGCGACTTAAATGGCTTGTTCTCGTGCATTTACGTTATGTTTCTCTAGTTATTTTAGTCCTTTATGCTTCTTTTGTGTGTTTTCAGGTTCTAAGGGCAAGGTATGCAAAAGGATGCCTTTTGGGGCCTTTTGGAGCAAATTAGAGATTGGAATGGATATCATATGCTTGGAGCCAAGAGGATAGACGAAATTAAAGACTTGAAGTAGGAAAGTTAAATCCTAAAAGACCTCATGTTTAAGCATCATTGAAGACTCCTACGCATTTTAGAACACAAAAACAACATTCCTTGCAACCTTAGGACATTGTCGTGTGTTTCCTTGTGTCTCCCTTCCTTGCCATGCAAGGAAGGGCTTTGTTCCCTATTTTAAACACTTAAACCATTCACTTATCACTTCCATTCACTTATCACTTATCATTTCCACTCACTTATCACTTATCACTTCCATTCACTTATCACTCACCACGTATCATTCATTTATTACTTAACATATCATTCACTTATCACTTATCATACTCATAATCATCTACACATTTCAACCATTTAAACATATGCATTTCAACTCACATGCACACCCACCTCTTTCCACCTAATCCACATGCATTCACACACATGCACATCATTCATTCTTCTTCCTAGCCGTGCATCCCCTTAGCCATTTCCAACCACATTCTTCCACTTCCCACTTCATCATTACACCACCTAATCCACATGCACTCCCATCCATTTCATCATTGCATTCATCACCAGAGAACCAACAACAAAGCCGTGCATTACTCATCAATTCCAGCCACATTCCACATGTTTTCACAACCTAATTCACATGCACATTCAGCCACCTTTCTCCCAAAAAACAGTGCACATGCATTCATTATTCATTCACTTTGCATTCCCTTTGCAATTACACCCCACATGTCCATTTAATCATTCAACCACTCCACATCCCTCACCAAGAAATCATTCAACACATGCATCCATAATCATTTCTCCAACCTTTGCCGTGACCTTCATTCTCATTTCCAACATCTTCACATGCATTTCCAGCTTTCACATGTCTTCACATTCATTTCCAAACAAGCATTCCTTCTTTAATTCACATGCATTCACATTCATTCACCATTAGCTTTATTTATCATGCAAACACATTTATTTCCAGCACCAAACACCATCCTTGCCGTGAGTTCCCTACCTTTTCAGCATTCCATTTCATTATTTCACCAACAATTCAGCCACATTCCACATGCATAACCAACCTAGTGTCACTCCCATTCATTCCCTTTAATCATTCAGCCACCATCATACATTTATTCTCTTCCCAAACACATACACAACCTGCCATCATTCCAGAAAACCATCCATGCCGTGGGTTCCCTTTCATTTCTGTCAAAGTACATGCACTTCCACCCTTTAATCACATGCATAAATCAGCCACATGCATCTCCCATCACCATTTCAGATTTCCACCAACCTCCTAGCTATTATGTTCCCCCCATTTCACCTATAAATAAGCATCCAACACTCCTCAAAATTCATTCACTCTTCCATACACATTTCAGTCAAAAACACCAAGCAACAAACCCTTTGTTGCCGTGTATCTCCCTTACAATCCAAACACCATTCCAACACTTCACAACACCACTCCTCTACCATTTCCATAATCCCCCAAACCTCACCTTAGACCTTGTGCTACAACAAGGAGGAAGAGAAGAGGACCTAAACGTTCATACAATTCAAGTTTGAGTTGTTGGAATGTTTAGGTGATTCTTTGATTTCAATGTTTCTTTTTAATTCTCTTTGTTTTGTACGTATAAGGAATGGAAGAGAAGAGTGCCTAAACGTTCATACAATTCAAGTTTGAGTTGTTGGAATGTTTAGGTGTTTCTTTGATTTCAACGTAATGAGGAACTAAAACCCCCTTTAGCTAGGGGGTGATTCGAAATAAATGTTTATGCTTGCATTTTGATTTGATTACTTCTAATTGCGTTTCATAAGTTGTGAATTCAATTTGTTTAACCGTTTGATTGATAACTTATTTATGTATGTTATTGAGAATGCGCGCTTAATTTTCATGCATGAATATGACGCTAGAATATAAGTGAGTTTCACCTAATCGTTATGAACTTATATTCACAAGTAGTGGAGGTTGCTTATAAACAATCGCGTTAAATGAATTCTTGGCACGAGTTTCATGCTCATCATAGTAACGAATGCCTCGTCAACACTTATAGTTTTCATAATACTTAATGATCCTTGATTGTATCTTTATTGTGCTGTTCACGTAAAGGACTTTTGGAGAATGTAGTGAATTGCGTTGCGCTAACCCATCCAATTCATTAACTTAAGGAAAACTTGACGGTTAATTTAAGCGGACCTAATTGACCCGGGGTGATGAGTTTCATAATTTATTAAAATGCAATTGGAAATCTTTTTATTATGCAAGTGTAACATGTATGGAGATGAACCCCTTAGCTATTCTATCATCCATTCATTCCATTTCATCAATTCCATATTTACATTCTGTTTTAATTTGTTCATTTAATTTAATTTCGTATAAACTTAAATCCCCCTTTACTTTAATGTCAATTTAGTTAGAAATCATTTTAGTTTGTGTTTTTAAAAGCATTTTGAGTCTTTGGTTTGTCTTAGTGTTTTAAAGATTAGTTTTGCATTCTTTGAGTCTAGTATAGTGTTTTATATTGTTTTTACGTTTTTGAGTCAGTTTCCAAGAGATTAACAATCCCTCCTAATCCCCGGTCCAGAACGATCCCTACTTATACATTTACTACAACTTGATGAAAAGAGGGTTTAATTTGTGTGCGTATAATTCACGCATCAACTGGCAAGATTCCCTTAGAAACTACATGGTCAATGGCACACTCCCATGGAAAGATTGGAGTCTAGAAAGCTCTAAACAAAGTCAGCACATTATTACATGTGGAACGGCATTCTCGTCCGAAGATCTTACACTGGACCACATCTCCGATGCCCAGCACCTCCCGATGACCTAAACGTTATAAGTTCAATCCACAAAGGCGTTTGTGGAAATCACTCTGGAAGCTGATCCTTAGCACAGAAGGCTCTTAACACAGGTTACTACTAACCTACTATGCATCAAGACACTAAGAAGTTAGTACAAAAGTACGACTGCTGCTAAAGCTATAAGCCGGTACTAGCACTTCCTGCCAACGAACTACACTCGTAGACGAGTTCTGGGCCGTTCATGCAGTGGACAATCGATTTGGTAGGCCAATGCCGCCCACTACTGGGGGGCAGAGGCATGATGATCGTGGCAAGTGACTACTTCACAAAATGGATGAAAGCAGAGCTCATAACAACCATAACTCAAACGGACATAGAGCGTTTCATATGGAGGAAAACCATTTGCCGATTTGTCACCCTTCAATCCATCGTCATAGATAATAGTTGCAATTTGTAGGCAAAGATCTGGTGAAGTTCTACCAAAAATATGGCATTAAGTAGCCTATGTCCACCCCAAGGCAATGAGCAGGCCGAAGCATCCAACAAGATGATTCTTGATCGCCTCAAGAAATCCCTCTCCTATAAGAAGGGAAAATGGCTAAACGAACTTCCCGAATGTCTATGGGCATATCACACAACCAAAAGATGAGCAACGATAAGACTCCTTTCTCTTTGGCGTTTGGTTAAGAGCCAATCATTCATCCCAATGTCATCATGCTAAGTATTAAAACTCTAATGCCAAGCATAGAGCATAACAAAAAGGAGATGGCCATAAACTTAGATCTGGTAGAGAAAAAACGCGAGAAGGTGCTCATCCGCATTGCAACCTATCAGCAACATCTCCTATCCAGCTACAACAAAAAGGCCAAGATCTGGCAGTTCAATCATGGAGAACTAGTATTAAGAAAAAACTTCATCTCCAAAAAAATGGATCCCATCTGGGAAGGTCCGTACAAGATCAGCATAGTAGGCAGTAATGGTAGTTACACCCTAGCCATCATAAACGACAAAGAGATTGAAAAGTGGTAGAAGGCCTACAATTTGAGGAAGTACTATGCATGACCTCCCGCTACATTAAAGTCCGAAGACTCAAGCAACTCGATAGGCACCACCTCGCAAACCAATGACTATTTAGTTGTTATGCAATTCTTACCTTCAGCTAGGTTTTCATTTACAACTTGGCTCGGCTGCATGCTTACAACAACTTATCACTCATGTACTTCAAAAAAAGATCGCACCATTCTTAGGGACTTATCGTAGGAATTACACTTCATGGGGACCAACCATGCTCTTCAGTGTGAGAGGCTAAACCAATTCCCCAACATCCACATGGATTTGCTCTCCGATACGGGAGGATAAACTATACATTACAAATATCTAGACATGGATGAGTCAGGCTGCCTTGGTATAACTATGTGCACGATGGCTTACGTCAGGATTCCTAGAAATAGCCATAATGGTCTCGCAGCCCAATGCACCAGGAGGCCCAGCATGCCAGGTAGCCCAGCGCACCAAGCATTGCCATTCCCTTGGCCTAAAGGCCTCGCAGCCCAATCCAAAATGAGCGGGTTGGCGCCCCCGCATCTCCCTCTCTCTATCACGTCTCTTTCATAGGCCTAAGTTCAGCAGCCCAAAGATCAGCACCTCAGTACCTCATAGTCTCGACCCAAGCAGATAAGTTCTTGACCCGAGCCCAACCTTAGCTCGCCTTTGCAGCCCACGCCGAGCCGCTGCTGCACCAAGCCATCCATGGCAACAATGTCGTGGCCCCTCCAAGCCACTTTTTGGCACAACTTCGACCCCCATTGAGCCAAATTTCAAGCCTTGAGGCTCCAAAAATTTAAGAAGACAAGGAAAATTAAATTTTCTTACCTTGGTGCGGTGTGAAGACGAAGAAAGCAAGGAAAGACAATCCTTTACATAGGCAAGTGTAGAAGATTGCTAAGGGAGAGGGAACAAATATCCTCTAGCTCTCTCTTTTGTAGGTAGAATAAATTGCTCTCTGAAGTTTATTTAATCATCTACTTAAGGTAGACTTAAATATACTTTGCGAGTAATTTATTTCCCTTTCCTAGAATGATCTAATTTCCAATCAATGTGGGAATCTACCTCAAAATAGGAAACAATCTTATGTTTACTAAAGCAAAGGAAGATTTGTACGCCTGTTGCCCTTTTCTGCGAGCATCCCAACAAGTGTGGGGGCATTTGTGGAGCCAAAAATAATCAAGAAAATTATGGAGGTGATACGTGGACTTTTGGGTGAAAAGGACGAAATTATCCTTGAGGCACACCGGGATTCCCATACGCAAGCAACAGACAATAACAGCTCAATCAAGGAAAAGTCGAAGGTGATCATTATGGTATTTATTCAAATTTCTCTCATCACTCCTCATCAAATACTTATTCAAAATGTATCTCCCAATTTTCCTATTCAATTTAGGTCTAATTGCCAAGTTAATTGCAAGATATTATTTCACATAATATCTTGCAATTATACTCACAATTTGATCATATATGGCCGACCCCTATTCTCCAAATAGGGTCGGCCCCTTTCCTGTAGATAGCTTTATTCTCCCACTAAAAAGCTAAGCCATTTGCTACCCACAAACTCCTAAACACATTCTTCTCATAATTCTAACTTTGGCATCGGAGATTTTTTGGCCAAAGCCCCATCCCCTCATTCATCGTGAGCGCGTGAGGTTTTTGGCTTTAATCTTAGGTGTTTTTATTTTGCAGGTGCATTTTCATCAGAGGAGAAGACGACAAAAATTTGCATCCATAGATAATACCTTCAAAAGTTTAATCTAAGTGTTGTTGGGAAAAGTCGAGTGTGATTCTGATTTCGTTTGTTCTTTCATCTTTTGCCCCATTCTAGGCCAGCTGATTTGTATAGTCTCAACTTGTCACCAAGAAAGGGTTTTATTCTCAATCCAAATTGCGTGTCCGTCCCTAGTGAATCTTAGATAAAAGGTTGTTGCATGCGGATTAGAAACACCTTTAGAATCCTTTCATCAAACCATATACATTAAACTTGTGCTTTTTTTATCAGGCTACACTTAGTTGGCTTGGCTAAGGAACTTCCGTGTATCATAGCTCTTTTAGAATAAAATTCCTATTCAGAATTACTTAGTTTGGATGGCTTATTCGGACCTACTTAGACATATGGTATTACAAAACGTACTTGATTTAGTATGCTGGACCAGGATGGACATAATCATCCTCAGGGTTGAAGTTTAAACCACCTCTCGGATGATTTTCGGATCACCCCTTCGATTATTTCCTCAAATGGCTTAGCCCAAGTTTGAATGGTATAACCCACAACTCTTAGGTTGCGTAATATTTCCGGAGGCCGAATGGTGACTTATGGGTTTGAGGGAAATGTCATGTCTCGTAGCCCACTTACCATAACCGCTCTTAATAAGGCTTGAGCCTCCTAAGCTGCTAACTAAACATTACAAAGTTTGCTAAATGAGACTTCTCTAACACTATAACTTTGAATTTTTAGACTTGCAATTCAATGAAGTTTCAAAGCTATGTTATTTTGAAATTTAGGGCATTCCGACCATAAACCATAGTGAATGATGTAAAAAAGAACAAACAAAGGCACTCAAGGATTTGAAATGATCCTTCTTAACTTTGGGTCTTCTGTCCTATATATGCATGTTATCATTTAGACAATTAAATAATCAAAAGTCCTTATTTCTTGACGCGCTACCTTGGTTTGAGCCAAGGTTGCTCACCTGTCGGATGGGCCCTTCGAGTTGTCTTCTTTTTAATTTTTTATGAGTCTTTTGAGAATCCCAAAGGATATCTAGAAGTAGATATTGCATCCTCTTAGGAGTTAGATTACTTGCCACCTATTTCAATCCCTAGATTACAAGGACTCCAAGAATATAAGAAACCTGACTGATTCCATATCAAATCAGGTTTCCGTATCTTGATGAACAAGCATGGTCAATCTCAACCATGATGGTGGCATCACTGATCTATTTGTGCAACTCCGAGTGGGAGGCTATTTAGTCCATGACTAGACTATGAAGGACTCCGATAATTTGAGAGTAAACTGGAGTAATATGCCGTTTGGACTTATTCATGTATATGAATCTGGATCCACAACCACCATGTGGTGAAGGAGTTGTTTGGATTCATGAAACTTTCTTTTTACTCCATATGGCATGCCCCATGTCTTTTTCCATTACAAGTTGGTAGTTATGGAAGTTAAGTGTGGAGTTGTCATGCAATGCTTGCGGGTGACTTTTGCTTGTTAGCTCGTCGGAGCGAACTTGCATTAGTTGGAACCTTTAGGTTAATTGTTAACTTGATCATGATTGTGTGTATGTTGAACTCATAAGTTGTTGCAACACATTGTAAGTTGTCTGATATGAAAGAAATTGAGAAATTCTGGTGAGAATTTCAGCTTGTGTTATGAGTAATAAAACAATTATAACATTTTCTATGTAGGTCAAAATTGCGTTCCACAAAATTTTGCAAAAAGTTGAAATCCGCATCTTTGTGATGGTGTATGGCATGAAATTCAATTTGTTCCAAATAGGTACAGTTTAATCTGTCAAGTTGATAGTGCTACTATGAGGTACTAGTTGGTCTGGCTCACTATTTAGCTGCTTTGCATACCAAATTTGAGATTGTTCTGTCTTCTGAAAATTTTTTGAAAAATAAGAACATTGATAGTTCTACTTCTTAGATTTCTAGGCTATATGGCATGTTAGTGGAAAAAAATCGGGAATGCTTCGAAATCTTTGTTTTCCTACAACTGTACAGTTCTAACGGGGATGCAGCTGTAACTGTCTTTGTTCAAAAAACTGGAAAGATTGCCTATGTATAAAATTCTGAAAACTTGATACAATCATCTTCAACTTCTTAGCCTTCATCTTCAACTGGCCTTGTATTGAAATTCATCTGGGAAGTAGGCTTTCCATTAAAAATCATTCAAGTGCGTAAACTGGGTTTCAAGCATGATTAAATTGCCCCCAAAAGCTTTGTGAGCACTTGCCCTAGTCAAAGTGTTCGAATGACTTGGGTTGGATTGCATAAAAAGATGATTGTAGACTTCAGACGAGAGGTCTATAGTTGAACTTGCGGCAAGGTGTTGGTTCACATGAAGCCAAACTACCTTCACTTCCTAGCTTGGAAGCTCTTTATGAATTAGGCTCATGTTTTTTGCTGTGAAAATTACAAAGAAGGATAGCTTTAAGGAGACATTTATTTGAACTATATTTTATATATTATATGATGTAGTTGTTGATGGTTGGTGATGAGACGGTATTATACTATATATTTTACCATATTCTTAGTATTAATTTATTGGCTATTGTGTGTGAACTTTGATACTTTGTTATATATTTTCAATGTAAGACATTCAATTTCCTCTGGAGCAAAACGTGATCACACGAACAAATTTTAGAGTAATTCAAATTGGAGGATGTTCATGTGTCTCTCAAATTATTTGTATCAAAGTTTCATAATTTTCTACCGAGCTGTTTATTTATGACGATGAAATAAAGAAGCAACGCGCAGTGCTGTCAAAGTGACATTTTAGGTTTATTTGGGCTTTTTGATGTCCAAGATGATGTGTTTTAGGTTCAAGACCTTCTCAAGTTATGTTTGAGACATCTTAAGCTTTAATTCAAGTCATTTTGGGCTTGTTTTGGAGCCTTAGAAGTCCAAAAACGTGGCTGATTTGTGTCTGGGCAGATTTCCCAAAGCTAGAAAGGAAATGTATTTTCTAGTTATCTCTATTATGTTTCCTAGTTTTTAGAAGACCTTTTCTAGTAAGGATTTTAATTATGTAGTAGTATAAATCAGGCTTTTTAGCCATTAGGATTTTTTAGGAAAAGTGGGAAGAAAGAGGAGAAGAAAGCATAATATTTTGGAGAACTTTGATAGGCTTTTACAATTTAATTTTCAAAAACCATTTTCTTTTAGTTTATTTTATTTTGTCACTTTATTTAATTATTTCCTATTAAATTCTTTTTTATTATTTTAAAACACAATATCACTTTTTCCAAAACTTTGTTTTAAGTAATTAATTAAGATTTGGTTTGATATAAATTATTCATTCAATCCGTGTGGAGAACGATATTGCTATCATCTATACTACAATTACCTTGTACTCTTACAAGTATTTAAAGTGTTTTATCCCCACTTTTACAGATGGTAAAAATCCCTATCAATTGGATTATTACTTTAGTATTAATTAATGTGTTTATTTCTTAGGCTTAAATGTGAAAATGGTTCTTGTCACAACCTAGCCCGGCCCCCCACCACATCCCGGGCTCGACTCCACCGTAGCACGATATTGTTCGCTTTGGGCCCCGACCACACCCTCAAGGTTTTGTTTTTGGGAACTCACACGAGAATTTCCCAGTGGGTCACCCATCCTGGGATTGCTCTCGCGCGTTACTCGCTTATAACTTCAGAGTTCATACAAAACCCGAAGCCAGTAAGCTCCCAAAAGGCCTCGTGCTAGGTAGAGATGAGAATATACATATAAGGCTTACAGGATCCACTCTCTTGGGCGATGTGGGATATTACAGTCCTTGTGTTTTACTCTATCGGCTAATTTAGTACTTGTGTTTTCAAGTTGGCCAAATTGGCCTCTGTGTTTACATCTATTAGTCAATTCAAGACAAACCGTTAAACGACCGTTAAAATTGATATGTGCAAGGCATGTGAGAGGACAAAAATGTAATTTTATATATACTTACTAAATAGATACAATGCAGATCTTTAGAAATTGATGCTTCGTTCAATTCACTTGAGCACTATGCAATTTAGGACATGTCAATTTCAACTGTCTTTTAACGAATTGTCTTGAATTGGCTAACATATGTAAACATAGAGGCCAATTTGGTCAAATTGAAGACACATGGACTAAATTGGTCGACAGAGTAAAACACAAAGACCATTTTGACATTTAAGCATATTCTTATAACATATCACACGATTTGCAAATGTAGTCCAAAAAGTTTGTCCACTTAGCTTTATTTTCTGAATCAATTACGCAATCGACTTAGGGATAAATGAATGAACGATTGCTTGATTGGATATATTGAGAGAGAGAGAGAGAGAGAGAGAGAGAGAGAGAGAGTGAGTGAGAGTTGTTAGCATTGATATTGATGTTTTTATGTAGCACTTTCAAAAGATGAAGAGTCGTAAAGGAAACATGTAATTATGTTTAGCCTATGGATAATGCTAGAGAGACTAAATTTGCAAACTAAATGATTTGTCACCAATAGGATTAAGCACGTTTATCAACGTTTAAATAATAAATTAATCATCAACTTTCATGTCCCTTAGTTTCTAAAACTTTGTCTACAAATTTAGTCTCCTTAGCATTATCCTTAGCCTATTAAACCCACCTCTAGAAGAGCGTGCTGGCAAAATGACCTCCCTAGCAGGTTCAGTCCTGAGTTTTTTGAGCCCCTGGACGACACTAAAAATATGCCCTAACATAACTTCACATAAAATAATTATTTATCTTAGTATTCGTATGTTGTACATCGAATATTAAAGAAAAGTAGACCTTTTTCACATTATGACTTTTTTGACAAATGATAGGATAATATACACTAAACTCATCAGAAATATGGTGAGGGAATTCGAAAACAAGTCCTTGAGTGACAAGCTAAACACTTTTAACTAACTGATCTACAAGCTACTTGCACATTATGAAACCTTTGAAATGAATTTTTCATATTTAAGATCTCTAATTTCTATATGTGAGCAACAAATGAAAACAACAAATTGCTACTACCAAAGGGCACATAGTAATTCAACTATATTTTTGTTTTTCTAGTGCTCATGAAAAGTTGCGGTTCATTACAAATATATGAAATCATAAGGGAAAAATTATACAAAGAAATGTAAGATGATATTTTTTTGATTATCAATAACAATACTTCATTTAATAAAAAGATAATGACAACAATTTATTACTTAACCATGAAAAAATTATCAATAGATACAAAAAAACCCAAATTTATATCTAGACAAACTTGAAAATGATTTTGCGAGTAAATTCAAACTGAAAACAAAAAATCACTACTGAAAATGCCACATTTAATAACCTAATTAATGTTTGTTTGTTATTTAAAGTAGACATGAAAAAATAAAAATAAAAGAAACTGCCCCTTTATGTTAAGAGGGGGAATTGAACCTGTGTGGGCACAGATACATAAACCAAATAAAACCACCTGCCATCTAAAACATATTGCTATTTAATACGAGCGTTTATATATGAAGAATAAAACAAAACCTTATACATATATGAACCAACTTAATTTTTTTTGGTGCCCCTCATTTTTTTTAGGCCTTGAGCGGTCGCCCTGCTACCTAGCCACCATGGCAAGTGTTTTTGGGACATTTTTGCTCACTATCATAAACTATGGTTTTATTTATCATACACCTAATCAGTTGATACGTGTCATTTCACTTAATTTAAAAAAAAAATTTCAAAATTGAAAATGTAACATTTAATGTGAAAGTTAACTAGACATCGTTTTGCAAGGCGAGGAAAATGTGGTGTTGGGCAAGTTGAAGTGTATTTATTGAAACCACAATGACAATCGTTTGCACTGCGTTTTCATTTGTATTATAAAATAAACAAAACTAAAATGTTAGGAAACATAACGTATCATGTGATGTAATAAAAAAATGTATCTATTATTTTTTTTTACTGAATAATAATTTAATTATGTTCAAAAAATCAAAGAATACTAATTTACTTGCTAAGACTATCTTCAAATGAGATGTTAAATTTTAAACTTACAATTTAAACTTCATAGTCTATGTGGTATTTTGACATCTTTTAACGTTTTTCTCTCCACTCGATATGTCAATTTTTAAACATAAAATAAAAATCCATATATTATTTCCTTTGCATTGGTAATGAAGGAAAAAAACTAAAAAGTATAAAAATATTTAAATATTACGTTGGTAATGAAAGGAATGAAAGGGGTATGATATCCACACACGCTTTTTTACTTCTCCCACACCTTTTAAGTTTCCGGTCGTCAGATTGGATGAATTGAAGAAGATCAATGGACATAAATTAATAAGGGTGTGTGAGAAGGGGTGTGTGGATAGCACATCCCGAAATGAAAAGGCAATGCTTTAAACCAATAAGAAATTAATAAAGCATTTAATTAAAAATTATTTGAAGCTATTGTCAAATTTGACAACAACAATCTTTGCTATTATTCCACGTCATGCCACATATGAATTGACATTTTTGTTGGAAATTAAAACACTAGTGTTGTCATTTTTTACTGTTATTGCTTATTTGAACTTCTGACATCTCATTTGGAGATGCTTTAATAGTTTTAGAGAAAAAGAGGGATTTAAATGAGATTTATGACTTGACTGGACGGAAAAAAAAAATCATCATTATTGTTATAAATAGGTAAAAGTGAGAGAGAAATAACCTATGCTAGAGATCAAAGTGGAACGGGTGCAATGTATCACACTGTTTATTTTCATAATTGTATCATACAAAGAATGCAGGTAAAGAGAGGGAAGGGAGATTTGTATTCACTTTCTGCCTTTTTGATCTGTTTGTTGTTCTGAGGATATAAACATACCTCTATATATAGAGGTTTAGTAATCCGGAGTTACACCATGTAAAATTTCAGTGTAGGATTAGTAATCAGGAGTTACACCAACAAAGAAATAAAAAAATATAAGTAACATTAAATTGAGGACTAGGAGAAGGCATGGTGGTAGCAGTTCTTCATTGCGGTTGTGAGGGATCACAAAGTAGGTGAGAGTCATGCTGATAACTTGTTAGGGTTAGAGAGTCATGCTGATAACTTATTATAAATAGGCAAAAATGAGAGAGATAACCTTTGCTAGAGATCGAAGTGGAACAGGAGCAATGTATCACATTGTTTAATTTCGTAACTATATTACACAAAGAATGCAGGCAAAGAAAGGGAAGGGAGATTGGTATTCACTTTCTGCCTTTTTGATCTTGTATGTTGTTTTGAGTATATAAACATACCTCTACATATAGAGAGTTTGATCGGACAACACTTTACATTCATGAAGAAAACTTTTCACCTCCCTAAGACTTTTTCACCTAAAACTTTTAGTTGTTGACACCAAAGTCCATTTTGGTTGATTCCTCATACATTCATAGGCAAAGGTTCTAAAAAACGTTGGGCGACTAGTCAGGCGGTGGGTTAGGGTCTTTTATTTTCATTAATAAAATGCAAGATTGGGCCTTGTATTCCTTGTTTTTAATTTTGAATAAGATCCTAACCAAAAAACTCCAAGGCCGTCTAACCCATAATCCATTTATCCTATTAGAATATAAATTTCAAGACACTTGTATTTATGGGCCATTTACTCCAAGGCCGTCTAACCCATAATCCATTTATCCTATTAGAATATAAATTTCAAGACACTTGTATTTATGGGTCAAATGGCCATCCCAGTCACCGTCTCACCTTTAGGGGGGGGGGCGGAAAAAAAACCCTAACTAAAGCTGCTTGCTGATAGGAGCATATTTATGCTACTTAACTATGTTGTTTCCTTGCATTTAGTTAGTTAACTACTACTTATTATAGTCTTTTAAGCTATTTTCGTATGTTTTTAGGTCCTAATGGCAAAAGGAGTAAGAAAGTACATTTTGAAGCTATTTGGAGCAGTTTTGGGCTTGGAATGGATTGCACATGCATGAAGCAAGGTGGATGGATGAATTTGAAGATCAAGAGAGGCTAGGAATGTGATTAACATCTGGAAGAATTAAATTGAAGACTTGGAAGATAAGGAATCAGCTACAAAGAAGGAATATTATCCAAATTTTCTTATCTTATCCAAATCTTATCCAACCTTATCTTATCTTATCCTATCCTAATCTTTTCCTACCTTAATTCCAACTTCAAAGAGGACTCCTTTTCACATTAAATCACCTAAATATCATGTTCTAGATGCCCTATTTTGGTGCCCTAAGTTTATGCTACATGTAACCCTTCTAGAAGTTCTAGAATCTGCCACAAGGACCATTCCTTGTCCTCCATGGAATCTGATTGAAAGTGTCCTTGTTCTTTGGTGATTTAGAGTCCTAATTCC
The DNA here is from genome assembly GCF_963583255.1 of Pyrus communis. Taxonomy (NCBI): domain Eukaryota; kingdom Viridiplantae; phylum Streptophyta; class Magnoliopsida; order Rosales; family Rosaceae; genus Pyrus; species Pyrus communis. The sequence continues at coordinate 22,800,711 of NC_084809.1, read as the reverse complement.
TCTCCTTTTCAGCCTAAATTTCGTGCCTTCCCTTCACCCTATAAATACATGATGCCACAACACTCATAAACCACCACCCTCTACCACAATTTCACACCACACCATCCACCACACCTCAAGAGCCTAAATTCACACAAATCCCCATTGTGCGCAGCAAGGAAGGAAGGAGGAGCCACCTGGAGTGTTTCTAGGTGTATTCTATCTTTGTTTTTAATGTTTAAGTTTAATTATCTTTGTTTTGCGAACATGAGGAGCTAAACTTGTTTTAGCTAGAGGAGACTTTGAAACCATGATTATATGTTTTACATGAATTGATTACTTTCATATGTGATTTCATAAATCGTGAATATAATTTACTTAACTGTTTGATTAAGAACTTATTCTTATGTGTTGATTAAGAGGGTCTGCTTAGTTTGCATGCATGAATTTGATGCTAAAATATAAGGGAGTTTCACTTAATTGTTATGAACTTATATTTATAAGTAGTGGAGGTTGCTAGTCATGATCGTGTTAAGTAAATTCCTGGCAGGAGTATCATGCTATTCATAGTTACGAATGTCTTATCAATGCTTATGATTTTCACAAAGCTTAATGATCTTTGATTGTATCTCTATTATGTTGTTCATGTAAGGAACTTTTGAAGAATAATTTGGTTGCTGATACGTATTCCATCCAATTCAATGACTTAAGGAAAATCTGAGGGTTAATTAGTACTGTTCAAGGTTACTCTAGGGTGTTGAGGTTCATGGTTTATTGGAAAAGCAACTGGAAATCAATTTGTATGCAAGTGTGTCATGTGTGGAGAAAGACCCTCTAGCTAGCTTATCACCCATAATTTTCCCTAATTTCGTCCAAAGTTGTTTAAGTCTTTAAATCTGTTTGTTTTTACTTTAATTTCGTCCAAATCAATCTCCCCTTTAATTAAGTGTGTTAGATTAGTTAGAAACGTGTTCAAATCTGTCCAATTTAGTGTTTTGAGTCTTAATAGTCTAAAATTCGTCCAAATCACCCTTTAGAGTCTTATTTGAGTCTATTTGATTGTTTTGTGCTGTTTTGAGTCTTTTTAGTTTGTTTTGAGTCATATAAGTCTAGTTAAGTATTTTTAAGTTTTGTTTTGTGTTTTTAAGTCAGTTTAGAGTAGATTAGTATCCCTTCTAATCCCCCGCCTAAAACGATCCCTACTTTCATATACTACAATCATAGGGTTTTAATTTGAGTGTTAGACTATTTCACATCACTCGTATCTAAAACCATTGCCGCCGTCAGCATATCTGCAATTGCAAATGCACTCTCTCTCTCTCTCTCTCTCTCTCACATCTCGTATACTATCGTCACACTAAGACTCAGTTAGACAAGACGGCGAGACATAGAGCGCCTAGATTGCCCAACGTTCGACTACTTTTGGGTAGGAATTCGTATTTTTCCAAGCTGCCGAGACCATCCAGCTTCCATCTCGCCCACTTAGCATCCGTCTTCCCGCCTAGGCATCTGCCTTACGCGGCCGCCTAGAGCATTTTTTAAAATACTGTTCATAGGTGTGAAATTCACACTATATTTCACAATTATTAAAATGTTATTTGAATGCTAGTACTACGGTCTAGTGATATTCCTCTTCATTAGTATGTGAGAGGTTTGGTCTTAGGTTCGATTTTCGCCAAAGGCGAATTTGAACCACATTATTGCTAATTCATTATGTGTCAGACAGGGCTATCATTTGACCTATGGCCTACCCGGTTGGAGATAATCTTAGGGGGGTGTAGTCAAATGAGGATTTTAAAAGACTTTAGAATCATGGTGTAGTCAACTAGGATTTTAAAAGATTTTAAAAGAATCCATTCAAATACAGGGGTAGTCAATTAAAGGATTTTAAAATACTTTAGAATTCTAATGTAGTCAATTGAGATTTTAAAGGATTTTTATAGAGTCCATGCATATCTATAGGTATTCAAAAATTCATAGATTTTGAAGGATTTCTTTCAATAAGAGATTTTGTAGGATTTGAAAAGGGATTATAAGCATAACAAAATCCTACCTCCACCCCTAGGATTTCTTTTCAACCCCCCCCCCTCTCTCTCTCTCTCTCTCTCTCTCTCCCCATTCTGCAACTCGATCTTTCTTTCTCACTCTCCATTTTCTTTTAGACATAGAACCTACCAACCTGATTTCCTTTCGCGTTCATCTGTAACCATCCCAGTTGCAAACTTGAATTTTTTGAATTGTACAATATTTTTTGAATTTTTTATTTCCTTTATTTTGAATTGTGTAATAGTATTTCTTGTAATGTTTTGATGGGAAGTGTTAATAGCTACTAGCAGTTTTTGTAATGATTATGCGTTCTATCTGAATGTGTTAATTTTTACCATGTTAATTGAACTCTTGGAAATTACTACTAAGAATCTTATTGCCAATTCAAGCTTTCTGTTCTTTTTCGTGTAATCATGTTAGTGTAAAGGTGCAAGCATATTCCAAAGCTTATTTATGTTGGTAACTATACTTAGACTGAATAACACATTATGAACTAATCAATTGTTGAGGAAAAAGGGTTAATTTTGAGACATTTGATTTAAGAAGCACTACTTGTTTTGATTAGTTAAAATTATTTTTAGTAAAGAAATCACAATTCAAATGAGAAAAGAAAAGAAAAGACATATTTGATTGGTTTATATTTCCATATCGATATACATAAGCTTATGTTTTTCTCAGATTGTGCACTGAGAAAAGAATTTATGTTGTAAGAGTCAAAAAAGAAATCCTAAGAAATCCATACAAATCTATAGAAATCCATAATAATTTGTCAAAATCCATATGGAATTGTAAAATCTATTAAAATCATTTGAAATCTGTCACTTAAAAAAGTCCATTAAAATCGTCTGAAATCCAAATTGACTACACCCCCTTAGACTTTTAATGTAAAAAATATCGTTTGTTAAAATAAAATATAATATATATACGTGGGTTTATGTGTAAGAATAAAAAGGATCAAATCCTTATCCTACTACGTACAGAGCGGATCGATGTCGACAGAAAGGACTTAGGAAGAGGCAGGGCGGTACGCGGTGGACGTAAAGAGCTCTGATTGCATTCTTAATTTGGGTGGGTGAGGACCGGATAATTTTGTTAGCTGTTGAGCCATGCAGATTGATATCACGTGGATCGTGTAGAGTTAATTTTGGATAAATATCTTCAACTTTCTGAACAAGGGATTTCTCTACTGTATTGTCCTTATCATCATGCTTCTCCAATAAAGACTCTACCGACCAAATAGTATTTTATTGAATTAAACAGCCCTATCGTATTCACTGACCAAAAAAAGCCCTTCCCTTGGTTGCTACTTATATATGTAGACGATGACAATATCAATTAATTTTGACCGACGGATTAAGACATCTCAAACTGTAGGGATTTCTCATTGAAAATAAGGTCAAAAACTCGCAATTTTGGTTGTGTTGCAAACTTCTTCAGTTGCCACTTTAAAAACAGAAATAAAACAGTTAATAATAACCTTTTTCTTCTAATAACTTTTGTCACTTTGTACTAAGGTATGATGGCATTTCTCTTCATTTAGAAGTTAGAAGTCTTAGGTTCAAATATTGTGGATAGTGAATTCGATACCAAATTAGATTGTTCATTGTGTGGCTTAGCAAAACTCCCTCTCCCCTTAGTGTAAAAATATATCGTTGTACTAAAAAAAAGAAAAAATAAAAAAGAAAACTCTTCTTTTTGCTCTCTTAGTAACTTCTAAATCCTTCACGATAGTCTCAAATAATTACGTATTGCTTCAAAGGGGTAAACTGGCTAATTCCTACTACTTTAAGGGGTATAAATTCAAAGGATAAATCAACAATAAGGGACTAAATAAATCAACAATAAGGGACTAATTGAAGGGGGTAGACGACATATTACTCTTAATTAAAAGATAACGACGCTTAACTATTCTTAGCCAGGAAAAGAAAACAACCATATATTCTTAGCGAAACAAAACGTAAATATGAAATCTATACCTTTTCCATTTCTTGCAAAGATTGTTCTAGCCAGCGGGGTTCTTCCTACCCTTGTGGTTAGCTTTACAAGCTTGAATCCTCCTTGGTTGTGCGCTTGAAGGCTGGTACCTCCTTTGAAAGATTGTTCTAGCTGCCTTAACTAAATTCAAATCTGCTAATAAAATAATTTCTAAAGATTTTCTAGTCACCTGAACTAAATCAAAATCTTCTAACAAAATAAATGCTTGACCACTTGTTATGTAGTGCTTATATGAAATCACTAATATTGGGATCTGGGAGACGCCAATAATTTTGGAACGAGTATTGTTATTTCCACCCCAGTGTGTTATCCTTTTACTCATTTTTTAATAAAAATTTTAATTACAAGTTTGCTCATTTATTAAATGACTGATAAAAACCTTAAAAGATAGTTGTTCAAAAATGATTAATGCACCCTTAAAATCGTTCCAGTTCCACACACTATTTCCTATATTTTCTGAAAATTAATCCTCATAAGAAGACAAAGACGAACCCAAAAATCAGGCAGCCAGAGTTTGCTACTTCTATGCTTCTCAGGCCAGTCTCCGGTTCGAATTTAATGTTTTTGTTTTAGTTGGATATTTCAACAATGCATATCTGCATGAATTGAATGAAATGTAATGGGGTCTTACTGTATATGTATAGACGCTGATATTTCTATACATAAGTGTTGAAGAGGAACTGAGGAAGGTAGTCTTCTGTGAAGGGTATTAAATTTGATCAGTAGAAAAAAATGGTGCGGGGTCTGTCACTAAGCGCTCTGACTATGTCTCGCAATGCTGGGGTATGCGGATCAATGCCTTCGTAGAGAAATAATTTTAGGGACAAGTTAAAGTTCATGGTAGAGCGAGAGTGCTGACAAGGATTTTTTTTTTTTTTTCCCGAACAGACAAGTTTATAATTTTACGAAGGCTTTTAGCCAAAATGGTCCATGAGATTTGAATAACTCCTCACCTTGGTCCCTGAGATTTCAAATCAATAGAAGTGGTCCCTGAGATTTGTCCACCATCCATTATTTTGATCCTTCCATTAAAAACTCCGTTAAGTGTCCCGGAGCTCCTGACCGGAAGTTTGAGTAATTTTCAAATCTTCGTAACTCAATCGTTTCTTAACCAAATTCAATCCATAATTTATCAAAATGAAGATAGGAAAGTGTAGAATAAGATTATACCTATTTGGAAGCCCAATGGTTGACGGAGATGGTCGGAAAATGGCCTCAAAGTTGACTAGTCCGAGGGAAAACTGGAAAACTCGCTGGAAACTGGGCAAACTTTTAACGTTCATAGCTTCTTTAATACTCAACGATATCAAGTGATTCAAAAACGAAAGATGAAGAGAATGGTACCTTTTTCAGTGGCTAAATCGCCGTGATTTGGACGGAAAACCGCTCGAAAGTGGCTAACACAAGACCAGGACAGACATTTTCCGCCAGTTTCTGGCCAAACCACGACGAGTTAGCTGCTAAAAAAAGGTTCCGTTATCTTCTTCTCATCGAGAAGTATGATTTTCGTTTATGAATCACTTGATTTCGTTTAGTGTTGAAGAAGTTATGAACGTTTAAAGTTTGCCCAGTTTCTGGCAAGTTTTCCAGTTTTCCCTCGGACCAGTCAACTTTGAGGCTATTTTCCGACTATCTTCGTCAACCATTGGGCTTCCAAATAGGTATAATCTTATTCTACACTTTCCTATCTTCACTTTGGTATATTATGAGTCAAATTTGATTAAGAAACAGTTAAGTTACGAAACTTTGAAAATTGCCCAAACTTCCGGCCAAGAACTCGGGGACACTTAACGGAGTTTTTAACGGAATGACCAAAATGATGGATGGTGGACAATCTCAGGGACCACTTCTATTGATTTGAAATCTCAGATACTAAAATGAGGAGTTATGCAAATCTCGGAGACCATTTTGGCTAAAAAGCCTTTTATGAATTACAGTTAGTTCAGGAATAATAATGGGTGAGAAAATTGCAATTTAATTGAAGTAATGATATTCAAACCAAGTTTTTGTACCACATTTTCATATCATCTTTGGTGGCAATTAATGTAGACAACCATATCATTTGAATTAATCAAAATTTTAAATTTAGTTCATTATTTAATAAACTAACAATTAAGAAAAATTAGTTAATTAAATGATGATTGTGGTATACGAGGAGTCTTTGTCATTTCTTTCTTTAAATTTTTCAAATTTTTCAAATGATGGGTAAGAAATTAAGACAACGTGATTAGTCTAAACAATAAGTACGAGTCACGGAATTTTAACTACTCACGTGGTGGGCAACGATTGGTCTGTCTGTACAACGAGGTCATTGTCCAGAACCATACCGTGGGCTCCACCAACAGAAGTGGGTCCACCGAGCAGACCAACAGATCGCATGCAGTGTATGGGATGGAATGCTAAAAACTATAAAGTGAGCACAACAACATAATAATCTCAGACCTTCGTTACGTAACTAAAACATGGTGGTGAATGTTAGCATGAGGGAGACGACGATCGTGAAGCCGGCAGAGGAGACGCCGAAGCAGGTTCTGTGGATGTCCAACTTGGACTTGGTGATTTTGAGCAAGCACACCCCCAGTGTCTACTTCTACCGGCGAAGCCAAACCGGCGGCCATCCCACCAGCCCCTTCTTCGACCCGGCACTGCTTAAGGGCGCCCTCTCCAAGGCCCTCGTACCGTTCTACCCCCTGGCGGGGCGCCTCCAGCAGAACGAAACAGGCCGTTCCGAAATCAACTGCAATGGGGAGGGCGTGCTGTTTGCTGTGGCGGAGACCGACTCCGTCCTCGAGAATTTCGGCGATTTTGCGCCAACTCCCGAGTTCCGGAAGCTTATCCCCGTCGTCGATTATTCTGCTGGGATTTCCACTTATCCCCTCTTTGTGGTACAGGTATGTGTATGTTGATTTAGATTCAGTTGAGCATTGGTTATCTTTTCTAGCTAAATAATATTAGAGTAGTAGTGCCTTTGGCTGAGGATTTTTGTTAGTTATTACTTGTTAAGCTGATAAATCAAATTAATAGATTAGATAGATGAAAAACTAATAAAAGGAGCTTCAAAACTTGAATTTTAACCAAAAGTCACCTTATAACTTTATTTAATGATAAGAACAAGGAAAAGAAATATAAAAAAAACACACACACAAAAAAAAATCTAAATCAAAGCGCATGAAAAACAAAATCTTTTTTTTTTTTTTTTTTTTTTGGGTGTTTCACCGACCTTCTTCCCGGCTAGGTGGTGATGTAAGACCACCTCTTGGTCTGGGTTCGAAGGTTTGGTGGGATGTGAATGGGATTTAACAAACAAACGAACAAATAAACAAACAAAAACTTTGATGCTTGAGGATATGAATGTGATTTAACTAAACCCTTGCTGCTCCACTTGTTAAATTGTTAATATGTGAATTGGATTTAACAAACCCAAAAAATAATAATAATAAAAAAAAAAAAACCAAACTAAAATGATTGAAAGCCTTATATGTGACCTAATTGAGAGATATGGATGATGGAGAAGTTTGAGGGTGATGCATTCAGCATTTGTAGTTCAAGCGTCTGTGCGGGTGGCTGTGGATAAAGATGCAAGGAGCGACATCTCAGATATCCAAATAGTTTTCAATTTCAATTTTGGGTTGAGATTGATTTTTATGTGAATTACAAAGCTCTGCAGCTTTGTAGCAAGGATTGGGTTTGATTTGAAGAAAAAGTGGAAAAGAAGGGAGGAACGACTGGGTATTTCATGAAGAACGTCATGGGCATGGGCATCACCACCATCATGAAGGTGGTTGTTGCTCCGGGGATGCAGCGAAACTAGAAAAGGCACTATTTTTAAAATTGAACTAAGAAATAGGCACTATTTATGAAATTGGACCAAGAAAGATAGACTATTTATGAAACTGGATCAAGAAAAAGATACTATTTATGAAATTGAACCAAGAAAGAGACACTATTTAAGAAAATATACCAATTACTGTACACTATTTATGAAAGAGTTTTTTTTATTAACACCTCACATATTTTTTAATACACCCTACATAAAAATTTATTATTAAATGACTTATATATCCTATTATGAAATGACTATTTAGTTCACATTTGAATTTAAAAAATAAAACTATTTTATGAATGTGTCCCAAATTGTTTTCATATTTTTTCTTCAAGCTGTCGAAGTCACTCCTATCATCCATTGTAGAACAAAACTCTAACAAGTAACAAACAAGATGAGTATAGATGGATACATACATATATGTACACACACAAGTGAAATCTAAAATCCCCAATTGATAGAAGGGTGGTGATATCCACACACCCTTTTTTACTTCTTCCACACATTTTTAGTTTTCAGCCGTCATATTGGATAAATTGAAGAAGATCAACGAATATAAATTAACAAGGGGTGTGTGAGAAGTAAAAAAGGGTGTGTGGATAGTACACCCCTTGATAGAAATCAATGAAGTTTATTGAAATCTAACCCCGCAAAATGGACAAAGATCTTTGTAGTTAATTGAAGAGAGAAACCCTAAAATTCTTAATTGATAGAAACTCCAAAATGGAATAATTAAAAATTGAAAAAAGAATATGAGAAAATTTTCGTTTTGTACTTGATTAGAGTTTCTTAATAGATAATAAACCATTTGAGAAACCCCTTAACTCCACATATCTCAAGTCCAACAATTCCAAATTAGAGGAAAAAGTGGAGTCCTCAAAGATGCACAAAGAAAGAAGCAAGATGATACTAATGGAGTTTGGTCAAACTTTATCTTCGTAAACCCTAAACCATTGATTTGAAGATGAAGCACTTTCTCTTTACACCTTATAGAAATTTCTACATTGATCATTCGACAATACTCGTTTCTGAAAATGGCAGAGAAGATGAACTTGTGAGACGAACACATGATTTGAATTGGATTTTAAGTGGAGAGTGTGGGGTATGTGTAAAAAGTATGGGGTGTGAGGATAGTATTGAAAAATATGTAGGGTGTATTAAGATAAATTTTAGTCTAAAAACGAAATGTGGGGTGTATTAAGTATATGAGGTGTAGTCAACAAAACGTGGGGTGTGAATAAAACGACCCTTTATGAAACATGACCAATAACTAGGCACTATATATGAAAGTGGATCAAGCATTAGGCACTACTTATGAAACTTGACCAAGAATGAGACACCATTTATGAAACTGTATCAACTACTATACACTATTTATGAAACAAAACCGAATAACTCGGCACTATTTATGAAATCGAACCAAGAACTAGGCACTATTTATGAATCTGGACCAATAAATAGTACAATACCGTTTAGTTTCATAAATAGTTTAATACAGATCAGTTTCATAAATAGTATAGTATTGTTCAATTTCATAAATAGTGTAGTACCGTTCAGTTTCATAAACAGTGTAGTACTGTGCAATTTCATAAACAATGTCTATTATGGACGCGTGGATCCTTTGTGTCAGGTTTTTTTTTTTTTTTTTTTTTTTTTTAATTTAATATTAAAATTATGTCATTTTCATTAAAATTTAAGTTCTTTTGTCATCTTTATTAAAATTTAAGGTTTTTTTTATTAAAACCTAAGTTTTTTTCTTTAAATAAAGTTATATCATGGTTTTTAGTTAAAATAAACTTAGCCCAAACATTTTTCATGAAAGCTCCCTGGGTTGCTTTATTAGCCCCCACATATTGTTGAATACACTCCACATACTTAAAACATCTCACACTTACTCTTTGAACTAAAAATTTTCTTAATACACCCGAGTTACTAACCGAAACTACCCTAAAACCCCCACACAGTTCATACACCCCATACACCCCACACCAAAATCTACCTCATGTCTTCATCTTGTCCAAAAAATAAATTTAAACCCTTTGTCTTTAGCACACAAACAGTGCGCGTGGTTCTACTGCTTCAAGGTTTTTGTCAATTGAGGGGAATTAGGCTCTAATGTGGATTTGATCTTAAACTCAAAAATTGCTATTCGTAAATAAGAAATCATGAAAGAGCTAGTTGATTGTGCTATTGCTGTGTCCATGCAGATTCTCGGTTCTGCAATCATGCTTGAATGAAATTGCACCATAAACCATCCTAAGAAAGAAAGAGCAAACATGCTTGAAAATTTTTAGCAAAAAAAAAAAAAAAAACAGACTACTACCACACTGTTGCAAAGAAGATTTGAATGTTTCAGAGTACTTCATCTCTTATGTTGCAGAATCCTTAAAAATTTTGATATAAAAAAAAAAAAAAAAAACATAATCACATGACATTGTGAGTGCGCTGGGTGGATATAAAATTATATATAATTTACAGGTGGTTAGGATCATGTTTAAATGATTTGGGCTGTATGAAGAAAATGATTGTTTTGCCTTACTTTTTAGGGTTTAAAAGTCATTTCAACAAGTGATTTAACAATAAATATTAAGTGGGTGTACTCAACAATTAGTGGAATGCTAAAAAAAACCCTTAGATAAAGTTTGTTGGAATATTAATTTGTTACTCATTTCGTTGCATGAATTAATTCAGGAAATGATATCTACATTTTTTTCATTCTTAAATACCCTTTTTTTTAAAAAAAGACAAGTGTATACAATAGAAAAATAGTGTGTGGTTATTATTTTTTTTATTAATATCCTCTTATCGAAAGCTTCAGCATGGGCAATTCCTATAAGTCATTGCCTTTGTTTTAACGCAACGATATTTGAAGGAATTGAGTCAATTGACACTTACCATTACTATTGGAGTGGCTACGAGTTCGACTCGAGTGGAGTCGATGGAGTTGGCGAAGAATGCAATTGAGAGAGAGACCGAGTCTGAGAGAGATTGGAGTGGAGAGGATTTGAGCGAACGACACGATCGTATGGTAGAAGTCGGGTTGAGAACTTTCTGAGAGAGATTGGAGAGGGTTTGAGAGACATTGGTGACTGGGGTTACTGGGTAAGAGAGATTGGAGTGGCGGTGGTTGAGAGAGAGATAGTTTGAGAAAATGATAATTGGAGTGATAGTCTGAGTAAGGGTGGGTTTCAAAAACTGAAAACCGAAAAAAAAAATTAGACTGAATACTGAACTGAAACAAAAAAAAAATTAAACTGAACAAAAGAAAACCCAACTGAACCGAATCAAACTTTATTGGTTCTGCTTCGGTTTTAAAGGTTTGAAAACCGAACCGAATTTCTTTACGCTTAAGACATCGAATCCCTACAATAGGAAGAAGAGCAAGGGATTTAATCATCCTTAACACCACCTTAACCTTCTCGCCTTCTCGGATGTGTAGGTATAACAAACAAGGTGCTGATATTTTACTTTAATCAAATTAATGAATTAGACGGTGCAAACTTCGAAGCACCCCCTCTAATGACATGCGATTTAACGTTATAGAAGGTCAGCAAAGCCCTTTTTACATATTATCCCACTAACATATCATACATGTTTCAATTTGTTTTAAGGCATGGACACTATGCGTTTTAGATAAACCACTTGAACTGATCGATAAGACATTTTGTGATTTGTACAACATATCTGAAGTGGTAAGGTGTCTTCATTTAGGGCTGTTATGTGTGCAAAGAGTACCTAAGGATAAACCAAGCACGTCTTTTGTGGTTATGTTTGTGATTTCTCATTTTCTTATTATTAGTGTGTCAATGCAAGTCTCTTATCTAAATTCTACATTTAAAAAAAAAAAAAAAATCAGGTTCAATGAAATAAAAAGCATCAAAACCAAACAAAACCAAAAAAAAAAAAAAAAAAAAAAACGAACTGAACCTAACCAAAATCAAAATTTCTCGGTTTGATTTCGATTTTAGCAAAAAATCGAATCGAATGAAACCAAACTCACTCTAAGTCTAAGAGTTGAGGCTGGGGGGATTCGAATCCATTAGAGCAACTCCACCCCTATCCACTTTGTGCTAGCACCCAGCCCATTTATCCACTTAATTGAACAGTAACAGACTCAATGAACAGTAATAGGCCAAAGCATCTCCACCCCAAAAAAAAATGTGCTGGCACCTAGTCTAAAAATGCGCTGGCACAAACGATCTCCACCCCTACAAAATGCGCTGGCACCCAGTCCATTTAAAATATTAAATAATTTTTTTATAAAATAATAAAAAAAAATAGTTTTAATTTCGAATAGGATTTTTAACCAATCTCGTCACGCCACGTGTCATTATCCGAACGTACTATTTTTTGAATAGATTTCCGCTAAGATTTTCAACCAATCCCGACAACCCACGTGTCACTTCCTGTTTACAATAATTTAGGCAATATTTCGATAAGATTTTTAACCAATCTCGTCACGCCACGTGTCATTATCCGAACGTACTATTTTTTTAATAGATTTCCGCTAAGATTTTCAACCAATCACGTAGTGCCACGTGGCATTGTCCAGAACCTCATCTTCTTTTTTTTTGTCCATATAAACCCTACATCCCTACATCCATCCTCACACTAAACTCAATCCTTTTTTTTAGCTCAGAATTCTTCTTTATCGTTTTCAAATCTTGAGTTCTTACAATGTCTTCTTCAAGGAGAGCGTATAAACAGTTGCAAGAGCAGCAGAAAAGGTTGTTGGCACAACAGGAAGAATTGGTCAATCTTGACCAAGATGGAGGTGGAGATGAGGTCTTCGCAATGGAGGAGGATGAGGATGATCACCATAGAAGGCGGAGGGCCTCACATTCCCGCCGTATCATGCAAGCTATGGGTCAGATAGCCAAACCCGGACGTGCGGCAAACATCGATAGAAGAAGGGAAAGACGAGGTAAAGATCTCTTGGAAGATTATTTTATTCCCAACAGCGTTTACCCTGATCATGTTTTTAGACGTCGTTTTAGAATGCAACGAAGTTTGTTCGCTAAAATCATGAGTGATGTTTGCAACCATGATTCATATTTTGTGCAAAAAGATGATGCTTTTCATGTGCTAGGTCTTCTTCCTGAGCAAAAAATTACGGCTGCCTTGCGAATGCTTGCATATGGGGCATCTGCAGATCAAGTGGATGAGATCGCAAGGATGGGAAAAACAACAGTTCTGGAGTCCCTGATGCGGTTTTGCTCTGCAATTGAAGCCCTCTACACCAATGAGTACCTTCGGCAACCCACGCCAAGGGACATGCGAAGGCTTCTGAGGAAGGGTGAGATGCGAGGCTTCCCTGGCATGATTGGAAGCATCGACTGCATGCACTGGACATGGAAAAACTGTCCAAGTGCGTGGCAAGGAGCTTATGGCGACAGAAAAGGAGCCAAAAGCATCATTTTGGAAGCGGTGGCTTCTTTTGATACATGGATTTGGCATGCTTTTTTTGGTGTTCCAGGAGCTCAGAATGACCTAAATGTCCTTGCCCAATCTCCAGTGTTTGACGAACTGCTACAAGGGCGTGGGCCGAGATGCACATATTGGGTTAATGGTACTAAATACGAGGGACCATACTACCTTGCAGATGGTATTTACCCAAGGTGGTCAACATTTGTCAAAACAGTGCCACACCCGCAGAGTGAAAAAGATAAACACTTCGCAAAGTGTCAAGAAGGGTGTAGGAAGGATGTCGAGCGTTGTTTTGGCATCCTGCAAGCTCGTTGGGCCATTGTCAGGAGTGCAGCTAGAATGTTTGATGTCGAGGCTCTTCGATCCATCATGATGACGTGTATTATTCTTCACAACATGATTGTTGAAGACGAGTATGATTATGATGCCGTCGATGAATACGAGCCGGATCCGATGAACAACTCAAGAACACAAATCTACTATGCTCATGACCGGACCGAAGATCCCGTGCAACACGAGCCGTTGGAACGGGATGGACGTTACAATGAATTGATCGTTCAACGATACACTTCATTGCAAGAGCCATACTGGCACATAGCCCGCCAGAATGACTTGATTGACCATCAGTGGAGATTGCACGAAGGCGAAGATAATTAAAATAAGGCTTGTGGTTGAAGAATAAAGTGTATTGTTTTTTAAGTGATCTTATTTAGTGTGTTTGCTTTTTTTTTTAAGTTTAAATGGTGAGGTTATGTAATTTTATTTGGTGTTTTAAGTTTAAATGGTGAGGTTATGTAATTTTAAGTTTAAATGGTGTTTTAAGTTTAAATGATGTTTTATGTAATTTTATTTGGTGTTTTAAGTTTAAATGGTGTTTTAAAGTTCTAAAAATAAATAAGAAATTAAATAAAGTTCTAAAAATAAATAAGAAATTACATAAGAAATTAAATAAAGTTCTAAAAATAAATAAGAAATTACATAAGAAATTAAGTAAAGTAGTACAAATAAATGCGAAATTATACAAAGTCTGTGGAGTTAGGATATGTGGTGCTAGGATCTTGGTTGCTAGGATTTCTGTAGCTGGAACCCCCTTGACTTGTTTCGGCATCTCTTGCACGCCTCCTTCGCACGACATCTCTTTTTTCTGATGTCCAAAAATATTTTGAATTCGGAGACAATCCTACTAGAGACTTGTTCATAGTGTCACGATCTGTTTGAGCCATCCTTTCTTCTCTAAGCATCTCATTCTCTCGATGAAGTGCTTCTCTAATCATCTCGTTCTCTCGATTAACTATTTCTCTTTGTCTCTCAGACGCCGCATCACGAGCCTCAGTAGCTGCAATAATTGCTGCCACAATAGCAGCTTTTTCCTCATCTCTAGCCTTTTCCCATGCCATGTTCATTTCACCTTGACGAGTAAGTTCCTCCATATATTTAGTGTAGTCATTTTTGGAAGAACTACCTTTTTTCTTTGATGCCTTTTTACCTTGAGGCCTGAGGGACTGAAGAGTCGGTTGGGTCTCTGGCACTTGTTCAGGTATCCATTCCGTGTCTTCAAATGTGTTGGCTTCTTGTTCGGCTGTGTCTGCTTCTGGCGAACTGTGTAGACCCATACCGTGCATGACAACTTCTGGACCGGTTGCCACAATTTGGTATTTAGGGCAATCTTTGACAATTTGCCAACATTCCCATTTGTTGAATGATTTGTTATGGTTCTTTGCATTGTAGAATGCTTGTGCTTGTAGTGTCTATAAAAATTACATAAAAATTACATAAGAATTGTGGAATGCATAAAAATTATATAAAAATTACATAAAAATTACATAAGTATTTGGAATGCATATTACATAAGAAATTAAATAAGAATTGTGGAATGCATAAAAATTATATAAAAAGTACATAAAAATTACATAAGTATTTGGAATGCATATTACATAAAAATTACATAAGAAATTAAATAAATTAAAATAATCAAATCGGGTGGAATGCATATAAATAAATAAAAATATTGTTACCTCATCCGCTAAACTTGTCCCACTACGCAAATTATCAGAAGCATGAGAGAGGGCGTTTTTCCAACAAGTAAAGGATGCGTTGAGTTTTTTCCAACGACCTTGAAGACCTTGACTAGATCTGGCATCTTTTCCATGTACATCGTTGAACGATTTCGTAATTTTACTCCACATTTCTCGCTTATCCATCTCATTACCCGTAATCGGGTCATGAGTAGTGCGAACCCAACATTCACACAACGTAACATCTTCACTGAGCTTCCACGAAGTCATTTTTTTCTCTCAAAGTGTACAAAATATTCAAATGTAGAAAGTGTAGAAAGTGTAGAAAATATTGAAATGTGGTGTAAGGTGGAAGATGAGGGTTAGGTATTTATAGAAAAAAAAAATTAATTTTTTAAAATTTTTCTGTATTTTTTAAAAAAATTTTGACATTTTTTAATTAATTTTTAATAAATTTTAATGTTGTAATTAATCGGGACCGTTGGATTTGAAAAATAATCAAATCCAACAGCACTCATTACGCCACGTGGCCAACGGTCAAATTTCTGACCGTTGGGCCTTTTTTTTTTTTTTTAAAATTTTTGGTGAAATAAACGTGGACCGTTGATCTGTGATCGGACGGTCCAATTTAAAATTGAAATTCAAATTTTTTTTACCGTTGGAAATCCAACGGCCTAAAAAACTAGCCGTTGGAAATCCAACGGCTATGAGGAGGCCACGTATCCTTCACCCCGGACGACTGCAAGTTGCCCTGCCGCGCGGGCCCCACCGCCTGCAAAGCTGTCGGCTACTCGCCTGGCCTCCCGCGTGTTGTGCACGCGCCAGAAACAGACCGGGGAATGGGTCTGTCCATTTTGGGCTGGGCTCTTGACTGGCACGGGCTGGGTGCCAGGCAAGTTGGCGGGCTGGAGCACTTTCCCTGCATGCCGGGCTATTATTTGGACTTGGTGCTGGGCAAAAAAAGCTCCGGTGGAGCTGCTCTTAGGTGTGGCCAAGTCTACCTGAACTCGGATAAGAACCAATCAAACCCAGCCACGTGGCCCAACAAATTTAAAACAAATTGGTTCTAGGTTCAATTCGGTTCGGAATGTAACCAAACCAATATCGAACCTCTTTATGGGAAACCAGTTCGGTTTTTTGTACCCGTACCGAAATGAGCAAAAAAAAAAACTGAACCGACTGGTTTTCTTCCGGTTCGGTTTCTGTCCTCGGGACTTTATGCCCACCCTAATTATACCAATATGCTTTCTAAGGACATGTTCTTGTTTGTTTCGTGGTATACAAAGGGCACTTGCTTTTTTTATTCAAGGGCAGTATCGCTTTCCTTTTCAGTTTGCAACTTTGTCTTGACACCAAAAAACACTATTCAACGACTACAAATTCATCATGGATACATTAATTGAATAAGCCATAGAAGAAAATTCATCCAAAAAGATAAGACCCTGACATTTTATACTATGACGAGCTAGAGCGCGAATGTTAGAGATTAAATAGCTCTCATACCTTAAAGCTCAATGTAATTGGTGCAGAAGGTCTGGAACTAACTTCTAAAAAAGTAGTTTTTCGATTGATAACCTCATAGCATTAATGTGTATAATTGTGGGAGATTAGTTTGAAGCAAATTCATCACTATAAAACTAACTTTTGCCACCAAGTTAGATTGCAATTTTCGGACGTTCTTTTGAGCATGAGTTAATCTTACAATATATTGCTCTCCATTTACTCTGTATATGCAGGTCACATACTTCAAATGTGGTGGAGTGTCGCTTGGGGTCGGCCTGGAACATCGAGTGGCAGATGGGTGTTCAGGTCTCCACTTTGTAAATACATGGTCTGATATCGCCCCCGGACTTGACCTTACAATCCCACCATTCATCGACAGGACGTTACTTTGTGCCCGAGACCCACCTCAGCCAACATTCGACCCCGTTGAATACCAGCCTGATCCGCCCTTAAAAATTCCTCCGCCTTGCACAAAAGATGGTGATGCCGAGAGTACAACAGTCTCCATTTTTAGATTGACGCGGGAGCAGCTTAGCGTCTTGAAAGCCAAGTCTAAGGAAGAAGGGAACACAATCAACTACAGCACATATGAGATGTTGGCAGGCCATGTTTGGAGATGTGCATCCAAGGCACGTAATCTTCCCGATGATCAAGTGACCAAACTGCATATTGCGGTTGATGGACGGTCCAGACTGCAACCCCCGCTCCCACTTGGTTTCTTTGGCAATGTGGTTTTCGCAGGCGCACCATTAGCTACAGTGGGTGATCTCAAATCAAAACCAACATGGTATGCTGCCAGTCGTATACATGATATTGTGGTGCGTATGAACAACGATTACCTTAGGTCAGCTCTTGACTATCTTGAGGTTCAGCCTGATCTGTCGGCCCTTGTTCGCGGTGCTCATACTTTTCAGTGCCCGAAACTTGGGATAACTAGTTGGGTGAGGTTGCCGATATATGAAGCAGATTTTGGCTGGGGTGGACCTATGTTCATGGGACCTGGTGGAATTGGATATGAAGGTTTGTCGTTTGTGTTACCAAGTCCAACAAGTGATGGGAGTTTATCAGTGGCCATTTCCCTGAAGTCCGACCATATGGAATCATTTGCCAAGTTGTTGTATGACATATGAGGAAATCAAATGCGCAAAGAGTTTGTTCATCAGCCTAAAAATAAAATGTGTGTCTTTGTTGGTAATTAATGTAGTCTTGTGGCAAACTTCTTGTTTGAGTTGTCTTGTTTTTCTCATGAAATAAAAGATGAGAAAACTAGAATCCCTTACTTTTTTTACGTAATTTTATTAAACATTTGTGTTTTTTAAAATTTGATTAAGATGCTTTAACTAATGTTCACCTTGTTATGACCTATTTTATCTGACAGGGGAAGGGGGCCGGCGGCATACAGAGAGAATAAAGAGAGAGATGTGTTTGTAGGGTTATGTAGAGGAATGTGTGTGTTATTCTCCCTACACAGTGCCTTTATTTATAGTAATAAGAGAGAAGAAATCCTTCTCCTCCAAAGAATACAAGTCCATATAGGAAAGAATAACTAGAATAAAATCTAATCTAGAATTTACACAATCACACTTAAACTAGAGGTTTATAACACTCCCTCTTGAGTGTGTAAATATTCAAGTAGATTCGACATCATGTAGAGGTTGAGGAAGTCGACTCGTCGACACTGATTCTGGAAACACGTTATTCTTAATAAGGTAGGAACTTGCATAAGGAAGTAAGTCTCACAGAAAAAAAAAACCTATGGCTATGGTAAAAACCCGAGTAGGGACAAAATCCATAGTCTAAGGAAGAATGCGTGAGAAATGCAAAGTCAAATGAAACGTCTACGGGATGTCATCAGGGATATGATCAACCCAAGGTGGGTGCCTCGTTAAAATCTAGTTAGGTAGCAAAATTCTTGTGGGAAAATGCTCCTAATCATAGGGAAAAATAGTACATTAAGATCTAGAAAGTATACTTCAAGATACTCCCCCTTATTTTGACACAATTCCAAAGAGAACTAGCAATGTTACAACTCAAAAAGTTTACACTTACCGATTCCTTGAACAAGCTTCTGAAACGTCGCCTTCGGTAGTGATTTGGTGAAGAGGTCGGCCAGATTGTCTTGTGAACGGATTTGCGTGACTTCAATCTTTTGATACTCTTGTTGTTGATGTGAGAAGAAGAACTTCGACGTAATGTGCTTGGTGTTGTCTCCGTTGATGTAAGCCTTCTTGAGTTGTTCAATGCATGCTGCGTTGTCTTCATAGATCGTCGTCAGTACATCAACGACGGGATAAAGATCACAGGAGCTTCGAATATGGCCCACAACTGCTCTTAACCAAAAGCATTCCTGAGTTGCTTCATGTAAGGCGGGAATTTCAACATGGTTAGACAAAGTGGCAACTAAGATCTGTTTAGTTAACCTCCAAGAGATTGCAATGCCTCCAATGGTAAAGATATAACCCATTTAGGAACGCGCCTTGTGTGAATCAGATAAGTATCCTACGTCGGCATAACCAATAAGGCGAGAATTGACTCAAGATAAGGAAGGTACGGCATCACTCGAGGATCCATAGGGATAGAACAAGCCCAAATTTGTAGTACCCTTAAGGTAGCAGAAAATGTCTTTAACACCAGTCCAATGTCTATGTGTGAAGGAGATGTCGGGTCTAGTGCATTGAGCTAAGTACAATAAAGCACCTATTGCACTTAGATAAGGAACTTCAGGCTCCAAAATTTCTTTATCATCCTACTTGGGACAGACGGGATCTCGTTTTGCATATAGCGATCGAACGACCATAAGAGTACTAAGATTCCATCTGAGTGGTGCTCTATCTCAAGACCGAGAAATATCGAGTCTTTCCTAGATCTTTCATCTCAAATTCCGACTTCAGGTGTGCAGCAGTTCTCGTGAGCTTTACAGGAGTTCCAATAAGGTTCATGTCATCGACATATACTGCAACTATCACAAAACTAGAATGTGACTTCTTAATGAACACACAAGGGCATAGTTCGTTGTTCACATATCCCTGACTAGTCAAATACTCACTCAAACGGTTATACCACATTCTTCCCGATTACATCAAACATTAGAGTGAACGCCTCAGTCGAATTGAGAGCATGTTCCAGGGTTTGGAATTATTTGATCCAGTCAATGTAAATCCTTCGGGAACTTTCATATAAATTTTCGTATCAAGATCCCCATAGAGATGCGCAGTTACTACATCTATCAGCTGCATACTCAGTTTTTCAGAAACTACCAAATTGATAAGGTAGCAAAAAGTAATCACATCCATAATAGGTGAATAATTTTTGTCATAGTCAATCATGGGGTGTTGTGAGAATCCTTGTGCTACAAGACGAGCTTTGTAACTCAAAATTTCGTTCTTCTCATTATGTTTCTGAACAAAAACCCACTTGTCGCCAACGAGCTTCATATGCAAAAGAGTAAGAGCTACAAGTCTAAACACCTTACGTTTCGCAAGCGAATCGAGTTCGACTCGGATTGCTTGTTTCTAGTTTGACCAATCAGTTCGACTGAAATCTCACGATTCTTGGGAGGTGGATTCGTTTCTTCGAGGACACTTCCATAATCTAGAATTTCCTCATAAGTTAGATAGAATGACTAAGTGATAGTCGGATTCATGGTAGGTTCTTAAGGTGCTTATGTCATAGGTTTCCTCTTCCAAGGGTGTGAATCCTTTGAACCAAGAGGTTTGCCACGCTTATGTGTAGGGGCAGATGATTTGCTAGCTACTAATGTACGTGGATTGGCTAAAGTGGCATCCTGGGCTCCCATGAGGGAATTCCATGTACATTTGGTACATCCATCTTTGCAGGCACATTTGCAGCTAGAATACGTGATATTGTCACTTGCGCTAGATTGGTGAAAGCATCTGGCATGCTCTAAGCTATGCTATAAAGATCTAATATACATTGCACTTCAGTTTTAGACTGAGCGGTGCAGGGATCTAAATGAGACAAAGTGGGAGTCGTCCATGACAATTCGCGTCGTTCATCAACAACGTTGACTTTCTTATCTTTCCCTAAGGACGGGAAGATTGTCTTATAGAAGTGACAATCTGCGAAACGAGCGGTAAACAGATCGCCTGTCAAAGGTTCTAAGTAACGAATAATCGAAGGAGAATCATATCCAACATAGATTCCCATCATTTGCTGAGGCCCTATTTTTGTACGTAATGGTGGCAAAATCGGCACATAGACCGCACAACCAAAAACACGCCAATACGATATGTCGGGTTTGTATTCGATATGAACCTAAAAGGTGCTATATGGTTAGGTTGCAACAGACTTTGGCGGACCAACATGGTTGCATGCAATATTGTATGGCCTTAAGCAGTAATCAGGAGCTTGGTAAGTATGACCAACGATCGAGCAATCATTTGTAAGCACTTAATAAATGCCTCTGCCAGGCCATTCTGGGTATGAACATGGGGTACTGGATGTTTAACTTCAACCCCAACCGACATGCAATATTCATATGTGAATTCTCCAGCATTATCCAATCGAATAGATTTGATTGGATAATCAGGATGGTGAGCCCTGAGCTTGATAACATGTGCCAACAGTTTGGATAATGCATCGTACCTTGTGGACAACAAGCACACATGTAACCAACGTATGGAGGCATCAACCAAAACCATAAAATATCTAAATGATCCGCATAGAGGGTGAATCGGTCCACAAATGTCCCCTTGAATCTTTTGTAGAAAAATATAAGGATTTGAATGAATCTTGTCATAAGAAGGCTTAATAATAAGCTTTCCCATCAAGTAGGTTTGACATGCAATTCCTTGAATCGAACCTAAACTTCGGGTTAATGGATGCTCATGTGATGATTTAAGGATACGGTGCATCGCTGTTCGTCCAGGAAGTCCCAAACGATCATGCCAAAGTGTAATTTCATGCGCAGTCCCAGAGGTCGGGTCGGTCACAAAGTGGCTTTCTATAGGGCATATGGTTGTAGTATACAGACCGCTCGAAATACGCTCCATCTTCTCTAGAATAATCTTCTAGCCATATTAGTAGGAAGTTATGCATAGAAATTCAACTCCATTTTCTACATAGGTTTCAGCATGGTAATTATTATCTCTAATGTCCTTAAAACTCAACAACGTTCTTCTAGAACGTGTAGAATAAAGTGGCTCATCAATGGTCAAAATTGTACCATTGGACAACATTAAGTGGCTCATCAATGGTCAAAATTGTACCATTGGACAACATTATACGTGCCTTACATCCTTTAATCAAGTTGGATGGGCCTGAAAGGGTTGTTAGAGGTGCATTCTTAGGTATGAAGTTAGTGAAATAGACGTGTTCATGCAAAACAGTGTGCGTGGTTGCACTATCTGCCAGCCAATTAACTTTCCTACTAGTCATACCTAGAATGAAAATTAATTTGAATAAGTCATATGCATAAAAGTTCTAAAAGCAAATATCCATTCAAAATAATTTTAAGTATTCAAGGACGGTAATTAATTAAAAACTTAATATCCAAAAACAAATCACCAACAAAATAATCCAAACATAAAGGAAAATTGTTTAAAATTAAACCTAAAACAAGAGGAGGGTTCGGCCACAAGGTGGAATTTGGCACCAATGTCTAAATTTCAACTAGAAAAATAGTTTATTTCTAAGATTCTAATCTTCCATAGGGGTAACAACCTCTTGAAAGTCAAAAACCTTCAGCTTGGTACTTTCTGGTTCATCCACTTGCATAAAGTTGATTCAAACTTCTTATGACGAGAATGATTTTAGCTACAGCCTTCTTGGGAGCTCGGCAAACACGGGACCAATGGTCTTTTGAATCATAGCAATATCACATATCCGCATCCATGGTTTTAGGTGATTTGCCCTTAGTCTTGAAGTTTGGGGCCTTAGGAGCGAGGTTAGGGCACTTCTAGGCTTTGTTTCCTCCTTTAGATGGGTATTGGCTCTGTTGACCTTGATGAGGTGGCTTCTGGTAGCCCCAATAGGTCAAGCTTGATGATTTTTCATCAACAGCTGATTCTACTTTTCAGCGAAAAGTACAACATAGATCAAATTCTAAAACTTAGTGAACTTTTAAGCTTTATATTGTTGTTGCAGGACAATATGAGTAGTATAGAAGGTCGAATAGGTCTTTTACAGGAAATCCTCTTTGGTCAAGGTATCGTTACAGAACTTGAGAAGTGATCGAAATCGACAAACTTCATAATCATATTCATTCACAGACTTAAAGTCTTGGAAGCGTAAATGTTGTCAGTCATGTCTTGCTTCAGGCAAGAAGATGTCCTTTTGGTGATCAAAGCGATCAACCAAAGCGACACATAGTGCTCATGGATCCTCCTCAACAAGGTACTTGATTTGCAGGGCGTCATGAATATGTTTTTGGATGAAGATCATGGCAGTGGCATTCTTAGCTTCACCAACCGAGTTCTCCGTCTTATCTTCAATGGCGGGATGCAAATTCTTTATAGTGAGGTGGAGCTTCACATGTTGGACCCATTTGAGGCAGTTTTTTCCAGAGACCTCTAAAGCAGTAAAGTCGAGTTTGTTCAAATTCGACATGTTCCTATCACAAAATAAATGGATAAGATGTGATTAGTGTAATGGATAAAAAATCAATCTATTCACATGGGAGTAGAACATTCAGGTTTTAATAGACATGTATTGGTTTAAATTCGCATGAACAACTTCAGGTTTTCATGGGTGATGTTTTTAAGGAAAACTTCAGGTTTTCAAACAAGGCATGTTTCAAGAAACTTCAGGTTTCGAAATAAGTATGAACTTCAGGTTCATATGTTCCTACAAATAAACACAAATATATATACAAACATATGCAATAAGAAATTATGCAAATAGAACTTTAGGTCTATAATTATAATTGCATTAATTATTTGGACTTCGGGCCAAATTTGAATTGTGGGTTAAAAAATTATAAAACCCATAGGTACCTAAAACATAGGCATTTAGACTCGAGGCCCAAAATAATAGGTCAAAGCTCATGGGTGGGCTGAGTAAATTTAGAATCGTGAGGTCCAGGCCCAAAAACTGGGTTGGGGTTAGGCACGAGCTGATTACCCCTAAAATAAATGTTGGGCTACAGGCCCAAGGTAGAAAAAAGGCTGCAAAAAAAGCTGGCCCAAATAGAATATTGATTAAGTGCGGTGGGGAGCATGGATACCCTAGGGAGGCTGGGATCCTGTGCGGAACACACACATACACTAGCAGAGGCTGAGATTCTATGTGATGTGGTGCATAGGAGAAATGGCAGGAGCCCAGAAAGGCTCAACTAGTTCTCGGGCCGGGTTATTACCAAAGCCCAAAAGGCTGGTGATGTGGATCAAGGCAATAGGCATAAGCAGGCCTAATAAAAGGGTGTTGTGCGAGATGGACCAAAGGAATCTGAGGCTCATTAGGGCTAGGGTTTGGATTTTCAGGCCACCCCAATGGCTCTGGGTGTAGGGATCCGCTAGTAATGGTCAATGGTCCCATTTCAAGCGGTGTTCCATGGTTGGTGCAAGCCATGGTTCATTGGATAACCAAGATTTGACGATGGAGGTTGAACCTCAATGTTGGGGGTAGTGAGAACCTAAGGGATTCGTGTGAATCCTACGAAAAACTCAAGAAACTCTTCAAAATTTTTGAAGATTGTTGGTGAAAATGATGAGTTTTATCTAAATCACACGACTGTCGGTTATGTTTTCATCAAAAAAAATCAACTGAGGGGACCTAGGCTTTAGGCCAAGGGTTCCATATTAGGACGATGGTGCCTAAAACATACCGCTTAGTTTTGGCTTTGCAGGGCGTTATGAATATGTCTTCGGATGAAGATCATGGCAGTGGCTTTCTCAGCTTCGCCAACTAAGTTGTCCGTCTCATCTTCAATGGCGGGACGCAAATTCTTTGCAGTGAGGTGAAGCTTCACATCTTGGACCTACTTGAGGTAGTTTCTTCCAGAGACCTCCAAAGCGGTAAAGTCGAGTTTGTTCAAATCCAACATGTTCCTATCACAAAATAAATGGATAAAATGTGATTAGTGTAATAGATAAAAAAATCAATCCATTCACATTAGAGTAGAACATTTAGGTTCTAGTAGACATTATTGGTTTAAATTCGCATGAACAGCTTCGATTTTTCATGGGTAAAGTTTTTAAGGAAAACTTCAGGTTTTGAAACAAGGCATGTTTCGAGAAACTTCAGGTTTCGAAATAAGTATGAACTTCAGGTTTTGAAATAAGTACAAACACAAATATATATATATATATATACACACACACACACAAATATATGCAACAAGAAAATATGCAAATAGAACTTCGGGTCTATAATTATAATTGAATTAATTATTTGGACTTTGGGCCAAATTTGAAGTGTGGGTGAAAAAAATTATAAAACCCATAGGTACTTAAAATATAGGCATTTAGAATCGGGGCCCAAAATAATAGGCCAAAGCCCACGAGTGGGCTGAGTAAATTTAGAATCGTGAAGTCCAGGCCTAAAAACTGGGATGGCGTTAGGCACAGGCTGATCAGTCCCTAAAATAAATGTTGGGTTATAGACCCAAGGCAGAAGAAAGGCTGCGAAAAGGCCTGGCCCAAAGCATAGGCCAAGACAAGGTGCTGATCAGGTGTGGTAGAGAGCACGGATACCCCAACGAGGCTGGGATACTATGTGATGCGGTGCATGGGAGAAACACTAGGAGCCTAGAAAGGCTCAACTGGTTCTCGGGTTGAGTTATCACTAAAGCCCAAAAGGCTGGTGATGTGGATCAAGGCAATAGGCACAAACAGGCCTAATAAAAGAGTGTTGTGCGAGATGGCCAAAGGAATCTGAGGCCCATTTGGGTTTGGGTTTGGATTTTCAGGCCACCCTAGTGGCGCTGGGTGTGGGTATCCGCTAGTGATAGTCAACGGTGCCGCTTCAGGCAGTGTTCCATGGTCGGTGTAAGCCATAGTTCATTAGAGAACCAAGTTATGACGACGGAGGTTGAACCTCAACGTCAGGGGTGGTGAGAACCGAAGGGATTCGAGTGAATCCTATGAAAAACTCACGAAATTCTTCTAGAATTTCGAAGATCGTTGGTGAAAATGATGAGTTTTGTCCAAATCACATGACTACCAGTCGTGTTTTCATCGAAAAAATTGACCGAGGGGGAAAGGGGGGACCCAGGCTTCAAGCCGAGGGTTCCAGATAAGGCGATGGTGCCTAAAATGCACTATTTGGTTATGGGCTTGCTTCCTTGAGATCCGTGGCTTGAGCTAGGCTCTCCAAGCCGACGTAGGCTGCTGGCCTGGTGCTGGCGACTTACACAGCAATTCAGGTCATGGGTTCGAAGAACCCTAAAACTTTATGACTTTTTTTTTCTTTTTTCAATTAATTCAAGGCGTATTTATTCAATTAAATTAATGCATGGACATATATTTGGGACTCTACTCACTAGAGTCACCCTGTAATATAAACACATACACTAAAAAACGTAAGAGCAATCAATAAGAGCATGTTTACGTACCTTAAATTAATATGCAAGTATTCCCCTTAATTGGCTTGCATTTATTGAAACACAAAAAACATGTGAATTATTCAGTCACATAAAATGACATTAAAATTAGAAAATTTCGATTAGTTTCTTGGACTTCACGTGAAATTAACCAGTGAACAATTTGTCAATATAGTTGACTAGTTGACCAATCTTCGAACCACCATTGGTCTTATCAACCAAGATTTCTATAAATACCTCCTTGTCAAACGCACGAAGGTGCCCATACATTGTTCATAGTTTCTTCCTTTGGTGATGATTACTAATTTAGAAGTGGAAAATCAGTATTGTATTTTGGAGAAGATGGGAACAAGTGGAGGAAAAGGAGCAGGGAAAAAGGAAAAGCGACAATTAAATTGAGTCAGTGTAATTTACATTAGTTAATAAGAACTTATTTTACAGTAAAAATGGGTGGCATGGGAGAAATCGGAGGACAAGGGGAAGCTTCTCTAAATATTTTTGTATATTTCTTCACCTGTTATTTTCTATAAATTTTTAATTAGTTCATATGTGCAAATTTGCAGACATAACCATGTAGATACATACTTGTATTTTTGCCCCATCTGCCCCGGAGGTTCTCACACAAGAACTCGTTTGCAAAGTTAACAACTGGCTTGATGTCATCCCTTCGGGAAGGTAAAGTCACAAATCTAGTCGTGATTCTTGTGAACCTGTTGTAAGCATGTAACTAGCAAATTGTCTCAAAATGTTATTGTTTTTATTGCTCTATACATGGCCTTTTGTGACGATCTTGATCGAATTGAATGTATGCATGTAAATAATCCTTTCAAGCATTAATGTAATATTAGATTAAGGGTGCGTTTGTTGCACCGGACTATCTCATACTATACTAGCTTCTAGGACTAAGCTGGACTGGCTTAGACTAGACTAAGCTGGACTGACTTAGTGAAGCGTTTGGTGCAGTGTCGGACTAAGAAGCAGAATAACTATTAAATTTAGATACTATATTATTTAATCTCTATTTATTAATATTTTATTATTAATCTATCATTTTATTTGTTTCTAGAAATACCTATCTAATGGCCAATATTTTTTTTCCAAGCATATCACTCTAACCCATTCCTCTTTCCTCCGCTACTCTCTCCCTCCCCTCTCCCTCTTTTCATCTGGTTCACCATTTTCTAGAATTCTCTTCCACTCTCCGTATACATCTCTATATTTTCCTCCGTCCATCTCCCTCTCATCCCTTCTTTTCCACCGTCCACTCTCTCCCTAACCTCTCCCTTTTTTCCTTATGCAGAGGATTCATCAGAGCTCACAACCCAACCCTTCCTCTAATTTTCTCGGAAAATTTTGGAATTTTCTGGTGATTTTGCGTTTTTGTTTTGAATTTGTTTAGGAGATTCGTCTGCATGTGCCTTTGGGGGAATTTTAGATGTTGGATTTTGTTTTGAATTTATTTGGGAGATTCGTCTGCATGTGCTTTTGGGGGAATTTTAGATGTTGGATTTTGAGATTTAGGCAGTGGGTGAGGGGTGGGTTTCAGATCTAGACAAGGGTAAGGGAGTAGGAGTTGCAGACGACAAAGGTGTGCAAACGATGTTGGAGATGGGATTAGCAATCCCGTGGTTTTTGGGGGGTCTCACTAGGACGACTTAGCGAAGCTCTTAGTCAAAACGAGTCCGACTTAATCCCATTTAAGTTTAGTCCAGCTTGCACCAAACACGGGATTAATAGTCTTAGCAAAGTAGTCCAATCCAGTTAACTTTAACGAGGGCAAACAAACACGCCCTAAAGGTACTAATTAATCAATCATTCTTTTTTGGTAAAACATTTGATAATAAACACAGGAACTTCTGCAATTCTAACACATCATGAAAGTATACTAATTGTAAGGATCTTCTTCTTCAGCCCTAGAAACAACTGTTGCAAAAGAGTTGTAAGCAACGCCTTAACCAGAAACACAATCTGTGAACCTGAACTCCGTTCCAAACCCTCTTGACTGCTGCAATGTCTGCGTAAATGCATGATACTTGCAGATATCGTCATTGTTAACACTCGTACTAGCATTCTTCATCGATTCCTCAAAATTTGATCTCTGCTACTTCATCACTAGCATCCAAGGTTCTAAAAGACGTTAGGCACTAGTCGGACGGCGGGTTGAGGCCTAGTGCCTAGATGGATTTAAGTAAATTTATTACATATTGTACAAATAAGTGCTATTATACTTAAAAGACACATAATTATATTGACATACATAAATTGCAAAATAAAATAACATATAAGTTATAAAGTATTAAACATATTGAAAACATGGGGAACAAACATATAATGAGTGTTCATCCAAGTATTCTCTTACATTTTATTGAAAAATTAAAATGCAAAATGAAAGTTATTGACTTTATGTCTAAGTTAGAGTCATCACCTAGGCGGGTTTAGTCGGGTTAGGCGGGCCTAGGTGCATTTTCTTAATTTTTAAACGCCTAGGGACTAATCGGGTTGGTGGCCAGCTGCCTAGCACCTAGGCATGGATTTTTATTCTTGTTTCCCATCCTCTCTCTTTCAATATTCTCTCTAATCAAATATTTGCAAGCATACTGGCATATTTCTGTTATATCCGCACCACTAAATCCTTTGGTGTTCTCGGCAAGGGCTTTGATGTCCAACTCTTTAGAAATTGGAGACTTCTGTAAGGTTGTGAGTATCAACGAATATGATTTATTGATTTATTGGCAATCGATTAACTTACGGTCTAGTGATATTCCTCTTCATTTGTAAGTGGGAGGTCTTAGGTTCGATTCTCGCCAAAAGCGAATTTGAACCACATTATTGCTAACTCATTGTGAGGCTAAACCCACTCTCTCCTCCTTAGTATACATAATTATGTTTGTTCAAAAAAGAAAAGGATTTGGAGTCCTTATTATGTGCAACTAATCAAGAGGCTTTTTTTGGTTAGACAAAAAATCAATCTCAATTAGGACTATTGTTATCCTATAATTTGACAAAATCCCTATTAATCAATAATAAGCTGGATTAGTAGGAGTCATTCGCTATATATAAGCAGTCCTTACTTTCACAACATACACATTCCATTTCGAGTAAACCCTATTATTGCTAGAATACTTCTGCTTGCTGAAAGTAGAAGACTTATTTATCATCCACAAAAGCCATGTCTTACGTATTCTAAATGTAAGACTTATTTATTGTAATTTTCGTTTATCAAATCCGTTATCCTATTGTCTTATTGTTGTTCTTATGATTTCAGAAATTTCTTACATATGGGTATCAAAGCCACACAAGCAGCTTAGGGCTCGGATTAAACGTAATTGCTTACAAAATTTTGCTTATCGTTGGTTGTCTTCTACTTTTTGAATATCCGGAACATGTGACTTGTGAGTTGTTTTGGGAGAACCAATTAAAAATGTGTTGCCAATTTAGAATTGTTAAATGGCGTATATCATTCACTGGTGAATGCTCAACAATCTTTATAATATAATGAAAAACAAATAAAAATCTAGGGCATTGTTTTTGTGCGGTATTTTACTAAAAAAGGGAATTGTTTCTTCTCCTTACTGAGATTTTTAAATGTCTTCGTTTCTGTGACAATCCATCCCTGAAATTATATTTTTTATTTATTTTAATCGAGGGAATTGACGAAAATTCCTCTAGAGGTAAGGACTTTAACTTTCGTTGACCATCGTCTAGAGAAACGTATGACTTATTCTTTTAGCGTATTTGAGTAGTACTCGTTAGTACGAGCATATAGGCAAAAGCCGTTTGCGAGTCCGGATTATATCGGTATAGTTATGGACATTTGAAATTAGTAATTTAAAGTTTAGATATAAATTATTTAAAAATTTCCCACCAGGGGGAAGGGTAACCAAGCAGAAGTGAGGAAAGGTGCCATGGGGGAGAAAGCTTCCATCTGATGGGAGGCGGACGAACCAGAGAAGGAGGAGGTGAGTGGACCAATGGGAGGAAGAGAAGGGAAGAAAAGAGAGAGGAGTGAGAGGCACCGGATCATGAACCATTCCCTTTCAACCCGTGCACAATCGAGTTTCGACACGATTCCAAATCCGGCAAATTTCTGCCATTTTTCTTGTTGATCACCACCACCCATCATGTGCAAATCACTCAAGTGACCTCCCATCCACCATCTTAGCCCAAAAACAGAGAGTCTTAGTTTCAATTTTGTGAAGGCCGACGCACGGCTTCATAGGTGACTAGGTGGCGATCCACCCATTTCTGAAACACTTACCTTCAATCACCACCACCAAAACACTTCTCTAGAGGTCAGGAACAAAGCCCAAATAGTTTTAGGGGCAGTGGTATTGCAGATTGATCGAATCAGGAGCACCCAAATTCTAGGGTTCCAGTGAGTTCATGGCGATTTGAGGCTTTTCCTAGCAAAATTGGGCTTGGCCACATGTATGAAAGTTGCTCCACTCATTGAGGTCTTTATTAAAGCTTTATATTCAGGCCCACTCACTCTTGTTTTTTATCCCTCCAGGTTCTAGTAGCAGAGTTTTTGTATCGACAAGGATTCGTGGCAAGTCTTGGTATTGAAGATTACCTTCGACGGTATGATTTTCAACTCTACAGTACTTTACTTATGCTCTAACGTCACGTGTGAAATGGGGTCATTCCCGCTCACTGCGAACTTCCGTGTTTAGGCACTTTTAGGTTTAAATTTATTCACATATTCCACATCATCACAATTTATGGCTTCGTCACCTTCTAGGTGTCGGCCACCACATCTCAATTCGGAGTTTCTAGTGGACAATCTGGGTCGGGATGTGTCAGTTTGGTATTAGAGCATAAGTTGGGCAGTATTATGTTCATCACACACATGACGTAAGCATTCTTAATTCTTGAATCGGATTTTCGAATCTTGCCACCTCGTCGAATACAAAAAATGTGTTAGTTTTCCTAAGTTTAGGCAGTTTTGTCGGCTTGTCGACGTTTTAGAAGATCATTTTGGTGAATGCCTCTAAATTATAAGGGAAGAATTTCCCTGCCAAGGAACGAGGTAGATTTGGGATAAGTTGATGGCCTTGAAGCAGGGCTACTGTATTGATAGTTGTGTATCTCGGAGGAGAATTTCCTATCAATTCCACTACTATCTAGTCATTTTTCCAATCTTTTCGAGTTAGGAAACCATGGATAGTCTTGATTCCTTGGAAGCACCCGTTAATGTTTCACTTACTAGAATCTTTACGAAGTTTTAGTTTTCGTCAAAATTTTCAGAAAAGTCCAAGTGACAATGTAGTACTATAGGGGTAGCACTCGACGAAAGAGCATCTTAGGATAATCACTTTTGGTCCTTGATAGCACAATTTTTTCCAAACACGCTAGTGATCATTCCGGATGTTCAGAGGGAAGATCAACTTCCGTTTAGGTCCGTTCTAAAGTAGATTACTAGAAAATTCTATTTTTCGACTGTAGAACACTCCAACCAATACTAATTTTCCACGTTACTTTTGGTGCTATAACTGTCATTTTGATGAGCATTGACACGGGAGTAGGAATTGTTATATCTACGGTCAGTAGAAATTTTCAAAGTAGTAAGTATTTTCCTTAGAATTGTGGAACCAATTCTTTACCAATAGACTGACTAACAGTTACTGCTGGAGCCTAAGAAACTAAATTTAGGAAAGTTAGGGCCACTTTGTATTTAGATAGTAAACTCACGGTTTGTTAACCATATTACCTATTTTGGTAATTAAAACTTCTTCGATTGGCCACCCTTGATCGCTTCCACAAGTAGACAGTAGAATCGAAAGACGAGATGATATCTCTATTGGAGTGATTTAAGTGTCGAGAAAATTGTGAAGACTTTTTAGTTCGTGTTGTAAAGTTGGTTAGTAGTATAGTACGTTTTGAGGATGTTTACCTTTGGCATCCATTCTCAAATTTTTACTTAGGAATCCACCAAACGCAAGAAGTAGAGTACATTGTTGATCCACCTTATTAACATCACATTTATTCTCCCTATTTCTTATCGAACAACTCCTATATCAGTTTTCCTTTTGACTTTTCGAACAAGTCCTACTTCATTGAAAAAACTTAGTTATTAAACAATTTACCTTGGAAATCTCAAACTTATCTGGGAAGGTGAAAGACTGAGCTTCAGGATCATGCCTAGATTTTAGCAACTCCCCTATTTTGAGTTGATGGTCTAATCGACCAACCATTGTAAATCGAGTTTCGTTGTGTACTTTAACGAATTCATAATAGTCTTGTAGATGACTATCTCATCTACTCTAGTAACGATATTAAATTCTCCAATCATCAAAAGTTAGCTTCACATCAAATTCCTCAAATATTACCTTTGTGTAAATTGGTACTTTACCTGGGAAATGTGATTTACGTAAATGATATTCTTTTCTTTTCTCCAAAAAGGGTAGTGGTGGAAGAAAGTTGGAATTCTCACAAAGTGTTGTGAAATTCGAGACAAACTTTGGTCTTGTCGACCTTATTGACAAATGGTTATTGATTTTTCGACTATAGTGTTTTTCTTCACTTGTCGATTGAGGAAAATTAGTTTGGTTTGGAATGTTAATTATGAATAAAGTTTCTAACAATGAACTGTTGTCTCGCCTTACCTTTTCTTTACATTTTTCGATGATATTGATTATTTCAAAATCCATGATGACATATTCTCTAGATGTTTCGACTGTACTGAGTCAGAATGATGAAGAATTGCTTATGCTTTCTGACGGTTAAAACCGTTCGAAATGAAGCATCCTATTTTTGACTAGAATCAAGTGTTATTATTTTCATTTGAAACATCGGATGACACTTCTCGGTGAGAACATGTCTAGAACCTTTACCAACCTTAGATTTCTCAAATACATTTTCAGTTGAGATAAGCTAAGATTTCTGATAGTGATGATGGAAGAACTAAATCAACTTCTACGATTGCCCTATCGTGTATTATCCCAATTGTACAAATGTATTACTATTTAATGCAGCAAAAGAATTATGTATACTTCAACATTTTCGGTCTGTCCTATCCTATGTCAGTTGGAGTTCAAAGTTATTGTTTTGACGTTACTTGCAAGATATCAAGAAATCGATTGAATAGTTATAATCACTTCATGTATATAAATGGAGTTGGGAAATGTCATTGTGTACTCTCGGTATGAGGTATTTTATACGGGTAGAGAATGTGAAAAATCAATAATTATGATGCTTGACCAATGTTACACTCATGTGGTGTTTCAGTAGCTTTATTCAAATTGGAAGCCAACTAAGATAGAAAAATGGGCTGTTGTTAACTTCTCCGCACACCATAATCTAAATGTCCTCGTCTGTGATATGATCAAATGTGGAGATAGGATAGGAATTAAAAATCGAGGCTCCATTTGATGTGTTGAAGAGAATCTTCATTCTAGGCTCACCCCGCCCTTGGTTAGAGTTAAGAGGACATTTGAGGATATACAGTCCTAACTTCGTGGACAACCATAGTTTTTACTTGGTTGCTTTAGGAGGATGATGGTATTATGAGAGAGCTACTTCTAAACTTCTATACAAGTTCAGGCAAACAGAAACCCAAATAGATTATCATGTTGATGTATTTATATTTCACCGTGTTACGTGGTTCACTTCCAAGCTTTGGGAAGTCTTTTTGAAGGTTATGAGTACTAGATTGTGTTCAGCATCATATTTCACCCTCAAACTAACGATTTGTCTTAAATGAGCTACTCAGACCTTTGTGGATGTGTTGCATTTTGTTGGTCCTACAATTAGCATGGTTGCAACATATCATTATCTTTATTTTAGTTTCTTGTAACTACGGTTACAATATTGGTTTAGTTATGGTACCATTGGAGCTAACATACAAAGATATGCATGATTGATAGACACTTACCTTTGTTAGAGTTATGTATGACTGCGGTTACATTTCTAGTTTTGAGCATGGTATCATTTAAGATATGGTGTAAATATTTTATGCGCAGTATGTGATTTACATAAGAGTATTGTGGACAGGTATTTGAATGATTGAGATTGTGATATAGAATATTTTATGATACGGACAATGTTGCCCGAGAGGGTAGTACGTGAGCGCGGTCGAGGCACTAACCAGATGATGTATGTGTATTTCTCAATGGAGGGCATGATGGTCATATTGCATCCTCGAGAATTGTAACTTGCTTATCAAGACAACAGTGAATTGTCGATATTGTGAGCTACAGACCGTAATACCAATAACTTATTCATTGGGTTGTTAAGCAAGTAATCAAGAGGGTCATTCTACATTAGTATCTGAATTTACTTATTTAATTAGTTATTTATGGTTTGGGTTCGACCCAAAGTTAATATACACTTATCTTCTGGAATACATTATAGTTAGAAAATGATTTAAAATTTCGAGGATGAAATTTTTTTAAGATGGGTAGATTGTGACAACCCGTCCCTAAAATTACATTTTTATTTATTTTAATCGAGAGAATTGACAAAAATGCCTCTAGAGGTAAGGACTTTAACTTCAGTTAACCATCGTCTAGAGAAATGTATGACTTATTCTTTTAGCGTATTTGAGTAGTACTCATTAGTACGAGCGCATAGGCGAAAGCCGTTTGCGAGTCCAGATTATATCGGTATAGTTAAGGACATTTGAAATTAGTAATTTAAAGTTTAGATATAAATTATTTAAAAATTTCCCACCATGGTGGAAGGGTAACCAAGCAGAAGTGAGGGAAAGTGCCATGGGGGAGGAAGCTCCCATTTGATGGGAGGCGGACGAACCAGAGAAAGAGGAGGTGAGTGGACCAATAAGAGGAAGAGAAGGGAAGAAAGGAGAGAGGAGTGAGAGGCACCAAATCATGAACCCTTCCCTTTCAACCCGTGCACAACCAAGTTTCGACCCGATTCCAAATCCAGTGAATTTCCGTCATTTTTCTCGTTGATCACCACCACCCATCACTTGCAAATCACTCATGTGACCTCCCATCCACCATCTCAGCCCAAAAACAGAGTCTTAGTTTCAATTTCGTGAAGGGTGACACACGGCTTTGTGGGTGACTAGGCGGCGATCCACCCATTTCTGAAACATTTACCTTCAATCACCACCACCAAAACACTTTTCTAGATGTTAGGAACAAAGCCTAAACAGTTTTAGGGGCGGTGGTGTTGCAAATTGATCGAATCAAGAACACCCAAATTCTAGGGTTTCGACGAGTTCATGGCGATTTGAGGCTTTTCCCGGCCAAATTGGGCTTAGCCACAGGTATGAAAGTTGATCTACTCACTGAGATCTTTATTAATGTGAAGTTTGATAATTTTTAGAAATAGTTGATTTTCCGGCGAGTTGGGGCGGCCCATCGCCACCCACGGCGGTGCATGGCCAGAAGACCGTCGATACTATTTTTAGGCTTAATTATATGTCTTGAATTCATTATGATATGTTACTTGGTAAAAATATCAATCGACGATTCGACCATTGGATCGTCACCAAACTTTGATACATCATAATACGTAATATATGAAGATCATAAGAACTTGCGGATCGGGAATCCAACGCATGGATCTTTCCGAATTAGATTTGTTAGTTCATAAAATAAAACGTTAACCGCCACTTGAATTTGCAATTGGTGGAGATCCAACCGTTGGATCGTAATGAAATTTTAGTTTGATGCTTTAAAAATATAATGTGGATCTTTGGAAGTTACGGATCGGAAATCTGTGATGCGGATCTTCCGGATTAGGTTACGTAAAGTTGTGGACCCTACCGTCGATCTTTGACTGACAGTTGACTTTTGGTCAATGGGTCTCAAATCATTGTAGAACGTCCTTGAGGGATGTGTTTTATGTAAGTTAAGTATTTTATTGATAAGAATTCTGAGACATGATTTGATAATTGTTTTAGGCGACGATCGTTCGTGACGCCTTGGTATGCGTGCTAGGGAGTTGTAGTGTGGACTCCAGGTGAGTGGGTCTTTTCCTTTTATCGTATGTATATCATTGATAGTTCCACAAAACGTTTTTAAATTG
This sequence comes from Pyrus communis, assembly GCF_963583255.1. NCBI lineage: Eukaryota > Viridiplantae > Streptophyta > Magnoliopsida > Rosales > Rosaceae > Pyrus > Pyrus communis. The sequence goes on along the minus strand of NC_084809.1, from coordinate 22,764,428 downwards.
ATTTATGCATTTTGTGCCATGTCATATAGATATTTGTATATTCTAAAATACTATGATATGGTTGAGTTTTAGATTGCATTATGGTATAACCATATGCATATTACCTATATATAATTGTTCTGAGTGCCTTGAAGTGCTAAGGTGAACGCGGGACGTAGAAGTAAGTTCATGTGAGTTTATATTATTATTTGAAATGATTGAGTTAGGCCGATACTATATTATTGTTTTGTGCAACTCTGACACTGTCGTACAGGTTGCCTATGAGTCGTACAGGTTGCATTAGGCAACTCCAACTCAAGTGTTATCATGGATTGATTTATGAGTCGTACAGGTTGCATTAGGCAACTCCAACTCAAGTGTTATCGTGGATTGATTTATGAGTCGTACAGGTTGCGTTAGGCAACTCCGACGCGTGGGTTACCATAGATTGATGAGCATTTGATTTATATTGTTGTTGCCGATATTTAGTGATTTTGAATATTCTTGGATTTACTATTGATTTACATTTGATTTCATACTTATATGTAGTATGATTTCCTGGAACCTATACAGGTATTACAGTGAGGGGTTATATCGTTTAAAAGGTCTTTATTAAAGCTTTATATTCAGGCTCACTCACTCTTGTTTTTTATTCCTCCAGGGTCTAGTAGCAGAGTTTTCGTATCGACGAGGATTCGTGGCAAGTCTTGGTATTGAAGATTACCTTCGACGGTATGATTTTCAATCCACTCTACTGTACTTTACTTGTGCTCTGACGTCACGTGTGAAATGGGGTCATTCCCACTCACAGCGCACTCTCGTGTTTAGGCATTTTAGGTTTAAATTTATTCACATATTCCACATCACCACACTTTATGGATTCGTCACCTTCCAGGTGTTGGCCAACACATCTCAATTCGGAGTCCTAGTGGACAATCCGGGTCGGGATGTGTCAATTTCCGTTTACACTTCCGCAATTATGTACGTCTTGTAAAATTTTTATATTTTTTTTGGACGGCTTGTTTGCAAGACACATCATGTTTTTCTTTTTATAATATTTAATCATTGATTGAAGAAAGGTTCATCTGTTATCTTTATATATATGATTTCAAATTTGACTTGATAATATATTATTGCAAACCTAACCCAATTGAAATTTGCTGAGAATTGATACTACATATTCTATCAAACTCTATCTAATATTGGCTTATTTTGATTCAAACCAATAATTTTGTTATTTGTTAATATCTCTAGTAATGAATACTATCAACAATTTGGAACTCGTTTCAGAGTTTTGCAAATTGTCTACCAAAGTGGATTATTTGTTTTATTTTGTTTCATTGTTAATAAATCAGATTTTTTTCTAGTTGGATGTTGTTTTGCCCTAATGGGGAATTAATTGGTTCATATTATTAAGGGAAATTCTAAATTTGAAATCCATTCCATTGATTGTTTTATTGTAAATTATGAAAATATAAATTTGCTGACTTTTATACTACAAACCAATTTACTTGCGGTAACAAAAATTTATTGAATGCATGATTTTAAGTGACATTTGTTAAGTATTCTTAATAAAAGCAAGAAAACAAAACAATATATTCACAATGCCAATTTTGTTTTATCAAATATCAATAACGTTCTTATTGATTAAAGATAGAAGACTTTTGCTTGTGATAGTTACTCCATTTGTCCATCTGGCATTTTCTTTTATGTAAGCATATACTCTTCATATCTCTGTCATAGGATAAATATGTGATTTTAAGTACATAAAAGATAAAACCCATCACTATAGCTTGTAGATGAATATGTGTTAAAAGACACGTATGAATTGCTACCTTTAATTCCTTGATGCGATCACCAAGAGCAGGCAGCCCCGCCAGAAGTGTTCGTGAGATATAATCATTTGACCGAGCTTGCTTGAAGAAGGAATGTTTCAATAACTTCTTGGCAGAAGGTTGTTTTGAAGGATCCTTTACCAAGCAACTAGCAATCATCTGCTTAAAAGACTGATGAAAAAGAAAAAGCATTTCCTTATGAAATCTACAATCTCAAAGCAAAACTCAATTTAAATTGTTGAGACATACCTTTGAAAACTTCTTATCCCTTTCATAATCATGGCTAGGTGGCGTATTTTGCAAGGTCATCAGCAGTACCTAGAAAAATATAAGATTTGCATTAAATTTTATGAAATAATTATGGTCTAAAAGATGCTCACATAATGATACAGTATCATTTAATATGCACCTTCATTGGAGGATACTTTGAGAAAAGAGCATGACCATGGGCAAGCTCCAATGCAGTTATACCAAAAGACCAAATATCCGCCCTACATGGAAATGACAACCAAACTTTAACTCCATGCTGCATAAGAATTTTGTTTTTCTTAAAAAGGAATAAAAGAGTATGACTAGCAGTCAGTTTAAATAGATAACAAACTGACTTGAAATCATAATCATGTAATTGCTCCATAACCTCTGGTGTCATTCTACAAGACAAAGATACAAAAACTGTTGATTACAACACAAAGCAATAAGAAAATAAGAATAAGGAATCAAGCTTATGTTGTTTAGATGGTCAAAACTAAGTTTCTTTGTTAAATGTTTTGAAACAATATAAACTATAATAGGAGTTAATTGATGTATGTTCTTCTCCTACTGATTTACCACTGGTGCACCAAGGCTTTTCGATAGCCCCCCAAAATTATATGGCATGTCAAGAGTTTAAACAATTAAGAACTAGACAAACCTATAAAGTAGCAAAAACAAGTATAACAGCAAGGCGTTCCTACAAATGTATTTTTCATACGCTGCTTATCACCTGAATAAAAAAGGTAAGTAGAAACACCGAAGTCTCCAAGCTTGATGGCACCGTGTGAGCCAATGATAATATTTCCAGCCTATAAGAAGTATTTACAAATCAAAGAAGAGAAAATGAGCTAAAGGTTCCCAAGTTTATTATAGATGCACTAAAAAACCAATAATTACTGCGACTAGATGTCTAAGTTTATTATGGTATATAGAAAATATGCACCACAAAATGATAAAGTAGTTAAATAATTATGTGTAAGAATTCAAACACCATCCTACTAAATATGGGGCTAGAGAGATCAAGAATGTGCTTTCAACTATTGGAAAGGCTTTGTTTGATATGTTTGACATGACTTGAGTAACTAAGTTAATATTGGACAATTGTGTTCCAGTTTAAAATGATCATTAGAAGTTTTGGATGAAAAGTCTTAAAGAGTGGCAAGAAATATAAGTTGGAAAAAGCTTAGCAACTACCTTGAGATATAAGATTTCAACTGTGAAAGCAATACATAGACAACTAAATGACATTGTCATTAAAACTAGATACTATACCACAAAAAACATAACAAGTTGAAGACAATACAACTAAAAGCAATTGCTTCATTTGTCCAACTAGGAATGTGTTGTAGCATAAAAATATTTGAACGATGTGGAACGTTAACATACTTTGACATCTCGATGAATATGACCATGATGATGAAGATACTTTAAACCCTTCAAAATCTCACGTAATATAGTGGCTATAACATCTTCCTCAAAACCATTCGGATATGATGCCTTCAAAATGTGAAGACAAGAATCCCTAACCATGAACGACATGACAACCCACAAATTATGATTACTAACAAAGGAACAATGTGATTTAAGGACACTAGGATGGTTGACGAGAATCATTGTTTATGCTTCCTGAAAAATGTTATTCTGTTGAAAGAAAAAATACACAGAACAACGTTCAAAAACCGATATCATCAAGGGAAAAAACACCATGTGATTGGGCAATCTAACCAAATACACATGGTAATTTGGCTAATTTTCAATGGAGTCATGGAAATATCAATAAAACCAAAACTAAATGTTTGTATCTTCCAAAACTACATATTATCGCATGAACTTCTCTACCTACCAATTGATAATTAGATAGGTTTAGTAACCGGCAAATAAATCAAATTCCAAAACCAAAAAAATTGAAGCTGAAACTAGCTGGTAACCACAAGAATTGAATCCATTCTCAATTGCATTTGCCTTATTAACATTTTTACCAATTAATTTAACCAATGACACATATTAATACGTAAAAACAAATAAAACAAAATTAGAAACACATGACAAAAATGAAAATTTGAAATACCAAATCGCAATTGTTGCGTTTGAGATCAAGGATTTTGATGGTAAAAATTTCCTTCAACGGCTTACAGAGAGCACGATGTATAGAAATGTTGACGCCTTGCTCTACCTCCTTATACAGGGTGTAGTGCTATGATCCTATATGATACTTTTTCATCTCCTTCTCCTTCTCCATCCTCAATCACACTAAAAAAATCTTCTTTTTGAGTTTGTTTGGATCAAATGAAATCTTAAATGCAGCAGCTCCAGCAGCTTATTATGTGGCATACAGAGACGAGAAGAAGAAGAAAGGCTGAACACATATGAGGCATTATCGAGATAGAGAGAGATGCCTTTTTTAATGGCAGTCACATGAGATATACAGAAAGACTTGTTCTTCTTGTTGTAATCAAATGCTTTCTCGTGAGGAAAAAAAGATAAATTAAAAAATTAAAATTAAAGCAGAACTCAAGTCTTTCTTTCTTTTTTCTAAAAAAATTGATGATTTTTGGGGAAAAGAGAGAGAAAATGGAATATGTAAGAAGTCATAAAGGTACTGGATCGCTGTTAAAAACTATGAAGAGAGAGAGAAGGAAATGTTTGTATGCAGAAATCTCGCCAGGGCGCCACTGTTTGTTAAGCACAGTCAATTTTCAATTTTGTTTTTCTTTTCCAACAAAAAAAATTAAAAAGACTTTTTTTTTCTTTTTTTTTACTTTTTTCTTTGGTGGCATGTAATCCCACATGTTTAAATTTTATTTGTTTCTTTTTATCTTTTTTTTTCTAATTTTATATAAGTTGACCTTGAAGTTCAAATCTTTTGCACTCAAACGGTTCATGGCCTCTGTACTGCTTCTTTGAAAAGGAATTAAAAATAATATAAAATAAAAAACAAAATTGGAATGTGTAAACCCAAAAGGTTAAAGCCCAGTTGTCCCTGTTAATTCTCGCTCAAGAGTTCTTATTATTATTAGCCAAAATTTGTCACCTAATTTCAAAAATTATGTTTTTTATAAAAACATTCAAACATACCAAAAATTTCATTTGAATAGACACAAATTATCACATCCCGATCTCAATATACGTTGGAAATTAACACGTGATGGTATGATAGTAGCGGAATAACATATAACTAACCTTTCTGCACGAGCCTTGCACATGCAAAAGGCATATTTTTACATCACGACGCGTTACGTGTGGCATACCGAATTCTTTTTCCTTCCAAATTTGTGCATACATAAAAACATCTTTACTACAAATACACTCATACGTTTTCTACATACATCGGTTTTATATATACAAAATTTTTCTTATTCAGGTAGTGATAAAATTATTTTTCATATTTTCATGAGGCAGACAAATTGTTAGAGAAAAGATAAATGTAATTTATATTGCATAAAGATTTCACACAGTAATTGCACATTACATTATGAGGCATAACTCTTGCTTAAAGATACAAACACAACTGGAGAATTAATTTACGTTGTCTTTCTATATTGCTTTGGCATTTAGCACATTTTATGACACCTTCTTTCATCTTTTTTTACTGCAGACACAAGTTAACCACAGTAGAACAAACAAAAGCTCATAAAATGAAAACATAAAATAATAATTACAATTTAAGAATTTTTAATCAAGCAACTACAGGTTTTTTGTGCATTCTTTTATGTAATTGTTCGCATGTGATTAACTATTATGCAAGTCACTTCAATTAGAAGAACATACAATTAACTTGCGCATAGTGTGCCGTGATAAACAAAAAGCCAATTGCTACATGCGTGAGCTCCTTCCCTCATTTGAAAAAAGAACTCTCTACGTACCGAGTATAGACAAAGGTAGGAAAAATTTTGGTTGGCTACTGGTACTCCAATTTTATATCATTCCCTAACCCGGAGCATTTAGAGTCAAATGAAATCCAAATCAATCTAATCGTAGATAATCTTCACCATGAAAAATTGTCAAACCAAACTTATAACGTACTACTTTTTGTCTATGTAAGGAATAGTAGGAGACACTCTCTAAATTCATATTTTCATGAACTCCAATGGGAGTGAACTCCCTGCAAAGATTGACAACAAAAACCAACAATATTGATGAGATTACTCACAATTATAATTGCTTCTGTTAATAGATCGAAACTAGACAAAAAGAAGATGAACGACATACCTTACCTTCATTTAAAATATTAACCTTTAATCATAACCAATAATATACAATCTCACAATCAATTCGCTTGTACACCAATTCTATGTTAACTTCGATCCTTTCCATTTAGTGCATGGAAGACAAAGACAATGAATATCATTAAACAATATTCAAGGAACCAAATGAAACAAAATAAATGAAATAACCCTGCACCATATTAGAGCAACACCAAAGCAAATAAAACTAAAGAGACTTTGCGTTGCTCCACATAACATACTAAAAAAGTAACACCAAGCTAAATTGATAGAATATCAAACGAAAATATAATTACCCCTCAAATTTCATGAGGGACAACCAACATTAGAGGCGAAAAAGAAAAAAACTTACTGTACATTTCTCCACCAATTGAACATTCAAATCTTTTCCATATGAGTGTGGAAGAAGATGAAAAAGTTCTTGCTGGAACTGAGAATAAGATGGAAGAAATGAACAAACCAACAAATAATAGAAAGAAGAAACGCAAAGTTAGAAAAGCAATCAGAAAATGCAATGTAATACGATCATGGTTCTAAAAAAACGCTAAACGCGGGTTGTCGCCTAATGTCTAGACGCCTAAGCGAATTTGTATTCTTTAAATAAATTTATTATATAATATAGAAATAAGTGCATATTTACTTTTAAAAAAACCATCCTTATATATAAAATTTGAAAAATTAAACTGCAAAACATGCATAACTATGAACATTGTATAAACTTGGGGTTATTTTTAAGACGTAAATTTGAAGTTATTATTGGGCCTCAGTTTCTTTAAGAAAAATGAAGTTGGGTTGATATAGTTGTTAAAGGAAAATGTCAAAAACTTTTACTATTGACTTTTACTATATAAAACAAAACCTTACCAACCCAAGCTAAACAATAGCCGCACCCCTCAAATCTCATATGCACACTCTCTCTTCTATCTCCCTCTCGGCCTATCTGCAGCAGACCATCGCTTTCTCCCTTTTATCTCCTTCTGCATGAACTCTCTCTCTCCCTCCCTCCCTCACTTTCTCTCCCCTCGTTAGATTTTATCAACGAATATGTGATGACGGGACGACCGTATCTGGAAAGCGACGGGGATAACAGTCTAGCATCACTGCCTAAGATCGCTTATGAGCACCTAGGCGGGCACCTAATAACTCCCCAATTTTGTCCATCGTTTAGCACCCAATCAGGATGACACCTCATCGCCGAGCGCCTAGGCGGCCGCCTAGGTCACTTTTTAGAACACTGAATAGGACTTCGAAAGCATCCAACCTCTTACCGCTTCGCAAATCCTTCCTTGGCTGTGGATATGAAGAGTGTTGAAGTGAGATTAATAATCCCAATTGCCATTCAGTAAAATCATATGAAGGGTGCTGGAGTAAAATTTCCTAAGTAAAATCATAGTTCTAAAGCACATCAAAGGTGCCACTCAGTATTACGGTCTGGTGGTATTCCTCTTCACTTGTAAGTGAGATGTCTTAGGTTTGAATCTCGTGAATGGCAAATTCCATACCAAATTAGGTTGCCGATTGTGTAGCTTAGTTGAGCTTTCCATCCCCGTGGTGTAAAATATATCGTGGTACTAAAAATAAAAAATAAAAAATAAAAATCACAATCACAATTTTTCCAAAACCTTTTCAAATATATATAAAGTATAACCTAAAAGTACTGGTTGTGCCCACACAAGTCTTTCTTCCGAATACTTGCTCAATTTGTCAATCTAATCACCATCATTATCATTACATAATCCTTCTCTGGATTGAGACCTACCACTCGCATTCATTGTTTTCGAATGATCACAAAGATCCAATTGCCACTTATTTTATTTTACTTAACCACCATACACCTCAGTAAATAAGTATACGCATAATTTATTCTATTCTGAATATATGAATCTCACCACATAGCTTTCAGAATAATAATTAGTCATCAAACAATCCAATATTGTGTAGGAATGACATGCTATGAGTATTATATCTACGTGTAGGACTGGTATCGACATCTATTTCATCATTGCATCTCCTTTTTGTATCGAGTAGAAATGAGTCACATCCAAATCCATACTCTTTAAATACACTATCATGTAAACCATTTGATTCAATCGTCACTTTTAGGATTGTGGATTGTCTTTGGACTTGCCTCACTTTGTATTAGTGTGTTTTATTTTAAGAGAAAATTATAGTAATGACCCTTCAACTTTTACTCAATTAAAGCTATAGTCCCTCAACTAAAATCTATGACTATTGGTCTTTTAACTCATCAAATGTGCAGCTATGGTGACACACCCCGACCCGGAATGTCCACTAAGATCCCAAATCGAGCTGTGTTGGCCAACCACCTGGAAGGTGACGAAGCCATAAAGTGTGATAGTGTATAAAAAGTGAATAAATTTGAATCTAAAAGTGTCTAAATACCAGAGTGCGCTACGAGTGGGAGTGAACCCATTTCACACGCGATGTCAGAGTATAAGTAAGGTACAGTAGTGTGGGTAAGAATCATACCCTTAAAAGTAGCCACCAATACTAAGATTAGCTATATATCTTTGTCGATACGAACTCAGCAGTTAAAACCTGAAGGGGTACAAAACAGAAAGTGTGAGTAAGCAGTAAAACCAAGCTTCCCAAAACTATTACCTTTCTAACAGTAATAACCCCTCACTGTAATTCCCTTATATTTTTCTATAGGACAGTACAACATATATACATATATCCAAACCATACTCAGAAATGACCAAAACCACGGTTTGCCATCAACTTCACCATACATTAATAAGTAGGCCAAGTGAACTTAATCAATACAAAATGATATATCAGTCAGAGTCATCTAAAATGACATGTACAACTTGTCCATATCTCATCAATCATGGCTAGCATATAAGTCGGAGTCACTTATAGTGACATGTACGACTTATCCATATCTCATCAATCATGGCTAGCATATAAGTCGGAGTCACCTCTTGTGACCTGTACGACTTATCCATATCTCATCAATCATGGCTAGCATATAAGTCGGGGTCATCTATAGTGACATGTACGACTTATCCATATCTCATCAATCATGGCTAGCATATAAGTCGGAGTCACCTATTGTGATTTGTACGACTTATCCATATCTCATCAATCATGGCTAGCCAATAGCTCAATAAGTATACCTGCACACGAGTCGGAACCACCTAAAGTGGTCTGTACGACAGGAATGGGTGTAAATAAATACGCTCAAGTGCTACGATCACGTGAAGACTGTGCGAATAATCGCAGGTCACCTACGAGTCGGAACCACCTAAAGTGGTTTGTACGATAAGACTGTGCACCTACCTTGGATCCAAGGTGAGCGTAAGGTGCGGGAGGTGAACATCACGTGAAGGACTGTGCCCCAGCCACGGGCGAGAGCACTAACACCGGGGTGTAGGTTTATGAGCTCTCAATGCATCTCAATATAACATGTGCAACTCATGGCAACCAGTACGACAGTATCGAAGTTGCCTAACACATAACTGTAGTCATGCTATAACGCAATCGATTCAACTAATACCATAAACTCATCTGAACTTACCTGGGTGTTCTGCGTTCACCTTTGCACTTGAAAGCATTCCCGATAATTATATGCAAGTAATATACATATGGATATACCATGATGCAATCTAATACTCAACCATGTCGTAGCATTTTCAATTATAAACAATATGGTGTGAAGTGTACAATCAATAACGCCCTACTCCCGAACTACTTATTTTCAGGGATAATTATCCATGACAACCCAATTAACACTAATTTAACTAACTAATTCACAAAACTAAAACTTGCCTTTACCAATTTCCTTCACATTACTCAATTTCCCAAATAAGGCTTTTGTCTCAAATATATTATGGCTGCATCTAACGTCTCGTTAGACTGCCTACGTACCCTAAACAGGGATCAAGCCATTCGTAGTTCATATAGGTACTTCAAGCATTTAGAATAATTATATGAAGATAATATCAATTTAAAAATGTCGATAGAACTCTCAATAATATGTACGATAAAAAGGAAAAGATCCACTCACCTAGAGTCCACGCTATGATTCTCTAGCGCACGCATCGAGACATCTTGAAAGATTGGTCCTTGTGACCAATTATCAAATTACATCTCAGAACTCTTATCCGTAGAATACGTAATTCACATAAAACACAACCTCAACGGCATTCTAAAATAGTTTGAGACCCATTGACCACAAGTCAACAGTCGATCAAAGATTGACGGTAGGGTCTACAACCCTGTATAACTTGACCCGGAAGATCCGCATATCAAATTTCCAATCCGCAACTCCCAACGATCCACAATATGTTTCTAGAATAACATCTTAAAATTTCATTACGATCCAACAGTCATATCTCCGCCAATTGCCTAAAACAAGTGGCCGTGAACATTTATTTTACTAACTTACAAATCCAATTCAGGAAGATACGTAAGTCGGATTCCCGATCCATAAATTTCTATGATATTTAAATATTACGTATTATAATGTATCTAATTTTGGTGACGATCCAACGGTCGGATCGTCGATTCACATTTTTATCAAGTAACGTATCGTAACGAATTTAGGTTCTAATGATCAACCTACGTCATTCAAATGACAAAATTGAATTCAAGACATTCGACATAGCCTAAAAATAGCATTGGCGGCTCACTGGCCACGCGCCGCCGCACGCGCCACCGCGGATGGCGGCCGGCCGCCCCGACTCGCCGGAAAATCCAACTATTTCTAAAAATTCTCAAACTTCATAGAAATGAAGATCTCAGTGAGTGGAGCAACTTTCATACCTGGCACGAAGTCCAAAAGTGGACGGAAGATGGTCAATTTTGCCTACAAAGCCGGCGGGTGCCTAAAACTTCCCGGTGTCGATTCGTCTTCTACAGTGGTCCAACGGGGTCAAGGTTGGTTGGGTTTTGCTCCTGGGATGATGGGCTACAAAGCCCAAGTGGTGGCATCGGCCATCACTTTGCCGATTTGCCGGAAAATAAAAAAGAGTGGTCGGAGCACCGTTGATTTTTGTCGATTTTCGTGGCCTCAAACCGCCACATACCATGGTTAATCAAGGTGGTTCTTGAGTGGGTTTTGTAGAGGGGAATGAGAGCTTCAAGATGGTGGTGGTGGCGTCGAAAAACTCCACCGGAGTTGGCCGGAATCGACCTTGGAAAATAGGTGGTCGTGAGTGGAAAAACCCACGGGAAAGCTGGGAGTTTTTCTTTTTTGTTTTTTTTGTTTTGTTTTTTTTTTTTTTTTCCTTTCTTTTCTTCTTTCTATTTCTGATTGGGTCTCACCCTCACCCTCTAATTTAATTGGTTCCTTCCTATTTGTGCCTAAAATCAGATTGGCTACTTTTCCACAAGGTTGAAATTCAAATAATTTATAATTAAACTTTAAATAGCCATTTTCAAACGTTCATAACTATACCGTTAGAATCCGGACTCGCAAATGGTTTTCGCCTATGCGTTCACATCCACGAGTACTACGAGAATATGTTAAAAAAATAAGTCATACGTCTCTCTAGACGATGGTCAACATAAGTCAAAATCTTTGCCTCTATGACATTTTCGTAAATTCACGTTTTTAAAATAACATAAAAACGTAAAATTTGGAACGGGTTGTCACATATGGTCATTTTCGTTAACTCTGTTAAAACTTCTGTCAAAATGAATTACATGCCAGCACGTGAGGTCGAATTAAAGGGCAAATATAGAAAACCAAATGAAAAAATTGTAGCAATGGTCCCTCAACTTTAACCTAATTAGAGAAATGGTCCCTCAACTTTTATCCAATTGTAGCAATGGTCATTTCAACACGCGTTATTTTGACGGAATTCTAATGGAGTTGACGAAAATGACCATAGATGCACGTCCTAATGGGTTAAGAGACCAATGATCATGAATTTTTAATTGAATGACCATTGCTCCAATTGAGCTAAAGTTAAGATACAATTGCTACAATTTTCTTTTATTTTAATTAAATTAGTTGCTTGACCTAAAAAATAAAAAAAATATCTGTAAAAAGTCACGTGCGCCACTCGTGCATTCCAGTATTCATTACGGAGGAGATGAAAAGCGGACACGGTACACTACTCGTTCCCTGCACTCGGTTGCCTTCTCTTTAAAGGCTTCGGCCTTCGCTTTTCTAGGGTATTTTTTCCTCACTCTCTCTCCCGAGCCAGTCGAGACGCTGTCGTTTCTGGACTTGCCAATCTGCTGAGATGAAGCTCACTGTAAAGACCCTCAAAGGCAGCCATTTCGAAATTAGGGTTCAGCCCACTGACGCCGTGAGCATCTTTCTTCTTGTCCTTTTTTACTTTTTATTTGAATTTTGAATTTTGAATTTTCTGCTTCTATTCAGTCTGTTTGGCTGGTAAGAAAATAAGGAAAGAAAATCATGAGAAAATTTGAGATTTTGAAACTTTTTTCATATCTTAGTGCTTGCACAATGTCAATCCAGTGGAATATGTTTTATTCCTTTCCGCTTTTGGGAACCACACTCCACACCAATGGAGTAAATGTTGTTAAGTTTGCTTATATATTTGTATATATCCAAATTTGAATTTTGTTTATATGCCCGTTTATTCGCTATCACGTGAGCATAATTGCAGACAAGAATGGCTATAACATGTAGTGGAAGGTGGTGTATGTAGGAGAAGCTTGATATTGAAATTAAATATATGCATAATGTACTTATGTTAATGTGAATATAAGGTTATGGCTGTGAAGAAGAACATTGAGGATGTACAAGGAAAAGATAATTACCCATGTGGACAGCAGTTACTGATTCATAATGGGAAGGTCTTGAAAGACGAAACTACATTGGCTGACAATAAGGTCACTGAAGACGGTTTTCTTGTTGTCATGCTTAGCAAGGTATTTCTCTCTTAAATCGTAGGCAATGTGCTAATTATATTCGAAGTAACTCTTATTCTGATACGGCAACCGATTTTTGTTGATTGATTTCTTCATCAATTGTAGGATTTTATTTAGTAAAGAAGTTTATTATTAGGGGTATTTGGCAAATTCCAGTCATAGAATCGGTAATAATATATATTTTACTAGGCTTGAGTCTGACAGATATGTTTTGTCTGATCTTGATTACCATTACTTTCCATCCTTCGAAACCGTAAGTTGTTCAGAAACACAGAATTGGTAATGCCATACTATTCTACTAAAAGCTTGTATATACTATAATCTAGTGCGCGACTTTAGTACTGTGCCTCTTGGCATGCACTCATGCGCGTGTCAACTGGCGCTTTTTTATATTGAATATCTATATAGAAGGGAATAAATAATGACCAGTGAAAGCAAATCAAAAGAAAGGTTGGGTTAGCTCAACCGGCCACGTGGAAAAATTACTTGGATTTCGCATGTTCATTTAATTTTTCAGTTTAAACAATTACCTTTTTGCTGTTTATCCTTCTTTAATTAAGTTGTCGTCTTTTAGATATGGAATTAACAAAGGGCATTGTTGATATATTGTATGCTTAGGATATTAGAGTGATTAATTATGGTTAAACATTAATATCAAATGAGTAATTAGTAAATCTGGCAATACACGCATGTTTCCACACCTCTAATTCTGGAAGATGAAAAGCTTCATTAGTTTGTATTGTTTGTGATTTAATCAAATTAATTAGTCTAACAATGCTTAAGATATGTTTGTGATTATTCTGGCATCTAAAGTACCATGATGGCATTTGTGAGTAATATCTCAAGGTAATTGTCATGATATGGACTGCATGATTACAACGTTTATAACTAGTGGAGCTTCCATGAATGTGCCTAACAAAGATATATATATATATATATATATATATATATTTTTTTTTTTTTTTTTTTTTTTTGCTTTTCTTCTGACTAAGGTGCATGAATCAATCCAACTTTAGAGGGTTAAGGCCTTTTCTTAACTGAATAAAATGATGTAATCGACAAAAAAATATATAATCTTTTAACTTCTGCGGGTATGTCTGTGAGTGTGAGAGGAGAGAAGGGGTCCAAGAGAAGAAAAGTAGCAGGAAAATATTAAAAATGAAATTAGGTAAGGAAGAGAGGACCCTTTTAAACTAAGTCATAGTTGATATCAGTGATGCAAATCTTTTGGGTGGTTCAGATGTAGAGGAATGGAAGAACCTCAGAGGGGAGCAAGGGATGAGGAGATGGTTCTTCTGTGTGCTGCAGTATTTTGTTGGTCTGCTGCCATGTATCTTTGTTTGTTAGTTGAGTTTGCTGTCTTTGTTGAATTGTTTAGCTAGCATCTTCTTACTAGACCATTGGACAACTTGTTCCCTACATTCATAGGGATTTGACATGAAAATGGAGTGCCGGCTGTCGACTACCTGATGCCCTCCCCTTCCTCCTTTATCCGGGCTTAGGACTAGTAGCATAAGATAAACTTAAACACGCGGAGTTTTTTTATTTTTATTTTCTTTTTGAGCACAAAGATATATTTTACACTAAGGGGAGGGGGGAGTTCGGCTAAGCCACGCAATGGGCAACCTAATTTGGTCTCGAATTCGCCATCCACGAGATTCGGACTGAAGACCTCTCACTTACAAGTGAAGAGGAATACCACCATATTGTAACACAGGCGGAGTTAACACCATAATTAGTAGAACTATTATTAAAAGAGACTGTGTTTAGTATTAGAGGGGTAGAGTTATTATTAACACCATAATTAGTAGAATATGGGACAGGAAAAATACTAATAATTTACGTACATATGCTTTTTGAATATTTCAAAATTTGATTTAAAACATGTGAAAAAAATGTGTAGGGCATGTGAATACACCTATATGATTAAAAAAAAGTATGTAAAAATATGCATGTACTTTTATAATATATTTGATTTTTATGAAAACTGTATAATCAGAAATGTATGGAGATGGAACATTACATGTATATTATGTGCAAACTTTCTGACTACTGTTAAACTGTTGGAGGTTGCCTATATCTTTATCTTATGTTACAAACTTGGGAAACATTCGTTGAAGAAAGATGCCTATTTTCAGCTGTTATGATTGGTGAAAACAAGGTCAACTAAACACCAATTAAGAAAGGATGCCTAGTTTCTGGTGGTATACTTACAGTTTATTCTATTACAGTGTATTAGTTATAATCCTAATTAAATTTTTTTGAATGTACTATATATTATTATTGGTGGTTTTTGAAACATAAGGTTGCATAAGGCTGCACAAGTAATGGAACTATCACATGTCTGTTCCAAAGATATAAGTTCTCATCTCCCTGTACTTTGCTAATCGGATTGGTTCACGTTATGACATGCTGGGTTTTGTCTTAACTATGACGAGTCTTCTGTGAATTGTTCTTGCGTAGTTGTGGAAGTTTAAATGCCAGCACATGTTTGCTTTTCAGATAATCATTCTATTATGAACATTAACCAAGATTGGCGGTGACTTTAGAAACATGTTTTATTGTGTGCTTTCTCTGCAATGTGCATATACTCTTGTTCCTACCATTCATTCTAAATTTTTCTTTCTGGCAATTTTCACAGAGTAAAACTTCAGGCTTAGCAGGGTCTTCTTCTGGTCAGGTATTATTCTTGATATTAGTTGCTAGGCATTTGTTAATTTATTTTTGGGTATATTATTCATGTATAGGCTAAATGCTGTATCTCTGTGTTACAGCTTGCCTCTACAAATCCTTCTACAACCCCACCAACCACAGATTCTACAACCAGAACTGAAGCTCCCATACAAGCACCGTGAGTTAACAACTACATCACGGGCAACCTTTTAAACCTGTGTTCATATTAGATTAGATTCATACTTTTACTTTTTGTGCTGCGGCAGACCCTTACAGAGTACCACATCTGCTCCAGACACTGCTAGGTATTGTTCTTCCTCCTGATGTTATATTTGACAATACGTACAAACAACTTGTATGTGTAAATGGTTAAAATTTGAATTACCTTAGATTGTTGCATATGATGCTTGCATTAAGTTGCAGCTGTTACTAAGGATTGAAGTACATCAATTAAAGTGAACTTTATCAAGCATCTTTTGATGGAAATCCTTTGTTTGAGTTAAAAGGCTCATCTTTTGACACTCCTACTCATGGGGATAACTAGAGTCATCTCATTGTCTTTCCTCTTGTAGCCTTCATTGTTTTGTTCTTATGATTTTCGCCTTGTGTTACTTGTATAGCTGCTGGAACCTTTTATTTAAGTTTATCTATGAGAAGAGAGTATGTGTAGTCCTTGTGTTACTTTTGAACAAGGCAGTGTGGAATGGTGGTGTGTCCTATTCACATATAATTAGAAATTAAGGTTGAATTTGGCGGCCAACTGTTAATACAACACACGAACCTTAAAGTCAAGTTCTTGAGCTGAGCTTAATGTGTTACCATGCTGTCTGTTAATGTTTACCTATCTCTTGAACACGCTCACTTAGATAGATTTCGTTAAGAATTAGTATAGGCCACTATAAGTTAAATTGTGAATTAGGGCTTAGTGGAACTATCCTTGTTGGCACATTGGCTGCTTCAAGAAACTGCTTTCATTGTCCGCTTTTCATTTTTCAATTTGACTTAGAATAACAGAGTTGGGTTCCTCTTGCCATAGTTTATTACTTTTACTAGTATAACATAATGATCTTAAGTCCTCTGTTACAACTGCAGTGCGCATAGTGATACCTATGGTCAAGCTGCTTCAACTTTAGTTGCTGGCACTAATCTTGAGCAGACTATTCAACAAATAATGGATATGGGAGGTGGCAACTGGGACAGAGAAACAGTTACACGTGCCCTACGAGCAGCTTATAACAATCCAGAGCGAGCAGTGGACTACTTGTACTCTGTATGTCTATTCTTAAACTTGTTGCTGTGATGTTGATCCATTGTGTAGCTGCTGACATACTGTTCTTCAGAGTATTCCAGAAACAACAGAAGTTGCAGTTCCTGTAGGAAATTTCCCTGCAAGTCAGGCAACTGAGACAGAGGCAGCCAATGCTGCTCCTGTCTCTGGAGCACCTAACTCTGCTCCTTTGAATATGTTTCCTCAGGTAAAACTCAGGCTTGTTGGATGTTTTTGTGCATTTATTGAGGCACTGTATCTGAACTGGAATCCTCCAGGAAACACTCTCTGGTGCTGGCGCTGGGGCACTTGGATCCCTCGACTTTCTTAGGAATAATCGGCAGGTAAACTTGTTGTCATGATATATCCAAGCTATGGTGTACATTTTGTCTATTATAAACAATCACATAAACTTGATTGAACTTGTTGACAATTTTATTATTTGACCATGTTAACAATTGGCCTATGTCTAATTTAGTCTTGCAGTATCAATTTTGTCAGTCTCTCCTTTCGGTTTATGTTTGGTATCATAAACATAAACAAAAACACAAGGTTGAGGTGGACATTTTTGAAACCTCTGGATTTGACGTGTATGGAGAACCACAAATACCATTCTTAAGATTTGGAAATTTTGCTACGATACTGTGTATTTTGGTTCTTATGTAAACGTGCAGATAGGGTAGGTGGGGCATGTAGTGAGGGAATGGTAGATAATTGTAAATTGATCCTATCTCTTTCTTTATTTTCTTATTTATTCTTGTATTTTCAAAGAAGTGGAGGACATTAATCCTCTGTTGCAAGCAATGTTTGGCTAAGCTATGTCATCTTAATGGTTTATATATATTCCCAATGCATCAAGTTGTACTCAGTTTGTTTGCCTTATTCACTTGTCAGTGCTGAAAGGTTTGTTTTTACATTTTTCTTGTTTCCATCATAGTTCCAAGCACTGCGCTCAATGGTGCAAGCAAATCCACAAATTTTGCAGGTCTGCATTTGCTTTGCGTCTTTGACATTAAATATTGTGATGGTTTCTTATACATGTGTTAAATAGTTTCGTGCTGCTTTTGTTACAGCCCATGCTGCAAGAGCTCGGAAAGCAAAACCCCCAGCTTTTAAGATTAATTCAGGAGCACCATACTGAGTTCCTTCAGTTAATAAATGAACCTCTTGAGGGTTCTGAAGGGTGAGTGTTGAAAGATATGAATTTGGTACATTGTAGTCATAAACGGGGCCCGATAAAGTCTTTCTAGTTACATAATTGCTTGCTCATCAAATACTTTTTCTCCACCCACTTATCTTCTGAGGCTCTGAGCCATCCCTTGGGCTCTCTTCAGGGCTTGTTCAAGTTAACCGTATCTTCACTGGTTTATGTTTCTAATAAGATATGATTGCCTTTTCAAACCCTGCATTGAATTTATAGAACTTGTCAAAATCATGATTTTTCTTTTTTATAAAGTTGCTCCGTCTTCCAGTGACATATTTGATCAGCCTGACGGTCCTGACCAAGATATGCCTCATGCCATCAACGTAACCCCTGCCGAGCAGGAGGCTATTGAACGTGTATGTATTCTCTCTGTTCCTGACAACTGCTACATAATATTTTTGAATGTGCTGATTAGTTCAGCATTCTCTATTACAGCTTGAGGCAATGGGATTTGACAGAGCGTTGGTCATTGAGGCTTTTCTGGCGTGCGATCGCAACGAGGAATTGGCAGCCAATTACCTATTGGAGAATGCTGGAGATTACGAGGATTGAATGATTGCCCTAAACACCCGGTTAAACTTTAACCCATTGGATTCAAATTGAATTTTTAAGTGTAACATTCTTTGCTCACTCCAGTTTTCTTTGGATGTTTTTTTGGCAAATGATATCTCATGGCATCCGATTTTCGGTATCGTAGTCGATGGCAACTGAAATTTATTTGTAATTTTTCAATTTTGTCTTAAGGTCTCCTAATATGATTTCGTGTTGACACCAACTCACGTACCATCCGTCTCGCCTGTGTTTTATTTTTTTGGTTCTACTTCCAAGGGAACGCAATGGTGGGTTAGATCCGGTGTGGCGATTTTGGTGGCGTAACTTGGTTGGGGCTATTTTCTTGTTATGAGTTGGTTAGTTTTGTGACTTCATTGAACTCAATGCGAAGTTGATTTTCGTAGGACATGTACCCTTGTGGGAGCTAGCGAGGTGGTAGCAATGGCGACGACCTTCTGTTTTGATACAAACGTATTGGTGGAACTACACTCAACGGTGCAATAAAAGTTGATTGATTTCAATAACATGGGCTATATCAACAAATTATGAAGGAATCTGTAGGTCACTTCAACCTATTGGATAAATACACTGTATTTGAAAGTAAATTGATAATATTACACAAGTAGAAGCAAAGTTTTCTTGAGAAAATACTTAACCCACGACGGCATGCTGCAATTGCATTCATCTCGAATACAATGCTGCTGCATCCTCCTCCTTGTAGTCCGTCCTATATCAACGAATTAATGCAAGGGCACCATAAATTATCAATTTCCATGAATATCGATTATCTATTTCAGCGTGTAATTATTTAATTTTTCTTCAATGGTGAGTGGCATAAAAAAATGAATGGTTGAGATTGAAAATAAAACATCTAACAACTAAAATACTCGTAACACTAAGTGCTATGTAGCATTGAAGCCACAACCTTTCCCTGTCTTGTGCAATGGAGAGAGAGAGAGAGAGAGACTGTATATTATGCAAGGGAAGGAAGGATTGACGAAATACCTTGTCAGTTTTCATACAAGATTATCGACTGAAGATTACCGGAGATGGATCACACTAGACATTGATTGATGAGAGATGGTGGTCGGAGATGATACCTAGCGATTCATAACAACATACAAGTGAAAACACATGAGTTTTCCATACAATTATATTAGAAAAACCAATATCCGTAAGCGTCAGATAAACAAGAGCTTAATTACCATAACAGAAGAGCTGGATACTCGACAAGTTCCCGAGCTAGAACCTCAGTTCATTAACACGTTCAGGAACGAAGATTATCTATTCCATAGAACGAAACTTGTCCTCCAAATTCTGTTTGGTGACTTGTGCAGGAAGTCAGGCCACCCTCTTAGCTTAGGGCATCCAATTAGGTCTAGCCAAGAAAGGCGGGGCATTATTTTAATTTGAGAATCCTCTTGTGTGCAACTCCCTCCCACTCTTCGCAATCCCACATGCAACAGAGGCTGAGTTGTTTCAGTTTCGGGAATGAAACAAACGACGATGATGATGACGATGAAGCTTGCGTTTCTAGTTGGTCTATTCCCAAAAACTCAGCCCCTACCTTTTTCACACTGGACAGCCATTCAAGAGATGGCAATTTCCCTAAAGGAGGCAAAAACTCGCATTCCGGGCAAAAGTAAAGACCAAGCCTCCTTGTGCAAGGACATCAACCAATCAGGAGACACGGCGACACCATTATAACCCTGGATGATTAAAGTACTTACATTTGGATTTGGTTGTAAGGCATTCAGTGTTCCTTCATCGTTGCTTCCCCTTGGTGATTCCAGAGGATCACATTCACAATTGAAACCTAGTTCCAAACGAGCGACGTGTTTCTTATTCACCAATAGTGCTTTCTTGGCATCATTCGCTGCCTTCTGAGACAAGTGTATAATGGAAAGACGCCCTTCAAGCTGGTCCAAGTTTTTCGGATCTTCTAACTTGAATCCTTCATTGTCGCCATTACAAATGGCATGAAACTGGTCTAGTGTTCACAAACTTACTAATCTCCCAATCCCTTTTGGCCTTAGAAGATGAGAGTTCTCCACATGAAGATGCTTTAGCTTCATTAGCTTTCCCATGTCCTTAGGCAACTTTCTGAGATTTTCACAACCAACAAGTCACAAGGTTTGCAAATGGTATAAATCACACATGGTATCTAGTAATTCCACCAAACTCCAATTATGTGATAAATTAAGATACCTCAAATGTATCAATCCACCTATCTCCCTTGGAACTTCGGTTAAGCTACCACTCAAATTTAATGTGCTAAAGCATTTAAGCTGTAAAATTTGCTCTAATGCAATAGTAGAAACCTCTGAGTTAGAGCTTACAAGGGTACGCAAATTTTTGCAGTGGTTAACATTAGCTGGAAATAGATACCAATCTGCAGATGTCAAGGTTAAATGACGAACCTTATCGTCCAGCAGCTCCATTCTTTCAGCTCCTTCAAATTCCAAAATGAAAGATTCATTCTTTGTCAGATGATGCAAAAAGTCATGCACAAGATCATGCATTTTGCATCTTACTATATTTCCATCATAATCTTCCTCAAAATCTTGAAAGAAAGACCGCATTACTAAGTTATCGAAATGCATCTGACCTATTGTCTTCTTTCCTTTGTTTTCTCCCACATTAAAATAATCTTGTGACACCACAACTCAAATTATCTTTATCGATCACATAATCTTTTGGGAAAACATGACAATATAAAAGACAGCGTTTGGTTGTTGAAGCCAAGTCATAATAACTTAGTAACAATGGTTGGAAAACTTGTTGCTCAACCTCTTCTAATTCCCATATCTTGCTTTAAAAACATCTTCCCATTCACTAATTGTTTTCTTATACCGCATAAGACTACCTAAAGTCTTTGCAGCAAGCGGCAAACCCTCACACTTCTTTACGATTTTGTTGCCAATATTTTTCGAACTTTCCAGTCTCGTTTCTCTCCTTGCCAAAGAATGCAATGTGAAAGAACAATGACCTACTGACTTCTTCGCTCAACTCCTTCAGATGGATGACATGAGTGGCTGACCCTATGATAGCAGCAACCTGTTCTTTTCGCGTGGTAACCACTGTTCTACTGCCTAATGCACCAAGCTGTAAAGAATGCATCAATGGCTCCCACTTCCTATAGTCTGCATCCCACACATCATTTAAGACAAGGAGGAACTTCTTGCCCTCAATAGATTTACATATACGTCGCACTAAAGCCTCTAACTCATTGGGAATTGGGGTAGTTGAATTCCCATCTATACCCTCCACGATGGCTTTCGCAACCCTGACCTGTTCGAAAGGCTCCGAGACACAAACCCATATTCTCTTCTCAAAATAAGCCTTTACCATTTCATCACTAAAAGCTAGTTGGGCAAAAGTTGTCTTTCCAATCCATCCCATCCCTACAATAGGGATGACAAGGGGTCCCCCCCTTTCGTGACTATTCTCGCTCAGCAACTTGCTCACTAAAATGTTCTTTTCGTTGTCTCGGCCAAACGTCCCAAATTTGTCGACAATGGAAGAACTTTTCAGTCGTTCAAGTTGTTCGACGTCTCTCTTTGCCTATTGAAAGTTATAACTTTGTCTTTCATTACTAATCGATGTTAACCTCTCGTTCAAGTCTCTTATCTTTACAGCAATCTCACGGCGAGAAATAATCTGATATTTGACTTGGCCAAAACAAATGCAAAGAGAGGGAAGGGGGAAACATGCCTTCTTTTTCTTAGTAAGATCAATAGAGATTTCACCTTCTTTTTCTTCTTTCTCAAATTTTTGCTTTAGTATCTCAGTGCTCCACTCATCCAACACATTGTCCATCTCACACGATACTTCCTTCACATCATTCAGCCAGCGTCTCACATTGGCCTCCTTCACTTGTCTCTCCTCTGCGTCTTGAAGCACATCTTGAATGGCTCCGAGATTGCGAGTGAGACTTGCAACTTCGTTATTGACATTCTTAAAAAGCCTCACCTCTTGTTCCACCTGCTGAAGAATGACAGAACAACTGTTCTACCAGAAAGGAAACGAATGCTTCAGCCATTGATTTTAGGGTTTAGGGTTTGTTGAGCTTTGAAATATATCTACAGTTGAAGAGGGAGAAAACAGTTGTATAGGCAATGCAAATGACACAATTAGGGAAGATGATATTTGTAGTGCTAGAGCTATTCCCCACAACCAGCTTTATATGATGAGAATGAAGAATACTTGTAATGCAGATAAAGAATACTACACATGCGGTTAGCCATTACCAAGGAAAGGATTTTCCAAAAGATGGGAAGAATTATTCTCTTCTTGTTTGTTAGCTTTATTCCTTCCTTGCAATGCAAAGAGTTTGTGACTCGGTTGGTTAAGAGCATTTACCCTGCATCTGAGGTCCTCAGTTCAAATACCCCCTATCTCGCATGTACAAAAATAAAAACTTGATTCCTTGCTTTTATTTTGCCTTTCAACTTCTTTTAACTTGTTCTCCTCTTCTTTCTCAATTTTCACTTTGAAACCAAAGAATCACTCACGTATACGAATCATCCTCAAGCACATCAACAACTTGAACATCACTAGAGAGGGATGTGCACCCCGCTCTGCACTCAAGTACAAAACCCTTTCACCGCAGTTTTGATTGGTTTAGAAATATGATATTGCTTGTATAAAAAATGAAATAAAAATAAAAATAAAAAAGAAGCAGTGACTCAATATCTGAAATCATCGTGACCGTTCATTCTTTTGAAAAAGTTTTGTAGTTTGTCCATTTCGTATGTTATTGTTTGATGACTAAATGATCCCTTCAAATAACTTGATGAGTCAATGCAATAATTGTGACACCATTTTGTAACTCATGCAGCAAGAAGCAATCAAATTTAGCGCTCTCTAACATCCTGCGAAAAGGAGGGCATTCGGGTTGTGTATTCGAACCACATAGATACAGGTGCAGAATATAAAACACACAGGATGGTTTCGGGATATCGAAAGAAAACGATTTCAAGCTCAATAATATGTATTTTTTCCGACATGATTTGGTTATTCTAAAAGTCAAACACAAACCATTCTATTCACAGAGTTGATGGTACTTTTAAGTACAATAGAAGTAGCATACACACAATACATATACTTAATACGTCAATGAGCAAACCCTTTTTCTCTCGTTTGGTGGCGTCGGGGTTCAGAATTCCCTCTCGGGGAACAGAATAGGAGCCAAGAGAGACCAGATGTACAGACCTGCAGTTGCCCAACTAGTCACCATCCTCACCCACACAGATGGCCACCCAACATCCACCAACTTCCCGCTCTCCCCAACTGAGGCTGACCACCCTGTCAGAAGCATGGCCGAGTACATACTAGCAAGAGAGAAGATGATGTGGAAAAACGCATATGAATATGACACTGGCTTGGACTTCTCTTTTTCTTCGTGTTCATCAACCTTGTCTAATGGAAGCAGAGCCTTTCCAGCACCTTTGCCCAAAAATAAATAATAAAAGATGCTTCAGTTTTTTGCATAGGAAAACTGGATAGCCTCAGTGCAACCAAACATCAAATAAAATAGTTCACGAAACAACCTCAACATAACCAACCATTGGAAAGGACAGTTTAACCACATTTTTCTCATATAGTATAGAAAAAAGAAACTGTTACTGGCACTTCAAAATCTCATAGTGCACCCCAAAACTTTCTATATTTAGAGAAAGAAAAATACACTTATGAGGAGTGTATAATGAAATTTTTGGAGTGCCAATAATAGCACCCTACAGAGATTTCACATATTGAAACAAACCAAGAGTTCTAAATGTTCCATAGAGAATTACCTGAGCGAGGAGAACTTGGTGGGGAGAGAAGAGTTGTGGAAGATCCAGCACGAACAGCAGAATAAACCACAGAAAGAACAGTGGTTAGCAACCCAAAGGTAAGGGTCCCGGTAGAAACAGCTTTGGAGTGCTTGTGAAGACCATTGCACTCATAGTCCCTAGGTTCACTGGCAAGTGCACTGTAGCAGAGGTACGTGCAGTACATAGATATAACTGACGCGGGTAAAATGCTGCCACTTACCTATATAACATTAAAATCATAATTAATCACAATACTATTCATAACAAAATTTACTCCACAGTACAAATATGCCAAGCAATATATACTCTTTAAGTTAACTGGATCTAAGATGGAGAAATGTGTTGCTCTCATCACCATAACCTGGAGAGTGATATTCTTCTGGTTTTGACCCAATTATTATGTTATCTACAGAACATGCTTAAATAAGTGTCAATTTATCATATAATTTCGAGTTTTAAATGCTTTTTTTTTTTGCGCAATCTTAAGGAAATAGAATAGGATGTTTCCTCCTGAAAAAAAATAAATAAATAAAACAACGGTGGATTTTATTGGCTCTGTGCTCTGTAATTCTGGTCTATCACTGAATCTATAACTAGTCTCTCTGCACATAAAGACTGTAACAATAATGCAACGATCTCACAACCTTATACAAGCTTTGTTAGTCATTTTTAATTTTTTTCAGTTGTACATTTGCATGCATGTATCATACAACTGTGGGGGCTGCTTTCTTCTTTTCCTGTTCTTTTCTTGATAACCAATTATCATTGGCTACAATAGTATGACAATAAAAGTAAAAATATGCATATTTACGAACTTACCGAAGGATGCAGTGCCACTATAAGAAACCCGAAGACACACATGAGAGTCATGACAATAAAGAAGGTGTTGAGCCCGCAGTCTTGTCCAGATGGTGTGAACCAATGGAAAAGAAGTCCAGAGAAGACGAATGTTGCCAGATAACAAACAAGAGAAACAACAAAAAGTGCAACATACCTATATATAGCGAGGAAGATACAAGTTAAAATCAGTTAAAGATGTAGAAATGTGAATTTGAATAATAGATACTAAAGAAAATAATACACAAACCAGAACTTCTCATCATATCCAACCCATTTGTCATTCCATCCATGAACAAAATCCAACAGAAGTACAACTTGTACAAGAAGAAAAAATCCTGAGCCAAACTTGGAAATTGTCTCTGCAAACATGATATTTCACCGTCAAATTTAGTCAAACAATTGAAAAGATTTTACACAGTAGGATTAACAGATTAATCCAAATGCTATTGATACTCCATAAAGATCACTCTGCACTCCTCCCTTACAAAAACATAGGAGATAAATTTACTTGAAGGAGTACAGTTCGCCTTCAGATATTATTTTAATCTCAAATAGTGGTCCAATCTTCTCTCAGTTTCCTTGCATAACAGATCATGGCCAAAAAGCTTTTCTTTCACCAGATTACTCTAACAAAATCATGACAATTCTACAGATGCCTTAAAAGCTTGAATGTGCTCTAACCAAGGTACATTTAATTAACCAAAAAATTAAGAGTAATCTTTGATAGAGAACCAAAAAACTAATCATTCCACAGAAATATATGGAACAATTGTGGAGTTATAACTTAATTATTACTCTCTAAGTTCAACCTACGTAAGCCCATAATTAAGTTTTTCAATGTTTAAAGCCATTAGATTTAGCAATCTAACTATTTTTCAAGAGTCAAATTAATACTAAAAACTTAAAACAATGACTACATTCTAACATCAGAATTAAAACTTTAATGTAGGACTAACTGCATTCAATTTAATTATTTAAGCAATGGGTTCAACAGACACTTCTTGTTGGTTCAAAATTTGTGATTGTTAATTGGGGCCAGACTTGGCACAAAACCGAGAGCAGTGGTGTTCTAGGATTCATACAACCGACCCCGCTTAGGTGGGTAAGGCTTTGTTGTTGTTCATTAGGGCAAGAAACGCCAATTGCATTATATTTCCAGTGCTTGGGACTACTCAAAGAATAAAAAGTGGAAATTTCATTCACTATGAAAACAAAACCCTGATGGTTAGTAGTGTTTACCATAGAAGCTAACAATCTCATTTGGTACAAAAAACATGAAGATCACCAAAAGACACCAGCATATAACTTTCATCATCCATCCACCATGATGCAAACTATCACGGGGATCCTTCTGATTCTTCACACCAACCATCATCACTGATAAAATAGTGAAGAAGAGAAAATTCCCCAAGCTAACACGAAGCACTGCATCTGTTTCGAACCACTCCCTGTTATGTGTCTGATTAAACTGAGAAATCCCTGCATCAACAACCAATATGAGACTAGTGTCACATCCAACCACCATATATGATATACCACTAAACCCAAGAACCAAGTAATTCCTAATTTCCTCAAATTCAAAGTTGAATTAAAATTAGCTGATGAAATATAATCATTCTCGTCAACTAGTTGTAGTCAAACTTCCACGGGAAGGTAAGATTCTTCACTCATTGGATGACACTCTATTATGATTTTCTTATAAAGCATTACAATACATTCAAAACAAGTGTACAGAATACAAGTAGATAACATAACACCACAGACTGATATTGGAATGATGGAAGAGATGGCTTACAGGGAATCTTTTCCAGGAGAGGAGCCGCAACC
The DNA here is from genome assembly GCF_963583255.1 of Pyrus communis. Lineage (NCBI taxonomy): Eukaryota > Viridiplantae > Streptophyta > Magnoliopsida > Rosales > Rosaceae > Pyrus > Pyrus communis. The sequence goes on along the minus strand of NC_084809.1, from coordinate 22,737,087 downwards.
TCGCGGAGAATCCATGAGACGATCAAAGAAAGCGCAAAGAGCCCACAGTATGCAATCCTAGCAGACCGGCGGCTAATACTTGACACCACCGTCCTGCAAGCATCGCAAGCGCAAGCAGCGCAGCATGATGCCAGGCACGAAGCTGCCCACATCTTCTTCTTTCACACTTCACCGCCTATTCAATCTCTAATAAGCAAACTAATCAACAAAATCAAGAACTTGTCATACGAAGGTATAAATTTCGATACAGAAACAACAACCCTGATTAAAATTTTGAACTAAATTCGAAAATTTTAAATAAATATCAGGCCTCGAGCTAATCGTCATTACCATTATCATTAACTTATTAGATTGCAGCTCAATTCAAAAATTGAACAAAGAAAATGAAAGCATGTATGGTTTGAAACTGGAACCCTAACAAGAAAAGAAACAAAATGGGTGTTTGCCAATTAAATTTCGATCAAATTAAGAAAAAGAAACTGATGCAAAAAACCCTAACCATCAAACAAAACACATGATTTAATTGATCAAATACAGATAAGAAAAGCGATGATTCAATGGATCAAAAACCCTAACCAAAAAGCTCTGGCCGTAAAGAATTGCAATCGAGGAGTGAGGGCCTACCTTTGGGAAATTGAACGAGAGCAAAGGGTTAAGAAGGGGATGAATGATTAGAGCGAGCCTACTGAACACGACGGACATAAAAAAAGTAAAGGCTTTGCTTTTGGTTTCGGATTCGAATTATCTGCGGTTTTTATTAAACGGTACCCGTTTTATCTCCACATGTGATGCAACTCTCACTTCAACTATCATACTGCACTTATATTTATCCTAATTATACGTAAGGAAGATTTTAAGTCTGAATCTCGGAAGTAATGAGTTCACAATTATTTTATTTCTCCAACATCTTAGTGTGTGTGTGTGTAAAGAAGAAGTATAACTTATCAATCTTTAATATTGATATCTTTAGCTCGTAAATATATGAGTAACTTGTATTTTTTGGCTCATACATTTTGAACTATTTTTTATAAACATTAGGTTCAATTCTCGTCAAAGACGAATTTGAACTATATTATTACTAGCCGATTGTGAGGCTAATTCTACCACCCTCTCCCTTAATGTAGATACTATCGTTTATTCAAAAAGTTTGTTTGGTATGAAGGAATATTTTTGGAGACTTATGTTCACTTTCCTTCTCTGCGTTAACTTGGCTATCTTCTGTTTTAACTTTTTTTTAAGACGGAAATTGAAATTATGTTCCCCTATCTTCTTTTATTTTCTAAAGAAAATTATAAGTGTGAAGACTTAGTCTTCTTTTTGAAGAAAAAATTTTGTCCTAGCTAAGAACATGTAAGAACATTTGAATACATAGGCATACTAATAACACTTTATAGTAGGCATGCATTCAAAAACATCTCATAAAACCCATGACTTTCAAAGCCTAGTATATGGTGGACCATAAGACTCTTTAACAATATTAAAGAGAATAAGAATTTAGAGATTATTTACCTTAGAAGCTCATCCTTGATTACACAAGGGATTCACCCAAGTGGAGGGCCTTCAAGTCACCTCCTTACTCCTTGGATCTTCCTTGTGATTTCCTCCCTTTTAGTGCTCCTTTTCTTCTTTGAGGATTTGAGGATTTGTTCTCCAAAAACACCAAAGGTTTGGTGTCTCTAAGTCTCCACACCAAAGATGTAGTGTGAAGATGAAATGGATGACTTAGGGAAGAAGAAGATTGCTAGATGTTCCTCCCCTAAGTGGCCGGCCTCTATGTAGAAAATGAGAGAATATGTTTCACCCAAATTCAATTAGAAAACCCTAATTAGAAACAAAGCTATAAAGATGACTTTATACTTCATCTCTTAGGTTAGTGGCAAACTTGCAATTAAGCAAAAGTTCCCACTACCCTTGATATGGCCGGCCTCCATTTGTTATTGGGCTTAATTGCCCATTTTGTTTTAGTTGTCATACAACTTAAACATAATGGGCCTTGTGGACCAAAACGTTTTTGTGCCCCGAAGCCCAAAACTAACTTAAACGCCCAATACGAACGTTTCGTATAATTAATTAACTATTTAATTAATCTTGACCATTCTTCAATTAAACCATTTAATTGCTTATCCGTTTCATATAATTTCTTCACTTATATCCTTACTCGGTGTACAATCCATTAGGTTCCAATTAGCGAGGTAGTGGGCGATGTTACTCTTAACGATCGATTGTGAATTGAAACCACATTTCAATTCTCCCTTAAAATTAGTGTTTGCTAATCTTTAGGGCTTCCACAAACCATGGGTGACGCCTAGCAGCATGTCATGGTTACCCAAGCTAAGTAGAAGTGGTTGGAGAACCTATCCAGTTACAACTACAATGCAATACGGTCCTTCTCTAATACAATACTCTTAATCACATTGTTTAAGTGATAGTTTGTTTCATGTCTACTATCCAATGTGATATTTCTCTATATGATTCAATTGAATAAGATTTGGAACAAACTTCCTTAGTCATATTCATATGCTTTGGCCAAAGACTCTCGAATCATATCTTAGAGTATTCTTCTTCCACCATGGAAGGTTAGAGATCCCTTGTTGTGCATTCATATGCCTACATGACTAGATAGCTTGACCCCAACAATGCCATGGACACTCCAATGGAATGCCGTTGACATAATCAAAGATCAAGGACCTAACCATTAGACATCAATGATGCCTCAGGTCAAAGGACTACTTTGCATATTGCAACTATTGAGTTCTCACATGACATGTATGTTCGAACTCTCGTTTGATCGTTGTTCAGTGTACTCGATTACTCTTTCGAGCACCTATGTATTTGCCTTAGTGTCCAACACCAAATGACTTAAGACTAGTTCATACTCACGCTTGAGTCGACATAACACATACTAACCTTAGCGGATTGTCAATGCCCAATTGGCAATCCTATGGCTAGGAACGTTTTAGGAATGAACATAAGAGAAAGGTCCCGTTAATTTAACTAACTTAAATCACTTGTCTCTTAGATCAAATACATTCCTTGGATTCCCTTATTGCTTAAACACAAGATACTATAAATAGTGATTAACAATAAGCTTTGCCCTCTATTAAACATATAAAAGTTTAACACAATAAGTATTCCAAAAAGCTATTACATCAAATGAGTGGCTTTGTGGGCATACTTCCAACAATCTCTCACTTGCACTCAAAGCCATCTTCCCATGTATCTAATACTCATCTTTTCCATATGACGGTCAAGCTGGATTTGAGACATTGGCTTTGTCAGTGGATCTGCTACGTTATCGGCTGAAGCAACTTTGAGGATGTTGACTTTCCCCTCGGCAGCATATCTTCTAATGATATTAAAGCGCCTGTCAAAGTGCTTGTTCTTTTGATGTGCCCTGGGTTCCTTGGCTTGAGCTATCGCCCCACTATTATCACAGTACAAAGTTACTGGTGATGTAATGGTTGGAACCACTCTAAGTTCAGTAATGAACTTTTTCATCCATAACGCTTCTTTGCCGGCTTCAGCTGCAGCGACATATTCAGCCTCTGTCGTGGAATCGGCAATTAAACTTTGTTTCTTGCTTTTCCAGCTGACAGCCCCACCATTCAGAGTGAATACATATCCGGAGTTGGAACTTCTATCATCGACGTTAGATTGGAAATCTGCGTCTGTATAGCCTTCCACTCGTAACTTTGTCGTTCCTCCATAAACGAGGAACATGTCCTTAGTTCTTCTTAAGTACTTAAGGACCGTCTTGACAGCTGCCCAGTGTTCTGATCCTGGGTTAGATTGATATCGACTAGTAATGCTCACAGCATATGCGATATCAGGCCTTGTGCATATCATGGCATACATAAGACTTCCTATGGCGGAAGCATAAGGAATCATATTCATATGCCGTATCTCTTCAGGAGTCTTAGGTCCCATGGACTTAGAAAGATGAATTCCATGTCCTACAGGAAGAATACCTTTCTTAGATTGTTCCATCTGGAACCTACTTAGCACCTTATCAATGTACATAGATTGGCATAATCCAATTAATTTTCTGGATCTATCATGATAGAGCTTTATCCCAAGTACATAAGATGCATCTCCTAAATCTTTCATGTGGAAGGTTTTGGACAACCACACTTTTACAGAAGAAAGTACTGCAGTGTCATTCTCGAATAGTAATATGTCATCTACATATAACACTAGGAATACAACTGCTTCCCCAACGACCTTTTGATAAACACAATTGTCGTCTTCGTTTTGAGTAAAACCAAACGATTTGATTTCAGTATCAAAACGAATGTTCCAGCTCCTGGAGGCTTGCTTAAGTCCATAAATGGACCTCTGAAGTTTGTATACCTTAGTCTTTTCAGACTTGGACACGAAACCTTCGGGTTGAGCCATATAAAGCTCTTCCTCTAGGTAGCCGTTCAGAAAGGCTGTCTTCACGTCCATTTGCCAGATTTCATAATCATGGTACGCAGCTATAGCAAGCAAAATCCAAATGGACTTAATCATGGCTACAGGAGAAAAGGTTTCTTCATAGTCAATCCCTTCTCTTTGCCTGTAACCCTTGGCTACTATTCTAGCCTTATAAGTCTCCACGTTCCCATCAACGCCTATTTTCCTCTTGAAGATCCATTTGTTTCCAACAGGTACTATACCTTCTTGAGGGTCTACAAGAGTCCAGACTTGATTTTGATACATGGAATCCATCTCGGATTTCATGGCCTCTTGCCATCTCTTTGAGTCAATGTCGGACATTGCCTCAATGTAGTCTCTAGGGTCTTCCTTTGTGTCATTGTCACCTAGAAGGTACAATTCCCCAAAGTCTTTGTCTAAGCCATACCTCCTAGGTGGCTTACTAACCCGTTCAGATCTACGTGGAGCTAGGGGTTCAGGAACAGAGTTGTCAACTTGTCGAGTGCTTGTTTGTGGTTCATCATTAATTTCCTTCAATTCTATCTTGCTAGTTCCTTTAAGAACTAATTCATCCTCCATGAATATAGCAGTTCTGGCGACAAAGACTTTCTGGTCGTCAGGGTGATAGAATTCGTATCCATAGGTTTGTTTAGGATACCCCACAAAATAGCATTTAACGGATCTCGCTTCAAGCTTTCCAACATCTTGTTTCTTAACGTATGCTGGACAACCCCAAATCTTAAGATGTTTAAGACTTGGCTTCTTTCCATACCATATCTCATATGGTGTTTGTGGAACAGATTTAGAAGGCACTGCATTCAGCAAATAAGCTGTTGTGTGTAGTGCATATCCCCATAATGATATTGGTAGATCAGCGGAACTCATCATAGAACGAACCATGTTCATCAAGGTTCAGTTTCTCCTCTCAAAAACTCCGTTATGTTGAGGAGTTCCTGGTGGAGTCCACTGTGATACAATTCCACACTCTTTGAGATAATCTAGGAACTCATTACTCAGATATTCACCCCCTCGATCCGATCTTAGGGTCTTTATCTGTTTCCCAGTTTGCTTCTCAACTTCATTCTTGAATTCTTTGAACCTTTCAAAGGATTCTGACTTGTACTTCATAAGATACAAATAACCAAACCGAGAGTGATCGTCGGTGAATGTGATATAGTAGGAAAAGCCTCCTCTCGACGTAGTAGACATAGGTCCACATATGTCAGTGTGGATTAACCCTAGAATTTCAGTGGCACGCTCTCCTTTCCTAGTGAATAGAGATTTGGTCATCTTCCCCAGTAGACAAGGTTCACAAGTTCCCATGAGGTCATTACCTAATGGGCTAAGATATCCATCTTTTGACATCTTGCGAATCTTATCCTGGTTTACATGTCCAAGTTTAAGATGCCAAAGTCTAACTTGGTTAACTTCTTCTCTAGCCCTTTTGGGTTTTGAGGTATTCCCGCTTTCAATACAGTGCATCCCACTATTCGTCTCTTGGTGAAAAAGTCCCTCTATCATATTACCATGAGAGATAATACGACCGTTCAAGTATAAAGTGCAACTCATTTTGTCAAACAATACTGAGTGTCCATCTCGTAAAAGCTTAGAGATAGAAATCAAATTCTTTATACATGAAGGAAAATATAAACAATTTTTAAGTTCCAGGACTTCCCCAGAGGGTAGGTTAAGCATATAGGTGCCTATTGCTTTTGCAGAGATTTTAGTGCCGTTCCCAACTCGCACAACTATCTCCCCATTGCGTAGTGTCTTGCTCTCTACTAGTCCCTGCATCGTATTACAGATATGTTGACTAGCGCCTGAATCAAATATCCAGGAATTGGAGCTCACTGTAAAAGCACTTTCTATGACCGAAATAGTCTCTTCAAAAGTTCGTGTCATAAGGCTCGCAATGCGCACCCTGTATTTCTTCTTCCAACGTTCATCCTTTTCCACAATGAAAGCATGTTCCTTTGGATTTCTTTGCCTTCTTCTTATGTAACCTTTTCCTTGTTTTTGCATTCTCACTCCCACTGTCCTTTTTGAAACATTTTTCAAATTTACAGCACATGTCAATCATCTCGTTAAAAGTATGATCGAATCTATTCACTTTATAGTTTACAATAAACTTAGTGAAATCATCCGAGAGATATGCAAGGAAAAAGTCTTGGGCCATTTTGTCAAGTATAATGGTGGGTAGTATTTTAGGCATGTCGTTAACTACATAACATAACAGAAATCGTATTAGATTGTTGATTAACTACTTGATTGGGTCTTGAATCAAATAGTACCACCCACTATTTTTGGCAAATTCCATATCCCTCAATAGAATCCGAGAGTTATGTTGAACTCTTAGCGGGGTATGGGAGACTCACCATTACCAAGCCCACCTCAGAATTATATCATGTTGGTTAGCAAAAATAATGATGAGAGAATAACACTTTAGTCATTTACAACTCTTGTAATTACCCATCTAGTTTGGCCTCTAGAGAATGAATGCCTCAGAATTATATCATGTTGGCACCATTGCACTTAGTTAAGTTATTCCCACCATGCTTAGTTTATGTAGAGGTTCAAGCATAACCTCAGAATTATATCATGTTGGTCATACTCGTTGTCTACACTCACCTCATCATATGTTTATGGACTCCTCCTGGATGTAAGCACATACTTTGAACTTCCCCATTATAGGGTGAAGCCGGTGCATGAGTCACAAACGATTGGAGCCCACCACGGTGGAAGGCCTACGAAGAAATGTTCAAAACATCTCTCGTTTATCAACTTAATATTCGTTTGTTGAGGGAGTAGTTTTGGGCTACATCAAAACATTTTAATCATATTAAAAGAACATGGCCCTATCATAACTATTGGTCCAAGTTAATATGAATTAGTAGCATATAATACTCCCACTGTTTCGTTGAAACAAGCGAGACTATATGGAACTACTAACGAACGCATTGCATCCTCATATGGACTATATAGTCATATTAGGTTTTAGGATGATTATGAACCATTTGATTTGATCCAACACGAGCCTTGTGTTGGACCTTGGGTTTAAGGTAGATAGTTGTTGATTTTAGTTACGCGTTTAATCCAATTAAACCGTTATTTCCTATTGGGCGTTGGACCCAACTATTCCAATTTGCATACATATAAACAAAGAGGAATACATGAAATAATAAGAAGGGCTTATGCCCTTTTACAACACAAATAATGGGCTTATGCCCTTTACAACAAATTGAAGGACTTATGCCCAATACAACAACTTGAATTAATCAAATTACATTCAAATCTACATTACTTAAAACCCAAGCATTCATAATGTAAATCGGCCAATCACATAGCTCAATTATCGAGGCCTTTGGTTCATAATCACCCTTTTCTTAATTAACTAAATTAACTAAGAAAGCAACTTTAAACAATTGGTTTTTGGATCCATAGAATTGATTTAAATGGGACTAAATATAATGAAAATCAAATTCTCATTAAAGAGACAAAACAATTTTTGTTCTCATTTTGTTTTGGGCCAAAAACAATGACCACAACAATTTGGGTCACTTTGTTAAAACAAAAACTTTTGGGGTCAAAATGCAAATACACAAAAGTATCAAAACTTTATATAATTGCACAAAAGTCCCTCCAACACCTTTTTCTAAAGGGTGGCCGGCCATTTGAGAGAAAATTTGAAAAATTCTAAAGTTTTGTAAGTGGTTTTTGGTAGGTGAGACAAAGGTGATTTTGATGGTTTGTAAGAAAATGTTTTTTATAAAACTTTAAAATTCTTTTAGTCACATCTCACCAATAACTATCACCCACCATTTGAAAAACAAAACTTTATGAAAAACATAAAACTTTTGAATCAAAACTTCAAAACCTTTTTGTTCTTGGCAAGAACTTCAAGAAATATGAAGAACATACATGAAAACTCATAATAGCTCCATGGATGTTTTCTTTCACCAAAAACTCAAATTTTCACAACTCAAAAGAGGGTTAATATCCTAGGGTACTTAGGGGTTCCAAAAAGCACATTAAAACCATTTTAACAAGGCTAACAAGAACCCAAAAACTCACCCTTTGGATTTGGCCGAAAATCCCAAAACACTTGGCACCAACTTTTAGTTCCATTATTAATGCTTTAATGAAATACATCTACAACATTTGAGATGCTAAATTTTCAAGCAAAATTTATATTCAAAGCAAGAACAAAGCTTGTAACATTTACAACACTTAAATCACAAAATATGAAAAATCACAAAACCCAAAAGGATCCATCATAAACTAGGCCTAGGCTCTTGATACCACTTGAAGGAAAAATTTTGTCCTAGCTAAGAACATGTAAGAACATTTGAATACATAGGCATACTAATAACACTTTAAAGTAGGCATGCATTCAAAAACAATTCATAAAACCCATGACTTTCAAAGCCTAGTATATGGTGAACCATAAGACTCTTTAACAATATTAAAGAGAATAAGAATTTAGAGATTCTTTACCCTTGAAGCTCATCCTTGATTACACAAGGGATTCACCCAAGTGGAGGGCCTTCAAGTCACCTCCTTGCTCCTTGGATCTTCCTTGTGATTTCCTCCCTTTTAGTGCTCCTTTTCTTCTTTGAGGATTTGAGGATTTGTTCTCCAAAAACACCAAAGGTTTGGTGTCTCTAAGTCTCCACACCAAAGATGTAGTGTGAAGATGAAATGGATGACTTAGGGAAGAAGAAGATTGCTAGATGTTCCTCCCCTAAGTGGCCGGCCTCTATGTAGAAAATGAGAAAATATGTTTCACCCAAATTCAATTAGAAAACCCTAATTAGAAACAAAGCTATAAAGATGACTTTATACTTCATCTCTTAGGTTAGTGGCAAACTTGCAATTAAGCAAAAGTTCCCACTACCCTTGATATGGCCGGCCTCCATTTGTTATTGGGCTTAATTGCCCATTTTGTTTTAGTTGTCATACAACTTAAACATAATGGGCCTTGTGGACCAAAACGTTTTTGTGCCCCGAAGCCCAAAACTAACTTAAACGCCCAATACGAACGTTTCGTATAATTAATTAACTATTTAATTAATCTTGACCATTCTTCAATTAAACCATTTAATTGCTTATCCGTTTCATATAATTTCTTCACTTATATCCTTACTCGGTGTACGATCCATTAGGTTCCAATTAGCGAGGTAGTGGGCGATGTTACTCTTAACGATCGATTGTGAATTGAAACCACATTTCAATTCTCCCTTAAAATTAGTGTTTGCTAATCTTTAGGGCTTCCACAAACCATGGGTGACGCCTAGCAGCATGTCATGGTTACCCAAGCTAAGTAGAAGTGGTTGGAGAACCTATCCAGTTACAACTACAATGCAATACGGTCCTTCTCTAATACAATACTCTTAATCACATTGTTTAAGTGATAGTTTGTTTCATGTCTACTATCCAATGTGATATTTCTCTATATGATTCAATTGAATAAGATTTGGAACAAACTTCCTTAGTCATATTCATATGCTTTGGCCAAAGACTCTCGAATCATATCTTAGAGTATTCTTCTTCCACCATGGAAGGTTAGAGATCCCTTGTTGTGCATTCATATGCCTACATGACTAGATAGCTTGACCCCAACAATGCCATGGACACTCCAATGGAATGTCGTTGACATAATCAAAGATCAAGGACCTAACCATTAGACATCAATGATGCCTCAGGTCAAAGGACTACTTTGCATATTGCAACTATTGAGTTCTCACATGACATGTATGTTCGAACTCTCGTTTGATCGTTGTTCAATGTACTCGATTACTCTTTCGAGCACCTATGTGTTTGCCTTAGTGTCCAACACCAAATGACTTAAGACTAGTTCATACTCACGCTTGAGTCGACATAACACATACTAACCTTAGCGGATTGTCAATGCCCAATTGGCAATCCTATGGTTAGGAACGTTTTAGGAATGAACATAAGAGAAAGGTCCCGTTAATTTAACTAACTTCAATCACTTGTCTCTTAGATCAAATACATTCCTTGGATTCCCTTATTGCTTAAACACAAGATACTATAAATAGTGATTAACAATAAGCTTTGCCCTCTATTAAACATATAAAAGTTTAACACAATAAGTATTCCAAAAAGCTATTACATCAAATGAGTGGCTTTGTGGGCATACTTCCAACACTTTTGGTCTCTAAATAAACTGCAAGTGTGATATTTAACTTACACTGGATCATTTAAAAAAAAAATAAAAATGAAAGGACGTTTATGTTACAATTATCTTGCGTTGCTCCCGAATTTGCTTGATTGACGTAGAATTGGCTACACTTAATGACCTAATTTGTGGCACTCTGACGTTGTAAAGGCGTGTGTTGAAGAATACAAAAATCACATTAAAAGTTAAAAAACAATTTAATGAATGGTCACAATGTTATAAATAGGCAAAAATGAGAGAGAAGCCAATTGTTAGAGATCAAAGTGGAACGGGAGCAATGTGTCATGCTGTTCATGTTCTTAACTGTAATAGACAATAAATGCAGGTGAAGAGATGAGAGGGAGATTGGTATTATCACTTTCTATACATTGCATGCTCTTTCTATAGAGCCATTTATGCACAAAAGTCTACAAAAGAAGTTAATGCATGTTGAAAGTCATGCCTTAAAACAGTAATAAAATTTGACAATACATTTATACTACTGTTTTTTGTCTTTCTTACATTTCATCTTTAGTCAAAATATGTAGGCATTCACACAGCCTTTACGACATACAAGATATAAATGCATTTTGTTATGTAACTCCACACCTGAATTTAAAAGTGTTTCAAAGTCCACTTTTTTTTGGCTAATAAGTCACTTACAAACAAGCGATGGGAGTCCAAGACTTCAAGTTGGGATTTTCCACTAGTTAGCTTCACGGTTGGCCTGTTAAAAAGACGGGTTTTTAGTCTACACGATACAAATATAATGGAAAATGATTTGTTGTCGGGTCTAGTTTATACCTAAAACAATCTCTAGATACCTCCTCATTTATTTGGATACCCAACTATGTCACGTAATGGTACAAGCTAAAGGCCAGATTAACAAACGTTGTTGAAGTATCAAAGTTGGGAATCCACTTTAAAATTTATCCTAAACTTAAGTAGTTTTCGTCGTCTACAAGTATAAGAAAAGAACTTTTATAATCCAATTGGTTGATGACAAATTGACAGCATCCTCGCCACTGATTAAGGTATGAGAAGAAGGGCATGTCATTGCCGGCCATAACAACCATCTAATAAGTTGTAACAAGGATAGCCAATTTTTATTTTATTTTTATTTTATTTTATTTCAGGAAACGTTGCCGTTTGAATTTTAGGGTTTTTGTATAGAAGTTTGCAAGCCCTTTCTGATTAAGGTATATAATTCATGGTCCTCCTCTTAAATCTTTTGTTGATCAAAATTTAAAATTTTTTGGGTCGTGTTTAGTTTGTGGATCTATTGTTTGTAAAAAAAATTGGTGATAATTAATTTTGGGGTTGTGCGGTTACTCATAACCGCGGGTAGTTTGGGATTATAGGTATGGTTAACCGTTTATAAATGGTTATGGGTATGGGTATAACCGTTTAGGCAATTATCTAATGGGTAAACAGTTATGCGGGTATGAGTATAAACGGTTATGGATAAATAACCGCAGTTACTGACCCGCCATAACCGTTGCCCATACCTAGGTATATGATTTGGTTCTTTATTTTCAGGAAGCAATGGCCATCGTTTTTTGCTGCTTTTGTATGTACGGTTCCAGATGCTTGAGGTATAAAATCTTGAAATTGCTGACCTTAAATTGATAGCTGCATGCATATGTAGTTTATCATCGAATAATCAACCTCTCATCACTAAATTAACGTTTAAGTTTGTTTTTAATTTAGTTCACAAATGAATCAACCAAGTTTTCATGCCATATTGATGCGAAATAATAAAGCAATGTCGACCATATTTTGTTTGTTTGTTTTTTTTATTTTTTTCATTCTTTTGAGATTTATTATTCATATATGTCATAGATGATGAAGAATAAAAGAACTATTGATGATACCGCTTTGGATGATAAGTTGATGTTGATGACAAGTACTATTGATGATACCCATTGTTTCTCACCTGTTCTAATGCTACATGTATGTAAATTATGTAACAAGTTTTCTATCAGTTTGTTAATATCCATAACCAATACAGGTTTTCAAACACTTGCACAGGTTTGTATTTCGGTGAAAAAAATCTAGGAAAAACAAAAGGAGGTTGAGCCCATCTACATAGTGAGTCAAAAGAAAAATTAAATTCAACAACTAGAGAATGAGAATGCGTATGATGAAAAATAGGAAATGAACACATATAACGTAATGTCACAAGGTGAGATTTCAGTATGAATTTTTCATTGTCATACTGATCAATGCTTTTAAACCAATCGGTATAAATTCTATTTTTAGTTTCTTTTGCTTGATCAATTTACGTTACTTTTTTGAACCAAATGCAAGTTCCAATATTGCATTGATAACAAAATAAATTAATTGAAATTGAAGTTTTTTCTGATTGAGAAATCTCTTTTTGTTTAAATAGTGTTACAAGTTTTGTCTTTATTTTTTTTTCCCAATAGGTGGGCTTAAAAAGGATCAAGTATGCATGTGAATAGTAGGATCAACATATCATAGGTAGAGATCGACTCTTTCTCTCATGTTAAACTTATACTGTGATGTTTTTTATTATTAAATTTTGGAAAAATAATTGCTTATCATAACCTTTTCACAATACTAAATAACAAGGAGAGATGAAAAATAGAGACGTATCTATTTGATTGTATGTTTACTTTGGAGATTTTGGATAACAGTCATGAATTATGGTGTTAGTGCATCTCTATTTTTTTTTTTTCACGTTTCTGCATACTGTTTTATAGCTAAATAATTTTTATTTGGGTCTTCCAAATTTTTAAGTTTTATTAATTTTTGTTTCATTGATTTCAAGTATGGCCGTTGACTAGGCACAACTAATTATCTTTCACTCCTTGAGATATAGCCTATAACTGATAAATCTTTAATTATAATTGGTTTTTTTAGTTTACTTGGATCAGAACTGATAATCATATAAAAGGGCAGTAAAAATTAAAGTCTGCCTGTTCTGATGACAACTGATAAATATACAGGTCTACATTGTATACTGGTTGATGAAAAGGTGAAGCAATCATTACTTAATGATCTTAAGTAATAAATACTTAGTATTGCTCATTGAAAATTTGTTAATTGTTTCAATGCATATGATCTAACGTTTCTGCTTTTTGTAATAAACACTATCTAGAATTTTATTTTTTTTGGTCAAAAACACTATTTGGGATCTGTTTGTCATCTTTAGACATTGCTTGATTTTGTATTGTCAAATGATATATATTTTCATAATCACTGTGTCTATATATGGATTTTTTTTATATAATATTTAGTGTTCTATTCTTTGTATTAGATCTTTTTATACTTAAACAACTTTTTTAAAAGTGTTAATTAAAATGGTTAATTGATAGTTACTGTTTGCCTATGCATATTCTTGCGTAGAACTATGCACATGCATATTCATGTTATACTATATGTAATGTTCACTGTTGTTCACTTATTCACATGATATTTAACAATATTTTTTTTCTTGCATTTTTTCCCATGCTGAATTGTCAAGCCACAATCAATATAAACTTACATAAATTTTGTTTCTTCATTATTAATCTACTGATGCTAGGGATAATTTAAGCTTCTACATTCTTAACATTTTTCATATTTGACTTGCAGATTAGTGTCAATGTACACCTTTCCCCAACTGTTTGTTCTATCTTTTTCCCTCACTCTGTATAATTTTAGTCAAATTGAACTACTTTTTAAAACTTGAGATTTAATTGAAGTCCTAAGAACTTAGTTAAATGAAAGTTTACTTTGGTTTGATGATATTTACATGATTATTGGGCCCACTATTATTGGATGCGTTATCTTTTATATGTTTTTATCATAATATGTCATAACATTTTCAATCCCGCAGCAACACGCAGGTCACACTTCCCGCAGCAACTCGCGGGTCACACTTTCTAGTTTTTACTAAAGGGTGGGAGAGTTTAGTTAAACCATACAATGAATAACCTAATTTGATATCAAATTTGTCATCCATGAGATTTGAACTTAAGACCTCTTACTTACAAATGAAAATTAATACCACCATAAGTTGTAAGAAGTGTAGAGTTTAAAATTATCAAAAAGTACCATACAAAATGGATAAGCGCATTCTAATAAAGACAAAAGTCCTATGCACGATGGCAAAATCTATTACTTGTGCTTCCAAATAATTTTATAAAAAAAATATTTTTTTTATAAAAAGATATATTTACACTAAATAGATATTTTGTATTAAAATTATCAAAAAGTACATAGTAAGTAATACGACATAATTATTATATTAGAATTTGGCATCAAAAAGAAAAAATCTTCTGTTTTTCAATATTTTCAATACTATTATATAATAAAGGACAGGTAGCTTTAAGTGATTACAGTATGTGTTTTTACATAATAGGTTCTTTGCTTAGTTTCCCTGTTCGGTTTGTGCTTATAATGGAAAAAATGTCCATATAACTCAATATATCTTTCATTTATTCAAGGAAATGAGATAACAAAGAGTTTGTAGTTCCAATTGGTTAAAAATCTTTACTCAATCATAACGGTCTAGGTTTGATTCTCCTTTTGGGTTTTTGCATATATTAAAGAAAAAGGGAGTACTAGCAACTTTTGAGTGGATCTTTTCACTTCTTCATATGAGTGTCATATTTTTATTTACGATAAAATCTTCAATGCTATCCATATACTAGTTCTTATCTTTCATAGTTTTCCCAATTTTCGAATGAATTAAAGAAAACTAATAAACATAAATTATGAGAAAATATATAAGAGGTAAAAAAGACATGTGATAGTACCACCCTAAGCAAAAGCGATAGCAATGAAAGGAAGGAAAACGCACTAACGCCTACGCGCTATATAAGAGGTAAAAAAGACATGTGATAGTACCACCCTAAGCAAAAGCGATAGCAATGAAAGGAAGGAAAACGCACTAACGCCTACGCGCCTGTCTAGACTAGGATATTAAGAGCAATTCTACCGAGGAACAAATAGGCCAGCACCCAGCCAAATTATTGGCCCGGCACCTAGCCATTCCACTCCAGCCCAGCAAATAGGCTGGCACCCAGCCCAAGCTGATCTCCAGGCCAGCCCAAAATCAATAGAGTCATGGACCGGCCCGTATGACGTCACCAAGATGAAATTCTAATATTAAAAAATAGCCTAGTCCTCTTCTTTTCTTCTTCTTTTGTAAAACGTGATGAGTGTGGCGGTGTTGGGAAGAAGCTTCATTCTTTCAAACAAGTACTGCTTGACCAAGTAGCCCAGCACAGACACATACCCAAAAGGCAAAAGCATCCACTCCGCGAACGACTCGGTGAAGGATTTGAAGGCGAAATAGTCTAATTTGGGGAAAGTAGAAAGTGGGTACTTGGGGAGAATAGTTAAGGAGGTAGAGGGAGTGAGGGGAAGGTTTTGGTGGGGTTTGAAGTGGTGGGTGGGGGAGAAGAGATGGCAGTGGTGGTGGTGGTACTGCTGTGGATCTAAAGAGAAAGAGAGAGAAACAGTTGCAGCCATGGAAAGCAGATGAGGAAGCAAAATAGTTGCTCAATGTTTATTTGCTCCTTAGAAATTAAAAATAAAATTATTTTTTTTATTATTTTATAATAAAAATAATAATATTTTAATAAAATTGATTAAGCTATCATTTTAGAAATGGAGATGCATTTGGTCTAATACTGTTCATTGAAGTCTATCATTATTCATTGAGTGGATTAAATGTGCTGAATGTTGACGTATTTTTTTATGGGTGGAAATGCTCTAAAAAACGGCCCTTGAGCGCGGAGAAAAGGCGCTAAAACACCTTCTGTTTGTGTCGTTTGTCGTTTATTGTTTGATCTATTTGTGTGGTCAAAACACCGTGGACGGGACGGCCACTCTCTCTCTCTCTCATCGCTTCTGATCCCTTGGCACAATAAAAGGGAGAAGTCGACGACGACGACGACGACGACGACGACTCAGGAGACCCAACAGAAACGGCAACAAAAATAAAAGAAAAAGAAAATTTGTGATCCAATCATCTGTAAGTCTGCCTCGTCTTTTCCTTCTCATTTCCTTCGGATCTGAGCTCCTGCTTACCTGGGTTTTCTTTGGTTTGCTTTTTAAATTGATGGTTGTTTTTCTTTCAATTAGAGTTTTTGTGGATGTGGGTTTTGTGAGAACGACGTGATTTGGGGTTGTGGGTTTGATTTAGAGATTCTTGATTGTAAATGTCAAGTGGTTTTTCCGTCTGAGGCGTTGTTGTAATTGTATCGTGAAAGCGAAAAAGGATCTGGATTTAGCTCCTTGGAGATAATAACATAATTAATATTAGGTGGGAGGTCAATTCTTGAGTTGGTGAATTAGATTAATGCCCTTCAGATCACTGGTAATGCTGCTGCCACTTCCATGTTTTTGGGGCATGATCTGCTGTTGGGAATGGGGATCTGCTGTTGGGAATGGGGCATGATCTGCTGTTGGTAATTCTTGAGTTGGTGAATTAGATTGATGTCAAGCCTATGTCATTTTCTACATGCAATGCTCCTTCAAAGATTCCCTTTTGTAGATATGTAAGTCAGTATGGTTTTGCAAGTGTTGTGTTTCCTTACACGTTGCAATAGGCTGAAACGCATGCAAAGACATTTCTACAGACGTTAGCTTTCTTTCTAATTCCTTTTCAAGAAGCATGGTTCTCGTGCATTTTTCCTGTTCAAGGAAAACCGGTATTTATTATTTGCTAATGCATGAGCTTATTATTTTATTGAGCCAGTAGGCTCTTTTGTTGTCTTCTAAAGTCATCTGTTCATGTCTGCCTCTCATTATGTTGTTGTCTTTTGAGATATGAAGCGCATTCTAAACTTCAAGGTGGAATTGTTTGTTTTCTGTTATTAAATTGAGGTCAGCTGCTGTTAATCATGATGTATCTCTGGTGAATGAAAGCACACATTGTCTTTGTATTGCAAGTTCAGTTTAATGCTATCAGAATTGCTTGCTTCGTAATGGTTCTTCTTCTGCACTGCCTTTGGGTTGTCAAAGATGAAGTGTCAAGTTCTGGAATATTGCAGTAACAACCAGGGTAGCATGAAATATTTTTATCATTAGGTTCTCAATGAACTCTCAGTAGTTGTACCTGTCCATCTTCAATAGAGGTAAAGTATTTACAGTATGGGAGAGTATCATGAACAGCATAATTCTCTCACACCCTCACTTGTTTGAGGGTATTAATTGCATTTGTTGGAAATGCTTCTCGTTGGCATATTTCTCATCTGAAAAATGGCTGGAGAATTTCACTTGTAAATTGTATGGTTATCTTCTTCATATCTTTTCATGGTATCCAGCCAGAATGCAACTGTTGTTGATTATAACCAAAGACAAATTTGTTAAACTCAGTCATACTTTTAGTATGGTCATGTATCTTCAACTATATCCTCTTGATCTCTTTGTTTAACTGTCCTTGATCTCTGCGTGTGACGTCTTTTGTGGCCATTGTCAATTCAGTGTATTGTTAGCAGTAGCAATTGATTTAGCTGTCATCTTGAACACACGTTTGTGCAAATTTCAGGTTGTCTGAAGAAGGTCAGTACATATTATACAATGGTTCTTGACACCATTTTGTCTTCTCCTGTTCGGAAGTCAGCATCATTTAGAAAGCAATTCTCACAAAATGAGTTGGGTAGCTGGTCGACACTCTTTCAGAGACACCGCTTCCTCTTAACAGCCCTAGCACTCCTGACATTCCTCTGCACCATTTACCTTTACTTTGCTGTCACATTAGGAGGCAGTCCATCATGTTCTGGGTTGAGCGGAACTCAAAAAGCGTTGTGTAGCTTGGAGCATGCAAAGACTTCAGTTGCCCATGGAAAATTGAAAGTTCTTTAGCATGTACATAATAAGCAATACGATATAATTATTATATTAGAATTTGGCATCAAAAAGAAAAAATCTTCTGTTTTTCAATATTTTCAATACTATTATATAATAAAGGACAGGTAGCTTTAAGTGATTACAGTATGTGTTTTTACATAATAGGTTCTTTGCTTAGTTTCCCTGTTCGGTTTGTGCTTATAATGGAAAAAATGTCCATATAACTCAATATATCTTTCATTTATTCAAGGAAATGAGATAACAAAGAGTTTGTAGTTCCAATTGGTTAAAAATCTTTGCTCTATCATAACGGTCTAGGTTTGATTCTCCTTTTGGGTTTTTGCATATAATAAAGAAAAAGGGAGTACTAGCAACTTTTGAGTGGATCTTTTCACTTCTTCATATGAGTGTCATATTTTTATATACGATAAAATCTTCAATGCTATCCATATACTAGTTCTTATCTTTCATAGTTTTCTCAATTTTCGAATGAATTAAAGAAAACTAATAAACATAAATTATGAGAAAATATATAAGAGGTAAAAAAGACGTGTGATAGTACCACCCTAAGCAAAAGCGACAACAATGAAAGGAAGGAAAACGCACTAACGCCTGCGCGCTATGCGCCTGTCTAGACTAGGATATTAAGAGCAGTTCTACTGAGGAACAAATAGGCCAGCACCCAGCCAAATTATTGGCCCGGCACCTAGCCATTCCACTCCAGCCCAGCAAATAGGCTGGCACCCAGCCCAAGCTGATCTCCAGGCCAGCCCAAAATCAATAGAGCCATGGACCGGCCCGTATGACGTCACCAAGATGAAATTCTAATATTAAAAAATAGCCTAGTCCTCTTCTTTTCTTCTTCTTCTTCTATAAAACGCGATGAGTGTGGCGGTGTTGGGAAGAAGCTTCATTCTTTCAAACAAGTACTGCTTGACCAAGTAGCCCAGCACAGACACATACCCAAAAGGCAAAAGCATCCACTCCGCGAACGACTCGGCGAAGGATTTGAAGACAAAACAGTCTAATTTGGGGAAAGTAGAAAGTGGATACTTGGGGAGAATAGTTAAGGAGGTAGAGGGAGTGAGGGGAAGGTTTTGGTGGGGTTTGAAGTGGTGGGTGGGGAAGAAGAGATGGCAGCGGTAGTGGTGGTACTGTTGTGGATCTAAAGAGAAAGAGAGCAAAACAGTTGCAGCCATGGAAAGCAGATGAGAAAGCAAAATAGTTGCTCAATGTTTACTTGCTCGTTAGAAATTAAAAATAAATTTTTTTTATTATTTTATAATAAAAATAATAATATTTTAATAAAATTGATTAGGCTATTTTTTTAGGGATGGAGATGCATTTGGTCTATTACTGTTCATTGAAGCCTATCATTATTCATTGAGTGGATTAAGGGCAGGTTTGGTATTGTTGTGCTTTGAAAAAAAGCTGATTCTGTTGTGCTGTGAGAATAAGAAGCTGTGAAATAAAGCAGCAGAGTGTTTGGTAAACTTTTTTGTAAAAGTGCTTTTGAAAAAAAAAAACAGTATTATAGTATTTGGTAAACTTTTATGTAAAACAGATGTGAAAAAAAGCCGATTTTTCAAAGCTGGGTTTTTGCAGCTTCTTGTTTTTGGCTTTTTTTCACCCAAAACTGTGAAAAAAAGCTGAAACTGAATGTTTACCAAACACAAAAACAGCTCCCAGCTTTTTTTGAAACCAGTTTTTTTCAGAATCACCTCAGTACCAAACCAGGTCTAAGGGCTGGTTTGGTATTGCTGTGCTTTGAAAAAAAGTTGCTTCTGCTGTGCTGTGAGAATAAGCAGCTGTGAAATAAAGCAGTAGAGTGTTTGGTAAACCTTTTTGTAAAAGTGCTTTTGAAAAAAAAAAAAAAAAAGCTGTATTATAGTGTTTGGTAAACTTTTATGTAAAACAGATGTGAAAAAAAACGGGTTTTTCAAAGCTAGGTTTTGCAGCTTCTTGTTTTTGGCTTTTTTTCACCCAAAACTGTGAAAAAAAAGCTAAAGCTGAATGTTTACCAAACACAAAAACAGCTCCCAACTTTTTTTGATACCAACTTTTTTCAGAATTACTTCAGTATCAAACCAAGCCTAAATGTGCTGAATGTTGACGGATTTTTTTATGGGTGGAAATGCTCTAAAAAACGGCCCTTGAGCGCGGATAAAAGGCGCTAGAACACCTTCTGTTTGTGTGGTCAAAACACCGTGGACGGGACGGCCACTCTCTCTCTCTCTCTCATCGCTTCTGATCCCTTGGCACAATAAAAGGGAGAAGTCGACGACGACGACGACGACGACTCAGGAGACCCAACAGAAACGGCAACAAAAATAAAAGAAAAAGAAAATTTGTGATCCAATCATCTGTAAGTCTGCCTCGTCTTTTCCTTCTCATTTCCTTCGGATCTGAGCTCCTGCTTACCTGGGTTTTCTTTGGTTTGCTTTTTAAATTGATGGTTGTTTTTCTTTCAATTAGAGTTTTTGTGGATGTGGGTTTTGTGAGAACGACGTGATTTGGGGTTGTGGGTTTGATTTAGAGATTCTTGATTGTAAATGTCAAGTGGTTTTTCCGTCTGAGGCGTTGTTGTAATTGCATCGTGAAAGCGAAAAAGGATCTGGATTTAGCTCCTTGGAGATAATAACATAATTAACATTAGGTGGGAGGTCAATTCTTGAGTTGGTGAATTAGATTAATGCCCTTCAGATCACTGGTAATGCTGCTGCCACTTCCATGTTTTTGGGGCATGATCTGCTGTTGGGAATGGGGATCTGCTGTTGGGAATGGGGCATGATCTGCTGTTGGTAATTCTTGAGTTGGTGAATTAGATTGATGTCAAGCCTATGTCATTTTCTACATGCAATGCTCCTTCAAAGATTCCCTTTTGTAGATATGTAAGTCAGTATGGTTTTGCAAGTGTTGTGTTTCCTTACACGTTGCAATAGGTTGAAACGCATGCAAAGACATTTCTACAGACGTTAGCTTTCTTTCTAATTCCTTTTCAAGAAGCATGGTTCTCGTGCATTTTTCCTGTTCAAGGAAAACCGGTATTTATTATTTGCTAATGCATGAGCTTAGTATGTTATTGAGCCAGTAGGCTCTTTTGTTGTCTTCTAATTCACTGTCACCCATCTGATCTAGTATTAGTTTTAATGCTTGTTTCTGGGAATCTTTTGTTAACCTCAGTGACGTGGTTAGGCTGCTTTAGCCCAGTAGAAAGTTGATGGCTCTTGATTATTATGCATATTTCATTGTAAAGTCATCTGTTCATGTCTGCCTCTCATTATGTTGTTGTCTTTTGAGATATGAAGCGCATTCTAAACTTCAAGGTGGAATTGTTTGTTTTCTGTTATTAAATTGAGGTCAGCTGTTGTTAATCATGATGTATCTCTGGTAAATGAAAGCACACATTGTCTTTGTATTGCAAGTTCATTTTAATGCTATCAGAATTGCTTGCTTCATAATGGTTCTTCTTCTGCACTGCCTTTGGGTTGTCAAAGATGAAGTGTCAAGTTCTGGAATATTGCAGTAACAACCAGGGTAGCATGAAATATTTTTATCATTAGGTTCTCAATGAACTCTCAGTAGTTGTACCTGTCCATCTTCAATAGAGGTAAAGTATTTACAGTATGGGAGAGTATCATGTACAGCATAATTCTCTCACACCCTCACTTGTTTGAGGTTATTAATTGCATTTGTTGGAAATGCTTCTCGTTGGCATATTTCTCATCTGAAAAATGGCTGGAGAATTTCACTTGTAAATTGTATGGTTATCTTCTTCATATCTTTTCATGGTATCCAGCCAGAATGCAACTGTTGTTGATTATAACCAAAGACAAATTTGTTAAACTCAGTCATACTTTTAGTATGGTCATGTATCTTCAACTATATCCTCTTGATCTCTTTGTTTAACTGTCCTTGATCTCTGCGTGTGACGTCTTTTGTGGCCATTGTCAATTCAGTGTATTGTTAGCAGTAGCAATTGATTTAGCTGTCATCTTGAACACACGTTTGTGCAAATTTCAGGTTGTCTGAAGAAGGTCAGTACATATTATACAATGGTTCATGACACCATTTTGTCTTCTCCTGTTCGGAAGTCAGCATCATTTAGAAAGCAATTCTCACAAAATGAGTTGGGTAGCTGGTCGACGCTCTTTCAGAGACACCGCTTCCTCTTAACAGCCCTAGCACTCCTGACATTCCTCTGCACCATTTACCTTTACTTTGCTGTCACATTAGGAGGCAGTCCATCATGTTCTGGGTTGAGCGGAACTCAAAAAGCGTTGTGTAGCTTGGAGCATGCAAAGACTTCAGTTGCCCATGGAAAATTGAAAATTCTTTAGCATGTAGATCGATAATCCTTTCGCCAAGTTATTTATTTATTTTTTTACTTGTTCCGTTCATTAGAGTATTGAAAATTGAAATCACAGTTAAGTGATTGTGGTTCATTTTATTCAGTTGGTGAACTAATATTGATTGGGTCAAATATACATAATATTTGTAGTATGGAAACACTGCGGTTTTACTATAATGATTATTTTGATTGAAAGAAAATTAGGCATATAGTGTTATCATTTTCGAACTTAATACCTCTTACATTTAAGTGAAGAGGAATACTACTAGACCGTAGTACTGAGAGGTGATTATGTTGAAGGAGCCAGGATGGCTATTGATATATGATGAAGGAGCCATCTTGGGGACCGGTGGTATCATGGAGGGACCGTGCGAAAGGGGGAGCTTACCTCTCAGCCACTTGACTTTGTCACCTCAAGGGTCTCTGCGGTCTGACACAACCGCCTAAGGGTAGCGCCATCTGCCTCAATGTGCATCACCTGTGATGTCGCCCATGTGATTTGCTTTGCTCGAGCTTCCGTGTGGCAGAGGTTAAAGAGTCTGGATGCGACGGGGCAATTAGCGCAAAAAAGGGGAGTGTGATTGAACCTGGCACAAAGTGCCTTTGATACCCACTGTGTCCTAAATAGGCATGCGAGATTGTATTAGGAACCACCAAAGGTGATGCACCCTTAGCTAGTAGATTGATTAGTTACTGAGTTCACTCTAGGTCGGAGCCCTAGAGTGGGTTCGAATACTCACTGCTCCAGGAAGATGCAAACTGGGTTCCCACAATTGCCCCCAACTATGCCCATGGAGTGCCTCAATAATGTAATTACTAAGACCATGTCACCTTTTATGGAGTGAGAAGAGTCGTCGGGGACTCCCATGCCCTCGGAGAGGGAGCTGTTTTTTATTCTGAGTGGCCCAATCTTAAATCGTCGGATTTCCTATTGTTAGCATAGCTTTTATTGTAGAGTGAAAGTTCTCATTCCGTGAAGCCATCTCAGTGTTTGGTCATATAGATCAACACTTTACATTTTTGGGAGGTGGTTTCTAGGTGATGATTAGGTGAACCAACTAGAGAAGATAGATTTAATGCGTGTTGTTGGGCGCGAAGCTCAATGTTGGAACCAATCTGCTCACATCCACGGATGAAGGCCAAACTCATCGGGATTGCCCCTAATCTTTGGTGAGGGGAGAATAAGGTTAATTAAGGGTGTGGTTAATTCCCAATAGGATTGCCTACATATCTCTTGGAAGGAGAACCAAACCACTGGTGTAGTTCTAAGGAAGAATGGTTTGAATCATCATTGACGAATAGCCTATGGCGGGGCGTTAAGAAGATGAGTTCTCCATGGACATGTCTACGGGCCTCTGTTAGGTATAGAGAGAATATGTATATAGAAGTCTCAGAGAGAGATAGATATGTCTCCTATAAATGCCTATGCTTATGTATTTATAAGGATCTTGGAAGTCTTTGTAGGCAAGGTAATCTTCATCAAATCGGGAGACTATCTAGGAGGAAATCTATGATAAGATACCCAGTTCTCTTAGAATCTTGATTATGTTGCCTAATGTCTAAGATATCCTAGTTTGACTTGAATTAGGGTTTTCTTAATTGGGAGTCAAGTAATCTCTTTAATAGCCTTAAGCCTAGCTTGCTGGACTATGCTCCTTGGGCTTTGGGTATTTCGGTCCTTCTTGCGACTAATCATGGTCCCCAATTGCCCCTAACTACTTCTAAGAGTACGCTCCACTTCGAAGATGGGTAGTCACCAACAGACCATGAGTGGATCATTCTAGAATAACTTTTCTAGAATGGCCTTCGAGTTGTGTGCTTGATTAAGAGCTAGCCAAGTTCGGCTAGTTCTCCTCGCTTGTCTTTCAATGGTTTGATCTTTTGGAGTTTCGAATTATATTGTGAACCCTTGGTTGGAGTTCTAGATGCATAGCTAAAAAGCTAGATGCAAGGCGGATTGTGCCTATATATTCCTGGAAGGACATATGTAACAACCCGTCCCGAATTTTTACAGAACGAAAGGAGCAAAGTTGTAATTTCATTTTGGTTGGAAGATAATTGTTTGAAATATTGGTTTATGCCTTAATAGGTGTGCCCAAAGGGGCTTACTTAGTTTTGGGTTGTTCCCCCGACCCACCATCCTATCTCTCTCCCTCACCTCTCTTGGTTCTCTCTTCTCTTTCTCTCACCCTCCACCTCTGTCGACTCTCTCTATTCCTCTCTAACGCACTCCCACACACACACCCACACTTACATACTCACACACAACCACCACCCCTTGGACCATCATTTTCTCCCTTACCCCTCCCCCGATCACTTTCCATTTCTTCCAAGCTCGCACTGGAGCACAATCACTGTGCTTGCACCTCACTGGCAAATTTTTGACAGTGCAACTAAGGTAAGCCTCCTAGGATCCCTTTAGATCATGTTTTAGGTTGGTTTATGGTGATTTTGAAAACCTTAGTAACATTTGAACGCAAGAACAACTCGGGGAAGCATTTTCTATATTTTTCGACGAACCCCATAAGTTGCAGGCCGTTTTCTAGCCAACTCTGGCTATGACTGGTCTCGTGATAGGTATAGTTCTAATCCTCTTCTTCATAGCTTCATTTTGGTATAAGGGTTGATTGATTTTTGCTAAGTTGTGGGTTGACTGGAGCTTGGAAGCTCCAGCTTTCTTCTTTGGCAAGACCAACCGACAAAAAAAAGGGTCGATCCGACCCAACCCACTTAACCCTAAGCCTAAGTCCCTATGAACCTAGGCCCTTAGGCCGTGCCAACTAAGGTTTTTGGCTTGTTTACCCCAAGACCCAAACCCTTACAACCCTTTGGACCCTAGGCCTTCGGGCTGAGATGACACGGGCCTTTGGCCTGTTAAACCCAAGCCTTGGGCCGTTTGAACCTAAGGCCCATTGGCCACTTAGCCAAACGCAAAACCCTTTAAGGCCTAGCCCAAACCCAAATGACCCCAGGCCTTTGGGCCATGAAAATCATGATTTAATGGTTATGTTTTATAAAACGTTTTATAAGGAAATTGGATTTACATTATATGATTATCATGCTTTACTGAGAATATTTTGGAATCCCATACTTTATCAAACTTATGTTCTTTGTAGTATATATGATGGATGACTATATACTATTTATGAACATGTTTTTACACTTTTTTGTAGTATATATGATGGATGACTATATGTTATGAAGATGTTTTTGAGATATATGTATTTATGTTGGAAATAGTATGTTCAATGTTTTTGTGCTTATCTAATGGTCACTGTTCTGCCTACGGGCGAAGATACTTGTTTATTGGCTTGGGGCCGGGAGATATAGTTATTAGCTTCGGACTGGGAGATATAGTACCACAAGCAATACCACTACGTAGCACACTATACGATATATGTTTTATGAAGGTTTTATGGCATGCTAGGGTTTTTGGAAAATCTATTACATATTATGCTATGTAGTTTCATAAAACTTTGGGGTTAGTATGTTGATAATTGTTTCAGGATTATATATATATATATATATCAACTTGGTTCACTCATGTTTGTCCTCAGGACTTAGAATCGAGGCGTACAATCTCGAGCTTCAAGGCACTTCCGCATCAGCATCTTCGAGTCCTCTCAATGTAGGACCCATTCCTCTGCTCATTCAATTTTATATTATTTCTTTTTAGTGTCTAGGATTAGTTGTATACTCTAAACAAGTTCCTAAGTTGCATATTCATTGTATTTAATTCATAACTTTTATTTATATTCGTTGTTCTCATGCATCCTAATACTGCTTCGTCACCTTCGGGTGTCTGCCAACACATGCTTACCCTGGTGTATGGAGGATATCGGGGTCAGGCATGTCAACATAGATGCCTTAGCAATGTACTGCTAAGTTTATTTTACTCAAGTCATTAAGCCTATTAGAGTAAAATACTGGGCACTTTTCATCCTTTGCTTTCTCGTCACGAAATATAGTTTAATCTGTCAATCTTTCCGAATTAAGCTAACTTCAAGTAAGGAGTACTACAGTGAAACACGAGTAAGCTTGTAAGCTCAGGACAGAGTTCATCAAAACCCCCATCAGTGTTGCTGATTCGAAAAAAACGTTACCTCCCAAACTTAGTGTTTATAAAGATTCCCATCGTGATATCTGGAATACCATATTTTCTTCGATACCAAGTATTAAATATTAAACCCATGGAACACCTTTTGCCCCAAACTTGCAGTAATGCATTGACCAGATTAAGGATGAAAATGTCAAATCATACTTGGAATGGCCTTCAGATTGTTAATGTCAATCTTACATGTTTGAGTTGTCTTGTTTGTTGATTTTGTTTGTTCTTTCACCTTGCCCTTATTCTAGGTGAGAAGATTTCAATAGTGCAACTTGTAACCAAGAAGGGATTTCCTTCTCATTAAGAATTGCTAATTCATCCTTAGTGAATCTTAAACGAAAGTTCGTTAGGAGCTTTGTTGCCTGCATGAGGGTCAGAAACACCTTTGGAATCCTTTTGTCAGACCTTATGCACGCGTGGGAATTGAACAATTCTGATCGGACTACACTTAGTTGTGAAATTATGTCCCCAAAATCTCATTATTTAATTACATATTTCGTATTTACACTATTCTTAGTTTTATTTTAATTTCGTTAATTTTAGAATTTTAATTACTTAATTACAAGTTGGAATTTTTGTAATTAATCATTTTAAATCCGAAGGCCTTTTAGGATCACTCTTAGTATTTTTGAATAGAGCTTGATCCCACGAGCACGTAGGTGAAAGCCGTTCGTGAATCAGAGCTATAATGAAGAAGTTACGGACATTGAAAATTTGATATAAATAGTAACTTGCGACTTGCTAAATAGCAAGTCCCACTTTATTGAAAAGGAACCAATCAGAAGAAAGGGGGATAGAAGCTGACCAATTAGCTTCCAAGAAACCAATAGACCCGACTCCTCAATAGCGACTCGGCCTCTGACCTGGTGTTCCTACAATCTCTTTTGACGCTTTTCATGGCATTTTTTCCGGCGATTCGCCCTAAGCCACCACCTGCATTTTACTCAGCAACCTTCCCTTTTCCATTTTCTTACAAACCCTTAGACAATGCTTCATCTTCTAACTTGACAAAAGTGGGCAATGTTAAACCTAATATGTATCCTAATGAACAAGTCATGGAAATCTTAAATGACGTTTTTCCATTTACGTTGACAAATACCAATCAGGAAGTGGAAGATGACATGCCTACACCAATGGATAGTGCAGAATTCGAACAATATCAAAAACTATTTAAAAATGACAACCAAGAGTTATACCCAGGGTTTGAGGGCTTTTTGGTTCTCACAGCTATTGTGGAACTAATGCATGGCAAAATAAAGTATCGTATGTCGAACCAGTGTTTTGATTACTTTTTGGAAGTTTTCAAGAGAAAGCTACCAAAGGATAATTGTTTGCTGAAAGACCATAGAAACGCTTAAAAGATGTTGAATGGCCTTAGATTGGGTTATGAAAAAATTCACGCTTGCAAAAATAATTGTATATTGTTTTATAAGGAGAATAAAGCGTTGGATAAATGCCCTGTATGCAATGAGTCGAGGTTCAAAATGACATCTCAGAATAGATCGACGAAGATCCCATAAAAAGTCATGCGTTATTTGCCTTTGAAGCCTAGGTTGTAGCAGTTGTATATGTCAACGCATATTACCACCGACATGAGATGACATAGGGAAAACAGGTAACTGACGATGTGATGAGGCGCTTCAAGAGAAGATAAACGTTTAGAGGTATGGAAAGATGCCTTGAGGCGCTTCAAAACCTTTGACAAGGAAAAATCAGCAGATAAAGCAAAACTTGCTATAAAGTGGAGTTGCAATCGACTGAAGGGTTTAGGCCATTATTCTTGCTATGTGGAGTTATTGCCAGGGGGACCTGTCAAATTCTTCTCAATGACTTGTTCAAGTATAGTATGGGTTTGGGTTTAATAAAAAATGTTGATACGGTGGAAGATGCATGGAATTCGTTGCATGCACTGGCTGCAAAACTAAAACATTATTGCCTATTGCTAGACAGTTATGACGACGAAACTATTAGAATGCACGAGCTTGTTCGAGATGCTGCTATCTGGATTGCATCTGATGATCAAAAGGCCTTTCTAAACGCAAATGAAGATGAGGTGAAAGAATGGCCCTCTGGGGATTTATTTAAAAAGTACACTACGATCTCCTTAAAATCTTGCAAAATCCCCAGACTTCCTAAACTACCTTGGGAATGCCCA
The DNA here is from genome assembly GCF_963583255.1 of Pyrus communis. Classification (NCBI taxonomy): domain Eukaryota; kingdom Viridiplantae; phylum Streptophyta; class Magnoliopsida; order Rosales; family Rosaceae; genus Pyrus; species Pyrus communis. The sequence continues at coordinate 22,708,073 of NC_084809.1, read as the reverse complement.
GAATTAAATTTGTTGCATTTGAAGAATGAAAATATTGGCGTCTCCCAGGAAATTCCAAGCAATTTTTTTGACAGAATGAAAGAAGTCAAAGTGTTGGATGTAATGAAAATCTATAATCCATCACTACCTCCATCTCTTCAATCTCTAAAGCATCTACACACATTGTGTTTAGATCAGTGCGAGTTGGAAGACATAACTCTTGTTGGACAGCTAACAAACTTGAAAGTCCTTAGCCTACAACAGTCAATGGTTAAAGAGTTACCTAAAGAAATAGGGCAATTAAGTAGCCTACAATTATTGGATTTGACCTGTTGCCCTGAACTTGTTCTGATCTCACCTGATGTTATATCAAGCTTGACAAGACTAGAAGACTTGAGGATGGGAATAAAAAACTTTAAACAGTGGGAGGGTGAAGGCTTGGTCGATGACAGAAGATCTAATGCTGGCATCTTATAGCTGAAGCACTTGTCTCAACTAACTGCATTAGACATACACGTTCCAGATGCTAACCTTCTCTTAACCAACTTGTTATCCAATAAGTTAGAAAGATACACCATACTTATCAGTGATTGTTGGGAATATCCTGACATCCTTGCAACCTCCTCTAACATGCTAAAACTCAAGCTCACTAGGGGGAATTAATTCGACCAAGGTATAAAGTTGCTAGTAAAGAGATGTGAGCATTTGTACAACGACAAAGTTACATATGTCATTAACTCCATCAGTTGGAGTTATTCTGATAATGCCTTCCCTAACCTAGAATCTCTATGTTTTTGCAACCTTGTGAGTTTGGAAAGCGTATGTTGTGGGCAACTCATAGGCGGGCCTTTCCAAAAGTTAAAATCTTTGACACTGTAGGATTTACCAAAGCTTATTGGTTTCTCTTCCAAAGGTATTGGAAGAAGATCTAGTCTAGTCATCTGTCATTTACCCTAGCTGGCAGGTAGCATGGGTGTATGCATGGGGTGCTATCTAACAACTTGAGTATAGCTGTCATTCTCACTAATTCAAGGGATTCCTGATCTTGCTTTAGTTGTTAGCCTAGTTGCTGTCCTTACTTTAGTTGTTAGGTGATTAGGCATAAATCAAGGAAGGAAGATTGTTTTTTGTTCCTTGTTTTTCTCTTCTTCCCATGCTCATATATATGAGCTATCTTTGTACTTTGTTTCTTCATAATAGAAAAGACACCTTCAAATCTCAATATGGTATCAGAGCAGTGATCCTAATCGACCTGCTTCTGAGTAGTTTCTTGAGAGATATGTAAGCTTTTCCTGATTCTTTATCATGGCATAGCAGTGATCCTAATCGACCTGCTTCTGAGTAGTTTCTTAAGAGATATGTGAGCTTTTCCTGATTCTTTATCATGGCTAAGGAGAGTTCAGTGCATGGCGAAGAAATTAGCTCGCATGTTGCGCCATCTTCATTTCATTTAGATGTTGATGTCAACCCAAATCAACGTCTCAGTTCTGTTTTACTAAATGAGTTCAATTATCTTCCCTGGGAGAGAGCAGCCACTCTTGCCTTGGGAAGACGATCGAAACTTGGTTATGTTAATGGTGTTATTCTAGCGCTTGTTGTGTCTTCATCAGATTACAATGATTAGTTGTGCAATGACCAGTTGGTCATGTCATGGCTACTCAATTCTATGGATCGAAAGATTGCAGAAATTTTCATCAATAGATTTTGGTCCCAAGGTGTTCTTACTGCTGCATATCTCATCAATAGATTTCCTAGTAAGAGCTCTTATGTTTCACTCGAATGTGTCTAAAAAATTTTGGTCCCAAGGTGTTCCTACTACTGCATATCTCATCAATAGATTTCCTAGTAAGATATTGAACTAAATCACCTTATGAGGTCTTGAAAGATAGACAAATCAATCTATCCCATTTGAGAGTTTTTGGATGTACATGTTTCATTCACATTTAAGCACCAAATCATGACAAACTAGATCCAAGGGCTGCCAAATATGTTTTCCTAGACTATTCATCCACTCAAAAGGGTTACAAATGCTACAATCCAACAACTAGGAAAATAGTTGTTTCAAGAGATGTGAAATTTGAAGAAACCATGTCTTACTTCACTCAACCTCTGGACTATTCTAGAGAGGGAGAGAATTTGCTTGATTTGTTCCCAATACCATATCCAAGTGAAGAGGATACAACAGATATTTCAAGGGACCAGGTATTGAATGAGGTTGATTCTCGCAACCTGCAGAATTCTCCCCCTGTGGTCCCTAAAGAAGTATCTCATCAAAACCCTCAAGTAGTCCTTCCAACCATGAAATTGCTTAATTGCCAGCAACTCAATCTCCCACAGTTCGTTAAAAACCTCCCCGTGAGAGGAAACTTTCATCCAAGTTACATGATTATGTAACTTACAATGCCAAGTATCCCTTGACTTCTGCTATTAATTACAACAAAGTTTCATCCTCCTTTGCTGCATCTCTCAGTGCAATTACTGAAACCTATGAACCATAAAGCTTTCAAGAAGCTAATCTACATAGTGAGTGGAGAGCTGCTAAGGCAGAAGAGCTTCAAGCTCTTCATGAAAACAAAACCTGGACTATAGTGAAACTTCCCAAAGGAAAGAAGGTTGTGGGAAGTTGTTGGGTATACAAGACCAAGTTCCCTTTAGATGGCACGATTGAAATGAACAAGGCTCGTTTGGTTACTCGAGGATTTACTCAAACCTATGGAGTGGATTACAAGGAGACATTTGCTCCCGTGGTAAAGATGAACACTGTGAGGGTGCTGTTATCTGTTGCCATTAACAATGCATGGCCTCTTTTTCAAATGGATGTTAAAAATGCTTTTCTGCATGGTAAGCTTAAAGAAGAAGTTTTCATGAAACTGGCTCCAGGTCATCCTCAATCAAACAATCCAGAAATGGTGTGCAAACTTCATAAATCCATTTATGGTCTCAAGCAAAGTCCACGTGCATGGTATGCCAAGCTCAGTCATGTTCTAGAAAAAGTTGGTTTTTGTCGGAGCAATGCTGATTCTTCCTTATTTGTGCGATCAAGCACATCGGGTCAACTTGTGGTGCTTATTTACGTTGATGATCTCATTATGACATGCGATAATATGTCAGAGATTAGTGCTCTTAAATAATATCTCAATCACAAGTTTGCTATCAAGGATCTCGGCATTCTTAAATATTTTCTAGGGATCGAGATGGCACACTTTCACAAAGGTTTTCTAAATCAGCGCAAGTATGTTATTGATCTTCTTCATGAGGCCAACATGACAGATTGTAAACCTGCTCGCACACCTTTGAATAGTAACTTGAAGCTGCAATCTCACGGTGATCTCATTCCCAATATTGAGTACTATCAGAGATTGGTCAGCAAACTCATTTATTTAACTATCACTTGTCCTGATATAGCATATGCCGTGAGTCTTGTTAGCCAGTTTATGCATGCTCCAAGCATGAATCACATGAAGATTGTTCATCGTGTGCTTCGATATCTGAAAGGCTCCATTGGTAGAAGGATTCTCATATGCAACAATAATCACACTCATATCTTAGGATATACAGTTGCAGATTGGGCGGGGAACGCTCTCGATCGCAAGTCTATCACTGGTTTCTGCACCTTCGTAGAAGGTAACCTTGTCACCTGGAAGAGCAAGAAACAAAGCGTGATTGCACGCTCTAGTGCAGAAGCAGAATACCATGCTATGGCTTCGACTGCTTGTGAACTTATTTGGCTCAAAAATCAGTTATTGGACTTGGGGTTTCCTCATCAGCAACCTGTGTCTCTCTACTATGATAATCAAGCTGTGATGCACATAGCATTAAATCCTGTCTTCCATGAGCGAACTAAACACATTAAAGTTGACTACCACTATGTTCGAAATCAAGTGCAGTCCAAGATGATTAATACACACTTCATTTGTAGTCATGATCAACTTGCAAATATCTTCACCAAAGTATTACCGTTTGCTACTTTCCATCACCTCTTGTCCAAGCTTGGATCAATCGACCCGTTTGATCCAACTTGAAGAGGAGTATTGGAAGAAGATCTAGTCTAGTCATCTGTCATTTACCCTAGCTGGTAGGTAGCATGGGTGTATGCATGGGGTGCTATCTAACAACTTGAGTATGGTTGTCATTCTCACTAATTCAAGGGATTGCTAATCTTACTTTACTTGTTAGCCTAGTTGTTGCCCTTGCTTTAATTGTTAGGTGATTAGGCGTAAATCAAGGAAGGAAGATTGTTTTTTGTTCCTTGTTTTTCTCTTCTTCCCACGCTCATATATATGAGCTATCTTTGTATTTTGTTTCTTCATAATAGAAAATAAACCTTCAAATCTCAATAAAAGGCAAGCAAACGATTGATACTGAAGCCGACAAAATCGTTTTGGAGGATGAAGTTGGTGGACCACCGAAATTGTTCAGTAATGGCGAGGTACGTTCTTTGTTTTTTTTTTTCCATTTTGCATGATTGTTTCAAGATATAGTTTTCTTCTTTGAGTTTCAACCATATAATTTGTTTTTTCCAATAAGAAAATAATACATATGTTTAAGATTTTTTTGACATGTCTTTCCGCCAAAAATCTTTCATGGACCAGCACCAATTATAGATATTAAGATTTATTTTTTCAATAAGCCAAAACCATACAATTATTGATATTAAGATTTTTTTTTTCCATTCTCCTTCCTTCCCAACCCACCAATCACTGTCCTCCCTTCCTCACGAGAGACGGAAAGCGGAGTGATACACCATGTATTTTTATACAACTAGTGAGATTCTTGTGTTAACAAATTAATAACATAAAAATAAAATTTTCCCCACTCATATAATAACATGTGGTGTAACAGTTGTGTTACGGGCACAAGAAAATATTTCTCCTCTAGAGAAATTTTATATTGTGACTAGAATACAGGTGGTATACCACATGTTTTTATATAAGTGGTGAGAAATTTTATTTTTTAAGTTATTAACTTTTTAACACACATATCTCATAATTTGTATAGTGATACGTGGTGTACCACTCCATGTTCCAGTCACACTAAAAAATCGAGAGAGAGAGACAAGGAGGCAAGGGACTTCTTTTTTCTTACTTTTGTTTTTATTTTTATTTAATTTTATTGGGAGTTGACAGGGTTATGTTAGGGTTTGACACGGTTATGTTAGGGTAACTTTGTGGACGGGTGTCAAGTAATGGGACATGTTATAGAAAGGCCACACATACTTTAAATGTAGAAAATTTGAACTAGACCCTAACCACTAAAAAAATTCATCACTTGCCACTAAAGTTTCACAACAATGTGTTTTGGTATCAATTAAAATAGTTTAAATTTGGAATTAAGTTAACATAATTTTGGCCCTATATTTCTCTTTTCAGGTAGTTTTTTACTCCAATTTGTCTTTTTGCTAATTAAGGAAAGTACAAAGACATACGGTTGTCTAGTAGCCCAGTTGCGTACTTTTTTAATATATGACCTTTAATTTCTATCTACATATTTTAAGCATTATTGCTAACAACAATTGTAATTTCCTAAAATAAACATGAATTTTGCTTTGTACTATGCAAGTTTCGATGCCCAACTTAACAACCTTGATTGAGCATCAATGTGATAATTTAAGATTCTTGGCTTCAAGTTCCATAGCTAAATGTCTCGGACAACTCACAAATCTCAAAATATTTAATTGTCAATCCCTGAAAGAGGTAGTGGGAAAAAATGAGGAAAATACAAATGACATGTTATGTAAGCTAAACCATCTAGAACTACAGCACCTTCCAAACCTCGCTAAATTCAGCTCAAGAAGTTGCATTAAATTTCCGTCTTTGGATTATTTGGATCTAGACGATTGTCCTAAACTGAAGACATTCATCTTTAATGCGAAGAGTGAAAATATTGCAATCAACAAAGAAAAACGAGAGATTGAGTCGGAGGAGAATTTTGAGCTCTTTGATGAAAAGGTGAATTATACCTTCACTTCTTTTCTTTATCCTTTTATTTCCAATTTATGCATGAGTCCCAGTTTTGAGTCCTAAAATGAATATACGACAGGTAGGATTTCCTAGCTTGGAGCAATTGTTCGTATGGGACTTACCTAAGTTGAAGAAAATATTCCACAACCAACTTGATCCACACTCTTTTGTCAGGCTCAGAGAAATTGGTGTTCGTAGATGCCTGAGTCTAATTAATATCTTTGGGCCAAGTATCATGGGAAGATTGAAAGCTCTAGAGTCCTTAAAAATAGATCAGTCACTCACTACAAATGGTATATGAAACATTATCTACCACTCAGTTGAACGGCTTTAAGTGCCCAAATCTAAATTCAATGAAGATAGACTCATGTGACAGTTTGAAAAATATCTTTCTAGCATCAGTGTCCAAAGATCTTAAGCAACTAAGCAAGTTGAAGGTTAAGAATTGTGGTTTAATGGAGGAAGTTGTTGTGAAGGACGAAGGACCACAAACGACATATGAGGAGTTTAAGTTCCCTAAAGTAGAAACCGTGATATTTGAAAATCTGCCCCAACTTCGGAGTTTCTATCTAAGGCTACATGTTTCTAATTGGCCATCACTTAAAGAATTAAATTTCAAGAAACGTGCCAGTGTGGAGATTTTTGCTTCCGAATTTTCAACATATCAAAACAAACTTGAGTTTGGCCACCGAAGACCAATGAAACAACCTTTCTTTTTAATTAAGAAGGTAACCATACTTGTACACAATTCTTTTGATATTCAAAATTTTATGTGATTTTGACATACTAGTTAAACATACACCATCAAGTAAATACATTTATTAAGTTTTTAATATTAAAGTTATTATGTGGTGTCTAATTTTTCAAATTATTTTAAAGCATGCCGTTACTGTTGATAATATTTCAGGGCAAGTCATTCCTCAAGTTGGAATACTTGATGTTGGACGAGAACACGGAGATTTGGTATGAACCATATGGTCCACTCTTGGCAGAGTTGGTGAGCAAAGTAAAATCAATTTATTTTGCTACTTCACATCCCAAGTCAGATGTTTTCTTTCAGAATTTACAGAATATTGAAAAGCTTCGGGTGCTCTTTGCTCCTTGGAAAGAATTATTTGTCCATGACCACCAAGGAAGTAGTAGAGGGGACATACTTGAAGTTGAGACCCTCCCACGTGTAAAGGAAAGGAAAACTCCCAACCAGGGGGCCCTGTTTTTCCAAACTTGGAAGATCTATGCCTGATCGGATGTGGCAAATTAGAGAAACTAACTTCAGCTTTAATGTCCTTTCAGAATCTAGTCACTTTGTACACAGGGACTTGTCACGGACTGCAATACTTAATACCTTATTCTGTGGCTAAGAATTTGCGATAACTCCAGAAGTTGGAAGTTAAGTCGTGTGAAAGGATGGTAGAAATAGTAGCGAGCAACGAAGAAGATCTAGAAAACGAGATTACTCTCAGTTGCTTGCAAGATTTGAAACTTTCTGATCTACCAAGTTTGCAAGGATTTTGCACGGGAAATTATGTTTTCGAAGTCCCATCCTTAGAAACTTTGCATGTCGAGGACTGCCAGCTAATCAAGTTAAAGATTACTCCTGCTGGGTTACTCCAAAGAAATCCAAGACCAGAAAGACTAGAAATAGTAGAGGAAACTGATGACATACTGAAGCTAAGTGATTCGAAGGAGAGTAATCGTGATCAAACCCTAAGTACTTCATTCACTAATTAAGCATCTATTAATTTCACTCTCCATTTTTCAGCTTTTCTGAAGCTTGATCCTTCAAATTTAAAAGTCTGATTTATTCATCTTATTCATAGTTGTTCAGTCAGATTTCATATTGAACAGTTTATGTGTTTATTTGTAATCGTCAACTTAATATATATTTCTACAGGGCTAGCTGATCAAGACTCTCTACCAAAACCGAATCCCCATCTTTTGGCTGGCGTGTTAAGTTTTTCCGGGAGTGTGCGATTGCATGTTTGTGTGTTATTTTCCTCTTCCATTTGTTTTTCCTTTTAGGGGAAGAAATATTAGCCTGGAGAGAAGACTGGTTACATTATGTTTGTGTACGATTGCTTGGACCTTTATTGAGTTTTGAAGGTGTATTTTCTATTATATTGAAACAAAGTACAAAGATAGCTCATATATATGAACTTGGGAAGAAGAGAAAAACAAGGAACAAGGAACAAGAAACAATCTTCCTTCCTTGATTTACGCCTAATCACATAACAACTAAAGCAAGATCAACAAATCCCTTGAATTAGTGAGAATGACAGCCATACTTCAAGTTGTTAAACAACACCCCATGCACACATCTATGCTACCTACCGGCTAGGGTAAATGACAGCACCCCATGCACACATCCATGCTGGTTAGGGTAATTGACAGAAAGTAGATCTTCTTCCCGATCTTCTTCCAATACTCCCCCTCAAGCTGGATCAAACGGGTCGATTGATCCAAGCTTGGACAGGAGGTGATGGAAAGTAGCAAACGGTAATCCTTTTGTGAAGATATCTGCAAGTTGATCATGACTACGAATGAAGTGTGTATCAATCACCTTGGACTGCACTTGATTTCGAAAATAGTGGCATCCAACTTCAATGTGTTTGGTTCGCTCATGGAAGACAGGATTTGATGCTATGTGCATCGCAGCTTGATTATCACAGTAGAGAGACATAGATTGTTGATGGGGAAACCCTAAGTCCAATAACAGATTTTTGAGCCAATTAAGTTCATAAGCAGTCAAAGCCATAGCACGGTATTCTGCTTCTGCACTAGAGCGTGCAACCACGCTTTGTTTCTTGCTCTTCTAGGTGACTAGGTTACCTCCTACGAAGGTGCAGAAACCAGTGATAAACTTACGATCGAGAGCGTTCCTCACCCAATATGCATCTGTATATCCTAAGATATGAGTGTGATTATTATTGCGCATGAGAATCTCTCGACCAATGGAGCCCTTCAAATATCGAAGCACACGATGAACAATCTTCATGTGATCCATGCTTGGAGCATGTATAAACTGGCTAACAAGGCTCACGGCATATGCTATATCAGGGTGAGTGATAGTTAGATAAATGAGTTTGTCGACCAATCTCTGATAGTACTTTATATTGGGAATGAGATCACTATGAGCTTGCAGCTTCAAGTTATTATTCAAAGGTGTGCGAGCAGGTTTACAATCTGTCATGTTGGCCTCACGAAGAAGATCAATAACATACTTGAGCTGATTTAGAAAACAACCCTTGTGAGAGTGTGCCATCTTGATCCCTAGAAAATATTTGAGAATGCTGAGATCTTTGATAGCAAACTTGTGATTGAGATATTGTTTAAGAGCACTAATCTCTGACATATTATCACCTGTCACAATGAGATCATCAACATAAATAAGCACCATAAGTTTACCCGATGTGCTTGAACGCACAAATACGGAAGAATCCACATTGCTCCGACAGAAACCAACTCTTTCTAGAACATGACTGAGCTTGGCATACCATGCATATGGACTTTGCTTGAGACCATAAATGGATTTATGAAGTTTGCACACTATTTCTGGATTGTTTGATTGAGGATAACCTGGGGGCGATTTCATGAAAACTTCTTCTTCAAGTTCACCATGCAGAAAAGCATTTTTAACATCCATTTGAAAGAGAGGCCATGCATTGTTAATGAAAACAGATAACAGCACCCTCATAGTGTTCATCTTTGTCACGGGAGCAAATGTCTCCTTGTAATCCACTCCATAGGTTTAGGTAAATCCTCTAGTAACCAAACGAGCCTTGTTCCTCTCAATCTTGCCATCTGAATGGAACTTGGTCTTGTATACCCAAAGACTTCCCACAGCATTCTTCCCTTTGGGAAGTTTCACTATAGTCCAAGTGTTGTTTTCATGAAAAGCTTGAAGCTCTTCTGCTATAGCAGCTCTCCACTCACTATGTAGATTAGCTTCTTGAAAGCTTTGTGTTCACTAGTTTCAGTAATTGCACTAAGGAATGCAGCAAAAGAGGATGAAACTTTGCTGTAATCAATAGCAGAAGTCAAGGGGTACCTGGCATTGTAAGTTACATAATCATGTAACTTGGATGGAAGTTTCCTTTCACGGGGAGGATTTCGACGAACTGTATGAGATTGAGTTGCTGGCACATGAGCAGTTTCTTGGTTGGAGAGACTACTTGAGGGTTCTGGTGAGATAAGGTCTTTAGAGACCACATGTGGAGAATTATGCAGGTTGTTAACATCATCCTCATTCAATACCTGGTCCCTTGAAATATCTATTGTATCCACTTCACTGGGATATGGTATTGGGAACAAATCAAGCAAATTCTCCCCCTCTCTAGAATAGTCCAGGGGTTGAGTGAAGTAAGGCATGGTTTCTTCAAATTTCACATCTCTTGAAACAATTATTTTCCTAGTTGTTGGATTGTAACATTTGTAACCCTTTTGAGTGGATGAATAGCCTAGGAAAACACATTTGGCAGCCCTTGGATCTAGCTTGTCATGATTTGGTGCTTGAATATGAACAAAGCATCTACATCCAAACACTCTTAAATGGGATAAATTGATCTATCTATCTTTCAATACTTCATAAGGTGATTTGAAGTTCAATATCTTGCTAGGTAATCTATTAATGAGATATGCAGCAGTAAGAACACCTTGTGACCAAACATTTTTAGGCACATTCGAGTAAAACATAAAAACTCTAGTTTTTTCAAGTAGATCTCTATTCTTCCTTTCTGCTACCCCATTTTGTTGAGGTGTTCCAACACAACTAGTTTGATATAATATACCATGTGTGCTTAGATAGTGAGACATGTTATGAGACATAGATTCAGAGCCATTATTTGATCATAAGACATGAATGTTTGAAGAAAATTGTGTGTTTACAAGTCTATGAAAATCTTGAAAAACTTCCAGCACTTCACTTTTAATTTTTAAGAGATACAACCAAGTGATCCTTGTGAAAGCATACACAAAAATTACAAAATATTTGTATCCGTCAAATGACTATAGGACTGGTCCCCAAACATCGGAATGCACGATTTCAAAAGGATTACTAGCCCTAGACAAGGAGGAAGTGAAAGGTAATCTAGTGAACTTAGAGAAGTGACAAACATCACAAGAACTCGTAACTTTGCACAAGTTTGGAAACAAAAAGGACAGAACTTTATCAGAAGGATGTGCAAGTCATTGGTGCCAAAGTTGTTGTTCTTGAACCAGGCTTGAAGTTACTTGAAAAACCTTGGGAGTTTGGACATGCTTGGAAAGGTAGTAGAGACCATTTAGGAAAAAACCTTCACCAATTGTCTTCTTGGTGGTGATATCCTGAAAAACCACAGTTTTTAGGGAGAAAATAACAAGACAGTTTAGTGAGTTTGTGATTTTTCCAACAGATAAGAGTTGAAAAAGGAAGGAGGGAACATAAAGAGCCTCGGACTCGACATCACTAGAAATCAAATGTGTTTTCCCTCTCTCTACAACCATAGCACCCTTGCAATTGGCAACTAACACTTGAGATGGACATGAGAGTTTTTCAAAATTATGCAGATTTGTAGACTTGTTAGTCATATGATCAATAGCTCCTGAATCTATAATCCAATAATCATGCACATTACCAACTTTGAGAGCAGTTGAGAAGGATTGTAAGATACCTGGAATATCTTGTTGTGTCACACCTTCATTTTTAGCCAAAAAACCAGTAAACTGCCCGAGTAAAGCAGCTTTTTTGTTGTCACCTTGATTAGTTGATCATTCATTATCTCCATGACCTTATTTCTTATGGAGGAAGGCAGCAAATTCATTTATCAGGTTGGCTGGATTGGAGGTGAATTTCTGTGGTCCCTCGGAATGATTGGTGACTGTATGATTTGCCTCGTAGGGTGAGTTACGTGAACTCTTAGGGAAACCCTTGTTGTTGTCCCTCGAAGACTTGGGCCTTAGCTCAGGGTGGAGAATCCAGCAATGATCTCGTGTATGTCCACCAGTATCACAGTAGCTACATTTTACTATAGGTTTATTTCCTTTGTAGCCCCTCTCGTCACCAGTTCTGTGGTTAGAGAGATATACCCTAGCTTCTGGTATATTTGCCTTTAATTCCACAGTCATGATTTTTCTACGAGTTTCTTCCCTTTGAATTATGGCACACACACTTGAGAATGAGGGAAGATCAGGATTCATGAGGACATGACTCCTGAGATCTTTGTATTCAGGACTTAAACTTGCAAGAAGTTGAAATATTTTGTCTTCCTCAGCTCTCTTGGTCAACACGACAGCGTCAATGGTGTGTGGCCGATAGACATTCAACTCGTTCCACATAGTGGTAACTTTCCAAGATGTTGCACAAATGAGTTTCATTCCTTTTAAAGACCCACAATATCCCTTTTTAACTAGAATACTTGAGCTGCATTATTCTGATTCCTATACATTTCTTTGAGATTTTTCCAAAGGATGTAGGAGGATTCAGCATAGCTGAAAATTTCTGCAATCTTTCAATCCATAGAATTTAGTAGCCATGACATGACCAACTGGTCCTTGCACAACCAATCATTGTAATCAGGTGAGGACACATCAGGCACTGGAATAACACCATTAACAAAACCAAGTTTCAATCGTCCTCCCAAGGCAAGAGTGACTGCTCTCTCCCAGGGAAGATAATTGAATTCATTTAGTAAGATAGAACCGAGACGTTGATTTGGGTTGACATCAACATCTAAATGAAATGAACATGGCGTAGCATGCGAGCTAACTTCTTCACCATGCACTGAACTCTCTTCAGCCATGATAAAGAATCAGGAAAAAAACTCACAAATCTATTAAGAAACTACTCAGAAGCAGGTCAATTAGGATCACTGCTCTGATACCATATTGAGTTTTGAAGGTGTATTTTCTATTATATTGAAACAAAGTACAAAGATAGCTCATATATATAAGCGTGGGAAGAAGAGAAAAACAAGGAACAAGAAACAATCTTCCTTCCTTGACTTACACCTAATCACATAACAACTAAAGCAAGATCAGCAAATCCCTTGCATTAGTGAGAATGACAGCCATACTTCAAGTTGTTAGACAACACCCCTTGCACACACCCATGCTACCTACCGACTAGGGTAAATGACAGCACCCCATGCACACACCCATGCCGATTAGGGTCACTGACAGAAAGTAGATCTTCTTCCAATAACCTTTTTGGCTTTGGGGTTATTATGGTGGCTAGATCAGGGGCATTGTTCTTTGGCGTTATTACGGTTGCTATCGGGGACATTTTTCTTGTTACTTGCTTTAACTATTCTCTATTCTCCCCTCAATGGTCTGTGCCTAGCCTTGCTTCCCTGGCCGATCTCATCTTATTTGATATAAACGTGCAAGCTGCGGCCTCAATGGAAAGCTATCCCAGAAACTTGTGCAATTTGGGAAGGCACTGATGCATATTCCAAGTCATGTTACTTGTGTGTTTCGTCGTAAAAGTGTGATTTGTATTGGAAGCTTTGTTCGCTACATTTTGGGTTTTGCTGTTTGGGAAATAATGCTTGTGTGATTTCTGTAAAACATTGATGCATTTGAAGTGGTGCTGGTGTGCACATGTCTACTGAAACTGCTTAAATTGGTACTCATTTTATTGCTTCTTGTGAGACATGAAAAATATCAGTTTCAATCATCTTCTTAAGAGCATCTCCAACATGAGCCGGGTTTGCTTTTTCGAGTCGTATACTGGGTCTATGTCCTCTAACATGCTAAATTAAACTGAAGCTGGTGATTGTTCTCAGATAAGTTGGAAAGATACACTAACCTTGTTGGTGATTGTTGGCTATATCCTCTAACATGCTAAATTAAACTCAAACTGACTACGAAGAATCAGTTCGACCAAGGTATAAAATTGCTGCTAAAGAGATCTGAACATTTGTCATTAACTTCTCCATGTCCAGAACAATGATCAAGTTACATGTGTCATTAACTAGTGTAGATGGACATATTCCCAGAATGCCTTTCCAAACTTTGCATCACTATCTCTATACAAACCTTGTTCGTTTGGAAAGTGTATGTTATGGGCATCTCATAGCTGAGCCTTTCAAAAGTTATGATGTTTGACATTGTGGAATGTACTGATGCTTATTGGTTTCTCCTCCAACCGCAACACCTCTGTTGTAACTGAAAGGACTCAAAAGCAACTAATGACATATACAGAAGCCAAAGATATTGTTATGGAGAATGAAATTGGCGGGCCTACGAAACCTTTCATGAAAAGGGACGCATGTTGTGTTCGTTTCATGAATATGGATTGATTCTAACAAAATGGTAGCTCTGTTTAGAGAGAAAATAATCTACTTAAAAAGATGCATGTTTCTTGCTCACAACATTTTTCTTCATTATGTCTAACTATTTATTTGTTTTATTTTAATGAGTGAAAAGGCTACTCAGCACTATGGTCTGGTAGTATTTCTCTTTACTTGAAAATGAGAGGTCTTCAGTTCGAATTTCGTGGATGACGAATTCGATACTAAATTAGGTTGCCCATTGTGTGGCCTATCCGAACTCACAATTGGTATTTCAACTCAAGTCTTTTGAGAAAACATCTACCCATCAGTTGAAGATTTTTGAGTGTCCAAATCTAGATTTTGTAGAGATCTAGATTTCGTGTGAGAGTTTGAAAAATATCTTTCCAACCTTGGTGGCCAAAGGTCTACAGCAACTGACAAAGTAGAGTGTTGAGAATTGTGGGTTTGAGGAAGTGGTTGCCAAGGAGGATGGAATTGAAACATCAGTGCCTACATTTGTATTCCCTAAAGTAACAAAATTGAATGTCCGAAAACTGCCCCAACTACGAAGTTTCTCTTCAGGGCTGCATGTTTCCAAGTGTCCGTTACTCAACGAATTGAATTTCACTGTATGTGGTAATGTAGAGATTTTTTCTTCCGAAGTTTCAAAATTCCAAGAAAAACTCGAGTTGAGATGCAATACACCAATCAAACAACGTTTCTTTTTAACTAAGAAGGTAATACGTGTACTCATCTTTTATTAAATGAGTATTTTGGCCTCCATTTATTTTTGGGGTTTCTCCATTTTAATCCTTGATAAAGATTGAAATTCAATTAAAACCTTATGTTAGATTATATATTCATTATAGTCCTTTGACTAAATTTCCATGTCAGCATAAATATTAAAATTCATATTTTCTTGTTTTTAAATATTTAATGCCTTTTTTTTTTGTTCCTATAATGCCCCTATTAAATATTTGATTTTAATTTGCTCCATATTTTTTGGCATTGATTATTGTCTAACTTTCTAAAACGATAAACATAATTCAAAAAAATATTAGTGATACGTTACAAGAATTAACAAATACCTAATTCAAATTACTAATTATCACCATTCAAAGCATAGAGGAAATAAAAATAGCCAAATCATATATGATACATAATCGAATGCACTTAAACCATGTCCTAATGTGCTTAAATCATAGAACCTAGTCGAATGCACCTAATGTACTTAAATCATAGAACCTAGTCGAATGCACATAAATCATAGTACCAAGTCAAATGCACCTAAACCATGGTACCTATATGAATGCACCTAAACCATGGTACCTATATGAATGCACCTCATTCATAGTACCTATATGAATGCACCTAAATCATTTAGGTCCTGTCAATTAGGTCATATCCATTCGGTACGGTCGGTTAGGTATATATAATGTATGTCTGATTAATTCGGTATGATCAATTAGGTTGTGATTTCGCATTCTATTTTCTCTATTTGTTTTTTTTTTCTTTTATTTATCTATGGATTCACCGTCAATATGGTATCTAGAAGCCCCTTTTTCTTCTTTCTTTCGAATACAACGAGATTTTGGTTTCTAAGTTTTTTGGCTTTTTTTGTTTGATCATGGTTTCTGAGTTTTCTGGATTCTTTGATTGGAATAAGACATGGAGGTTTATGGTAATGTTATTGTTATAACGAACATGTTAATTATGGATCTAGTTAATTAAGCATTCTTGAAAAATTAATTATATATTTGTTTCTCTAATTGGTTTTAAGTGAGTAATAAGGGTAAATAGGGAAACTAAAAATGTAATAAATTTATTAAAAAATGATTAAATGTGACATGGAATACTATAATTTGACATGGAGGACTATTTTTAGTTTTTAATCTTACATACGGTATTATTGAAAAAGCAATCTTATTTAGGGATTGAAATGAAGTTTTCTATTTATTTTTTGTTTTCAAATTTTCAAGGCATCATATGAACTTGCAACATATATTTACTACTCAAATTTAGGAATATGTCTACAACTCAAGTCAAACAACCGTCTTGAGCGATGAACCACAAGCACGCACAAGTTGGAGCTTCGTGCATAGTTTGGGACGCAGGGTGGTGAGTTGGCTACTCAGAATTGCTTCGAGGAGTTTATCCTTGTGTCTCCGCCTCCACCTTCGCTACTAGATTCACAAATGCGTACTTCCATATTCCCCACTGAAACGTTAATACATTAGGGTGGTGAGTTAGGCATTCAATGTAAGAATAGATAAACAGGTCAGTCACTTCTGGTCCAATACAACTCGGAAATCAACTCAATTGAAGTGTCACGCAAAGCGTGGTGTACGTGAAAACAATGTCATGTAAACTAAGACGTTAACTAAAGCGAGACAAGCCCTCAAAGATGCAATATCACCTATCATAATATAGAGCACATAACTCCACTTCAAAAATCGCACGAAAACTAATATGCAAATCATACATGTTTGCATGTTTCTAAGCTCAATACCAAGCAAGTTTTTGGATTATAAAAATTGTTTTCCGAACGTTGTTCGTCATCTTTTTAGTCTGCGTTGTTTGATGATCAAGAAACATCCGCTTCGACCTTCGTAGCAGGACAGCCATTGTGCTGTTGTTAATTTTCACTTAGTTTAAATTTAACCTCTTGGTGTCGATACCATAGTTTCCACTTTGCAAGTGCTGTATAAC
The DNA here is from genome assembly GCF_963583255.1 of Pyrus communis. Lineage (NCBI taxonomy): Eukaryota > Viridiplantae > Streptophyta > Magnoliopsida > Rosales > Rosaceae > Pyrus > Pyrus communis. The sequence goes on along the minus strand of NC_084809.1, from coordinate 22,691,176 downwards.
CCGACTTTTGCTTCTACTATGCAGTTGTGTCCAGAAGAAGCTTAGTAAAAAAAGCAAAAAGAGTTGCATACCTCTCTGTTTTCCTTCAGTTCCTCTTGGTCCCTCCATAGATCCTGCGGAAGGCACCAACACCAAGACCACCACTCTAGTAGATTTTCCTTGCCATGCATGCAGATCTAATGTAGTACCAATCACGCTCATATGTTGCAAGCTCCTTGAATGTGGCAGTTAGGGGTGGGTTCAGTTCAAAACGGTTCGGTTTTTTGCCAAAACCGAAACCAAACCGAAATTTCGGTTCGGTTCATTTTTTTTCGGTTTTTTTTCGGTTCGGTTTTTTACGGTTTCGGTTTTTTCCGGTTCGGTTTTGGTTTTTTTCGGTTTTTTATTTTTATTTTTAAATGATGTAAATGGAAGGAACCTACCTATCAACCTCCCAGTTCTCATATATCAGAGAATTGAGAGCCTCAAAATCCTGAATATATTCAAGTAATTCAACTACTTGTGATCAAGCAGAACGAATTCAAATTTTCAAAAGTTAAGCAAATACATAAACATATATTCTTCAAGGAAATGTACATCGCCAGGATTCAAAATTCAAAAACTTTAAAATTTACAAAATCATGAAATAACTCAACAAATTAACTGATCGATGCAAATCGAAAAAAAACAGGAAGCAATTGGGTTCTTCTAAATACCATAATCGGACTTCAATAGCGCATGCCCAATGCCCACATTCAAATTCATAGTCAAGTCCACAATAGATCTAGAAAATTCCAAAACATATTTAGAGAAAAATACAAACTTTTTCACCTTAAATTACATAAATTTCAAATGGGTAACCATACAATTAAAAACCTATGAACTGACAAATAAATAAAACCACAACCTTTGTTGCAGCGATATAGCCATGATCGTCACAAGCTCTTTCAATTCCTCTTTTTGTCGGATCTCAAAAAGGGCGAGGGAAAATCATGGTTTGGAAGAAGGAATCCGCGAGGAGGACAGGAGAAGATTGGAGATAGAGTGATTTGGAGGAAGAGAGGAAGGAGAGGGAGAGGGAGGGAGAGAGAGAGAGAGAGAGAAAGAGAGGAAGCAAAGGCAAAGAGGAAGCAGCGGACGGAACAGAGAGGTGTTTGAGATCTGAAATGAAATGGGAGTGAGACAGCTAGGGTTTGTAAAGTTAAGAAATTTTATAAAGCATTAAACATAAGAAACCTATAAATAAATTACTGGTACAATTATAACAACATAAAGCCTACAGTCAAGTTGGCTTGCAACAACCAACCCCAACCTGTAGGGAAAGTGTTCAAACCCCGACGGCAACATGTATTTTTTAGTATTTATATATGATTTTTTTTTCGGTTCGGTTTGGTAGTTTCGGTTTGGTTTTTTTCGGCCTCGGTTCAGTTTGGTTTTCGATTTTTTTCGGTTTTCGGTTTTTTGAACCCACCCCTAGTGGCAGTCTTCACAATGTCGGTCTAGTCAGGAAGCTCAATTCGGCCGGAGCACTTCAGAAATTTCAAGTTAGACGTTTATGTGAAATTATTCAAAGCTCCCATCTTTACTAATAACTCAACTGAACCTCTAAATTCCTAAAAAGTTAGGAATTATGTGAAATTAGAGACTGGGCATTACTTGAAATCCTGAAATCCCCAAAAAAAAAAAAAATGTATCAACTAAAAACCCATCAACATTGATTCCTAAATCTAAAATCACATCAGAATTCAGAAACAATCTCATAAATTAATTTACAAGAAAAAAGAAAAGAAGAAAAAGAAGTGAATAAGGACTTATAGTTGCCGGAGGAAGGACGGAAGGCAGGTGGAGGGCGGAGCCGGGATGACGGCAGCGTAGACTAGAGGAAGGAACTGCCGAGTTGTACTGAGACTGGTGCAGCCGAGGGAAACCAACGACAGAACAAAATATAACCAAACGTTCATTGATTGCAGCCGAGAGAACCTTGAAACGCTCTGTGTGCTTTCAGCTCCTTGGAAAGAAATAGGATTTGTGGCGCATTGATTTGCCAAAGCTGATGCATATAAAGAATTTAGAGAATCCACGACCACCAAGGAAGTAGTAGCGGGGAAATACATCCTCCCACATGTAAACGATTTGTGGCTCATCGATATGCCGGAGCTAATGCATCTAGGAAATGAAAACTCCGAACCAGGGGGCCTGTTTTTCCAAACTTGGAAGTTCTAAACCTGAACAACTGTGGCAGATTAGAGAATCTAACTTCAGCTTTAATATCCTTTTGGAATCTAACCACTTTGACCATACTGGATTGTCGTGGACTGCAATACTTAATAACTTATTTTGTGGCTAAGAATTTGCAGCAACTCAAGAATTTGAAGTTAAGTCGTGTGAAATAATGGTAGAAATAGTGGCAAGCAACGGAGATGATTCAGAAACTGAGATTACTTTTAGTTGCTTGCAACATCTTGAACGTTCTGATCTTCCAACTCTGCAAGCCTTTTGCACAAGAAATTGCATTGTCAAAGTATCGTCTTTAACTTTGATTGTCGAGGACTGCCATCCTATCAAGTCAAAGATTTCTTCTGATGGGTTACTCCGAAGTGGTCCAAGACCAGAAATACTGCATATAGAAGAGACATTGGGGAAAGAGCAAGAGGAAGATGATGATAAAAACGATGCATGATTAAGGTGGCAATCAACTTGTTTGACATAAGCCTGCAAGCTGTGGCCTCAATGGAAAGCTATTCCATAAACTTGTGTGATTTGGGCAGCACTAATCCATATTCCAGGTCATGTTATGCTTGTGTTGACTTGTTAGTGTTTCGTCGTAAAAGTGTGATTTGGTTAATTCGTATTGGGGGCCACTACCTACTTGGTCACATGCTTGGTTAATTTGCATTTGAGGGACCATATGCATTCTAAAGATAGATTCCGTTGAGTGGTCTGGAATCCCTATCCCTATTTGGTTCTGTTGAGTGGTCAAGAACCCTGGATTATTGTGCATAGAAGTTGCTCAAGTTTATGTTTATGTTTGTGTTTGTAACTTAGGGTTACAATGCTATTGCTTTGGTTTCAAGTTAGGAAATACGGCAAACCTTATAGAGGTTGTCTTTATGAAAATTAGTGAAGTCATATCTAATCTTGTTGGTTGATCAACATAGTTCAATGTTAATAGTGTGCATCTTTGATTCATGGAATCAATTATTTGTTATGAATGTGGAATTGTGGTTGGAAAACATTGTGACATATGAAAGGGAAAATGACAGTCCTGGTTATTATATTATTCGTTAAGTAGTTTGGAATCTAGTGAGTCATGCTCGTAGATTCCATTGAGTGATTTTGGAACCTTAGTTTTTCTGCTAGAAATATTATAAATGGGTGAAGTACAAAAAACTACCTCAACTATTGGGGTCACGACAGTTTCATACCTCATCTTTTAAAATTGACAATGTCATACCACATCTTACGAATTTATGACAATGTCATACCTCCATCAATTTTTCTGTTAGTTTTTCTGTTAAATGCTGACGTGGCGAGAGACAGGGACCACTTTCTATTAAAAAATTAATAAAATATTATTAAAAACTAAAAAAAAATTTAATATTTTTTAAATATTAAAATAATAAATAAAAGTAAAATTAAAAAAAAAGGGGTAAAGTACAAAAAACTACCTCAACTATTGGGATCACGACAGTTTCATACCTCATCTTTTAAAATTGACAATGTCATATCGCATCTTACGAATTTGTGACAATGTCATACCTCCGTCAATTTTTCTGTTAGTTTTTCTGTTAAGTGCTAACGTGGCTTGATTCGGGACCTACTTTCTATTAAAAAATTATTAAAAACTAAAAAAAAATTATTTAATATTTTTTAAATATTAAAATAATAATAAAAAGCAGAAAAAAAAAACCCTCATTTCGTCCCTCCCCTCCCCCCTCCTCTCTCCTCTCCCCTCTCCCCATCTTCATCTTCTTCCCCCACCTGCAAATCCCAACAAAAAAAAAAAAATTCCAATTTGTCTTCCCCCCACACCCACACCCACACCCACACTCTTCTCCTTCTTGCAACCCAGAAAAATAAAAAATAAAATAAAATAAAATAAAAAATTAAAAAAAAACCCCAGATCCCGTCGGCGGGAAGATGGGTGAGCAGAGAATGTGGAGGATGGGTGCGGAAGAGGATGTGGAGAATGGATGAAAGTGGTGGATTTAGGGTTTGATGGGTTTTCAAAATTTTTTTTTTTTTCCTTCTTTTTTTCCTCTTCTTCTTCTTCTTCTACCTCCGCAGGGGAGTTGATGGTTTTTAAAAAAAAAAAAAAAAAAAAAAATTTCCTTCCTCCTTTTTTTTTTCCTCTTCTTCTTCTTCTTCTTCCTCCTTCTTCTTCCTCTTCTTCCTCCTTCTCCTTCTTCTTGTTCTTCTTCCGCAGGGGGGTGTTGATGGGTTTTCAAATTTTTTTTTTTATTTTTTCTTCCTCTTCTTCTTCTTCCTCCTCATTTTCTTCCTCTTCTTCTTATTCCTCTTTCTCCTTCTCCCTTCTTCTTCTTCCGCGTCGACAGGGGGGAATTTTTTTTTTTTTTCCTTCCTCCTTTTTTTCCTCTTCTTCTTCTTCTTCCTCCTCCTCCTCCTCCTTCTCCTTCTTGTTCTTCCGCAGGCGGTTGTTGGGTTTTCAAAATTATTTTATTTTTTTGGTTTTGCAAGTGGGGGGAAGAAAATGAAGATGGGGAGAAGAGAGAGAAGGGGGGAGGGGGAGGGGAGGGACGAACTGATGGTTTTTTTTTTCTTTTTCTCTATGCTTTTTATTATTATTTTAATATTTAAAAAATATTAAATAATTGTTTTTTAGTTTTTAATAAATTTTTAATAGAAAGTATGTCCCGAATCAAGCCACGTGAGCACTTAACAGAAAAACTAACAGAAAAATTGACGGAGGTATGACATTGTCACAAATTCGTAAGATGCGGTATGACATTGTCAATTTTAAAAGATGAGGTATGAAACTGTCGTGACCCCAATAGTTGAGGTATTTTTTGTACTTTACCCTTTTTTTTTTAATTTTACTTTTATTTATTATTTTAATATTTAAAAAATATTAAATATTTTTTTAGTTTTTAATAATATTTTATTAATTTTTTAATAGAAAGTGGTCCCCGTCTCTTGCCACGTCAGCATTTAACAGAAAAACTAATAGAAAAATTAACGAATGTATGACATTGTCACAAATTCGTAAGATGCGGTATGACATTGTCAATTTTAAAAGATGAGGTATGAAACTGTCGTGATCCCAATAGTTGAGGTAGTTTTTTGTACTTTACCCTATGAAAATTGTCAGGGTTTAACAAAAGGATGAATTACGAATGGTTTGATCCTGTCTTAAGGTACGTAAGCAGGCTAGCACAGAGGTTAGATGCAGTCATGATATAAAAGAAAAAGTTAATGCTCCGTTGACCGTTGTTTTGCTTTTGGTCATGTCTCGGAGGCAAGGCATGATAGATGAATAGGTAAATGGTGACGTCACGTGTCGATCTTGAACGAATCTCGAGGTCGGGGCGTGATGAGCATCGTTGCCGGTTTTACCTGATACAACTGAAATGTTCACCCTATGCCAACTTCACAACCAACTCAAAACAGTAATATGATGTGGCCGCATGAAGTTTTGAAGTGTTAGACGCTTTTTACAAATATATGCTCGATGAACCATTAAGCACATTTTGAAAAATCATTTGTGGCGTTTTTTAAACTAGATGTGTTAACTTTGCAGGGAGATGAACTTTTGGTTTGCTGTGGCCAAAGTTGTTTGTTTTAGAATGTATGTGTGTCACAGTACTAATGAATTTTGTGATACACTAACTGTGACTCATGATGAATGTATATAAATACTTGTGACAACTCACGAAAGTTTATGAAAATAACTTCTGTATCACTTAATAAGCCTTGAAATTAGACACGGATTTTATAGAAAAGCAGACAATATGTGATACCAAACGTAGCCATAATTTTTTATATTTAATTGTGGTATTTATTTAAGGTTGAAAATAATTAATAATTCAAAATAATTCTTTTAAAAGTGCAAAAAATATGACGTCAGTTCGTAGGTAATCGAGAATGCGATATATTGGACATGAACTTCCCGTTCATATATGCGCTAATTAAGTAGTGGCATGTATATGACACACGTATGCGAATAAGGAATGATATAAATGTTAGTGTGAGTCAACTATTTAATTTAGGAATATAATCCTATAATTTATTCCTTGTTTTCTGTTATGTGGGATATTGTACAACTATATATTTACTTTTTAAAAAGAAGAATAAACATACAATTCAAACCCTAAACACTTTTATTTTGATATCAGAACAGATTTCAACCTATCTTTTTCACTAAACCCTATTCCCATTCATTGCCGACTTAGTACTTCTCAGTTGGCTGCTTAACAGTCGTTTGGAACCAACCCCAGAAGTCTCGAAACAAGAGACCTCTGTTAAAATCCCAAACCTAGGTCTCGAAACAAGAGACCAGACATCTATTAAAATTCAAACCCAATAAAAGCCTAAACTTCAACCTGCTGCTGCTATGGTAGACGATAGACAATCAACTCGAGAAAGGCGATGATGTTGGTGCTGCCATAAAGGCTTTCACGGACTCAGTTGGTCCACCAGCGAAATGGAAACATGAATTGGAGCACGATTCTCAAGCCCACAGAGTTGGACAGCATGCAAATCATGATGGTGGCAGCTGACTAGGCAAAGACCTACTTAGCCCATCAACGAAAAACCACCAGGAACTAGACCCGGACCCAAATAATCTGGGCTCGCAGCTTTCATTATTGAATTTGATTTCGTCCCAAGAACAATTTGATGATCCAAGTAAAATTGGCACTGCATTCACAGAATCCACTAAACTAGATTCTGGTTGGATAATTGACTCCGGGGCTATGGATCATATGACATATGATGAATTCCTGTTTCACCATTTAATTGTGCCACCCAAGGAGAATGTTATCACAGCAAACGGTGAAATTGCTCCAGTTATAGGAGCGGTTTCCATCGCACTTACTCCCTCTCTATCTCTACATAACACTCTTCTTGTTCCTTCATTATCGAATTATTTACTTTCTGTTGGTCAAGTTACGGAACAATTAGATTGTTTTGTACTCATATTTCCCACTTTTTGCCTACTACAGGATATCTAGACATGGACGATCATTGGGTGTGGTACTAAGAGGAAAGGGTTATATTATGTGGATGATGTGGTACCGGGCCAAGTCAACCAAGTGAGCAGTGGTCACAACAACAAGGTTAAGAGAATCTGGTTATGGCATCGTCGACTTAGACATACATCTTTTGGTTATTTACGAAAATTACTTCCGTCTTTATTTAATGGCGTTTCAGACTCTGATTTTCAGTGTTAGGATTGCATTCTTGCAAATAGTCATCGTACTTCTTACCACTTAAGTCTTAATAAAAGATCAATGCCCCTTGAGTTAATTTACTCCAATGTATGGGGTCCCTTACCAACAACGACGCGCCACAGTATTCGGTGGTTTGTTACCTTTGTAGATGATTGAACCATAATGACTTGACTCTATACCATGAAATAGAAGAGTGACGTTAGGCAAATTTCCAATAGTTTTATCGGATGATTGGAAATCAATTTTCTCTTCCTATCAAAGTCCTGAGATCCGATAATGGTGGAGAATATTTTAATTCTAAACTATCACAATTTTTCACAGAGCACGACATACTTCACGAGACTACTTATCCTCAAACTCCTCAACAAAATGGTGTGGAAGAACGTAAGAACAGACATATCTTGGAAACTACACGAGCTCTTCTAATTGGGGCTCATGCTCTTTATGCCTATTGGGCGGATGCAGTTACGTATTCCGTTTATCTTCTTAATCAAATGCCCTCTCGAGTTCACAACTTCTGAACTCCCATAGAAGTCTTGACAGATTATGTCACTCCACCAACCTCTCTTCAATTATCACCTCGCATATTTGGATGTGTGGCTTATGTGTATCTTCACAAGAATTAACGGAGTAAATTGGATCCGTGTGTTGTTCATTGTGTATTTCTGGAATTTAATAGCCAACAAAAGGGATATCGATGTTACCATCCACCTACTAAGCATTTCTATGTCACCATGGATGTCACGTTTTCCGAAACCGAGATGTTTTTCATCTCTAATCAAACCCACGGTACTCTTCAGGGGGAGTTGAATAGTAAAGGCAAAGACTACAGTTGGTTTGATGTTCCACATGAATGAGACAGTTGGCATGGTCCTAGTAGTACAGGCGAGACCGAGACCGAAGACTTAGGTGTTATAAGCAACTCACCTGGTCGTGCCTTACCAGAGGGTCGCAACACAATAAGCTAAAGTCTAATGGATCTTGACCATGAAACCCCTGACCGAGAGATAACTCATGCAGCGTCGAATAGTAAGCCTACACCATTTATGGATTCAGTAGAAGGTAATGGGTCTACGAGTGATACTGAGACTGTGCAAACAAAAAATAACCCTCATTCTCCTCCACTAGTACACGCTCATGTCCCTGTGGATATCCAAGAGGTACGTTCTCATACTCCAGATATTGTTGAAAATTCCTATATCTTATCTCCTAGGCAAAATCGTGGGAAACCACCTGACAGGTTTTCTCCAGACGGAAAAGTGAGATATGCAATTGCACAGTATATGTCCACTCATCGACTATCACCCAAGTACCAAGCCGTGGTGAATCAAATGGCTGGGATTAAAATTCCAACAAAAGTGGAAGAGGCCTTGCGAGATCCTTATTGGGTAAAAGCCATGGGAGTAGAAATGGAAGCCTTACAAAGAAACAAAACATGGAATGTAGTGTCACTACCATAACGGAAGAGACCAGTGGGATATAAATGGGTGTTCACCATAAAGCACAAGGCGGATGGATCCATTGACAGGTACAAGGCAAGATTGGTAGCTAAAGGGTACACACAGACATTTGGAGTTGACTACCAAGAAACGTTTGCTCCAATCACAAAAATGAATACTATTTGAGTCCTTTTATCTTTAGTAGCTAACCTAGACTGGCATTTGAAACAGTTCGATGTGAATGCTTTCTTACATGGAGATCTGGAAGAAGAAGTATAAATGGATCTTCCACCAGGATATGAAACACCGAATGAAGCATGGAAAGTATGTAGACTCCGAAAAGCTCTCTACGGACTCAAACAATCACCTAGCATGGTTTGGAAGGTTCACTAAAGCAATGAAAAAGTACGGCTATAGACAGGGAAATGAAGACCACACCCTATTCATCAAACGCATGGGAGGTAAAGTTATTTTGCTAATTATCTATGTGGATGATATGGTAGTTACTGGTGATGACACAAAAGAGATAAAAAGGCGGCAAGGGTATCTTTCTTCTGAATTTGAGATGAAGGATTTAGGAGGCTTGAAATACTTTTTGGGCATTGAAGTTGCTCGTTCTCGTGATGGTATTTACTTGTCTCAGCGAAAGTATATTCTTGATCTTCTCTCTGAAGCTGGAATGTTGGCTTGTAAACCAGTTGAAACTCCCATTGTGCAGAATCATCACCTGGTGATATACCAAGATCAAGTTCCAACCAATAAAGAAAGATATTAGAGATTGGTAGAACGGTTGATTTACCTATCACTTACACGTCTGGATATTGCGTATGCAGTTAGCGTTGTAAGTCAGTTCATGCATGTTCCTAGTGAGGATCACATGGCAGCAATGATGCGTATACTAAGTTATCTGAAAGGTGTACCGAGTAGAGGACTGATCTTCAAGAAGCATAGACATATGGAGGTAAAGAGGTATACTGATGCTGATTGGGCGGAAACATTACTGATCGTCGTTCCACATCAGGTTACTTCACATTCGTAGCAGGAAATCTGGTAACTTGGAGAAGCAAGAAACAAAATGTAGTGGCTAGATCCACGGCTGAGGCAGAGTACAGAGGGATGGCACATGGAATTTGTGAATTTTTATGGCTCAGGATTCTTCTCACTAAGATTGGGTTCAAGCCCCAGGGAGCTATGTTATTATACTACAACAATCAAGCTGCGAGAGAAATAACCAATAATCTTGTTCAGCATGATCGTACAAAGCATGTGGAGGTAGATAGACACTTCATCAAAGAGAAGTTAGATGTCAAATTGATTGATATTCCATACGTGAGGTCTGAAGAACAATTAACAGATGAGTTAACTCATGCGGTTTTAGCAAGGGTGTTTCAAGACTCACTTGACAAGTTGGGCTTAGGAGATATCTATGCACCAACTTGAGGGGGAGTGTCAGTGTGAGTCAACCATTTAATTTATGAATGTAATCCTATAATTTATTCCTTGTATAATTGAGATTCTTATTTCTTGTTATGTGGGATATTGTACAACTATATATTTACCTCCTAGAGAGAAGAATAAACATGCAATTCAAACCCTAAACACTTTTATCTATAAATACCAGTTTTGAGGCGTTTATATATAAACTCATTAGTATTTGTGATAAAATGGTGTATGCTCGTTATTCACAAAGCATTAATGCGTAGTTTATCCGAGAAGTGGATGATTGTCCAAATCGAGCCATGTCCATAAAACATCATTTTGGTTCTTATATCATCATAGGGTTGACATAAGATCCTTCGTGGAAAAATGATTGTTCAAGGTGCAAGTAATTCCATGTTTACTCATGGTTGAAATATTTTCTCAATAGAGTGATGAAAATATACTTGCATTTACCTTATATGGAATTGCAAGAACCCACTACTTGTGAAAACATAGGTGCTCCTTATGGAACAATTTTGGAGCTGATTTGCATTAACTAAGAGAGATTTTATGTGAGTCTTCCCTAATCTATGCAAAAGAAGTCCCTAAATTGGAATGAACACAAATTTGTTCATGATTACTTGCATTTGTACAAAATGACGAGTCTCAAGATGCAACCCTAGCGATAGTTGTGATATGTCACACTACTAGGTATAAGAGCTACAAGAGATTCATTGGGATTAACATTTTCATAGAATGCTATGATGCACATTTATACGAGTGTCACGAAGCTAGAATCAATTTCACTCACATAAAACAATTCGCCCTAGTGCTGACTCATTTGGGAATTTTGGCACGATTACATTGCCCCCAAAGCTTTGGCAACCACTTGCCCTGGTCAGAGTGTTGATGGACTCAAACTGAACTACATGTAGAACCCTAACCATGAACAAATCACAAAGTTCCATTTTATTTCTCACAGTTGTATTTGAACAACAGGCTTGTTTGTGATTTAGCCATTCCTCATCTTGTGCCCCATTTGAAACTGCCTTACTTTTTGAGAACTTATAGGTTTCATTTGAAGACAAACATGAATTGTATTTACGTCCACTATGATTCACAGCTCGTGAACAATAAGGAATCTGATTTTCCGCCGTTACTCTGTGACCGTCCGTCTTTCTTGATTATGATACCGAATGAAAGAGAAACCTAAGAGAGAGAGAGAGAGAGAGAAACAAAGTTACCGACTTTGATGTGGCATTTTTTTTTATGTTTTTTGTCTTTTGTTTGGGGAACAATTGGAAATTAGGAAATTATATCTTTCCTTATTGCATCTTGTCGTTTGTTCTCTTTTCAGCTGGGTTTCGTGTTTTCACCTGGAACTAATATTTGAAGTAAATTAACCTTTTCGTCGATGATCAGTTAGCGAGAAATATTATAAAACATATATTTCCTAGTTGTTCTTGGAAAGAAACTTAATTACTCTGTGTGTATATAAGCCATGCATCGTCTCGGTGATCATAACATTAATTCAACGTCCATCCAAGAACAAACCAACGAACAAAAAGAAGACCATAACGACAGACAAAAAAAGTTCCAAAAAGATGAAGAGCGTAGCGATTCGACGGGTTTGGCAGCACAACGCAGCATTCGAGTTTCATCTGATAACGGCCTTGATTCGTCACTACACTTTCGTCTCTCTAGACACCGAATTTCCTGGGACAGTTTTCCAAATTCCTGCACAGACGCCTGCATCCAAATACCACCTCATGAGGGAAAATGTGAACGCCACCAAGATAATCCAATTAGGTCTAACGCTCTCCGACCGCCATGGAAACCTTCCGGACTTGGGCACTGACACCTGCTACATTTGGGAGTTCAACTTCAGGGACTTTGATATCGATCGCGACTGTCAAAACAAGGACTCGATCGAGTTACTTAAGAGGCAAGGAATCGATTTCTTGGAGAACAAGCAAAATGGTATTAGCGCTTCCTACTTCTCTTCTCTGTTGAGGAATTCCGGTCTGATCTCCAGGGAATCCAACTTGACATGGGTGACATTCCACAGTGCTTATGATTTCGGGTTCTTGATCAAGATTCTAAACGAGGTGTTGCCGCACGACATTACGAGTTTCATGTGGATGATGGATTTGTACTTTGGACAAAGAGTGTATGACATCAAATACATGATTAGGTTTTGCCAAGGGCTTCATGGAGGTCTCGAGAAAGTGGCGAGTGCACTCAATGTCGATCGTGTGGCCGGAAAGAGTCACCAGGCTGGCTCCGATAGTCTGCTGACTTTGCAAACGTTTATGAAGCTCAAGGATGTGTATTTCAAAACTAGCTTATTGGAACAAAACTGCAACTCAAACTTTTATTGCTGTCAAGGAGTTTTGTATGGCTTGGAAGTTGAGGATCGTTGATCTAATTGCCGTGCCCTCATTGAGATTTTTAATTTTTTTTGGTTGTATGTTTTTTTTAAATTTTCAAATGTGTAATTACAATTTAGTCTATATAATTTATTTTTATTCTTCTATATGCTATCAAAGATTGATTTGTAACATTTTTTAATTAAGCATGCTTGGTGGGCTGGCTTGAATCTGGTTTCAGATATTCTGGATATGAATTAAAAATCTATATCCGATATGCGATACATTTTAATGCCACCAGATAATGCACATCATTCATATCCAGTTTAATTGTACTTATCCTATGATATGGAGGGCGGGGAGAGTAGATTTTTTCTTTCCTCTAGAGTGGATAAGGAGGGTGTGATTTTTGTACATTTTGTCGCTAATAACAGCTCTTTAAATTGGGTAGTTTGAAAGAGTTAATTAAACAAGAATTTAGGGACAAAAAAATGGTAGTGTGTAAATGGAGGAAAAAAAAAAAGTTTACGCTTGGTTTTCTTTATCATCATTTGAAAATGGGGATGACTGTAAAGAGTATTATACATAAGTTATGTCATTGTCATCCTCATCCCTGTTAAGTATTGTTTCCTCATCCTTGCCTTTATATACGAAAATTTCAGATCGGGGATTCTCCGGTTGGGAACGGCTTCCTCACCCCGGCCCATTACAAAAAATTATAAAAAAAATATTTTCTTGAATTGAAAATCTGGACTATATAGAAAAATTAAGGGAAAATTAATGAAAAAATGCTTGAAAACTTTGAGTTTTAACGAAAATGACAAAATAAAGGGTAAAGTGAATATGTCAATTCAGCAGCTTTTTGCTCAATCTCTCATGGAGTAAAATTCTTATCAGTACGAGTCAAGGGAATGGCTCCTTGTCCTTTTATTTCCATATAAAGGACACAACGAGCATAAATACCCTCTTTAATTTCTATTCTGATGGACTGAATGTCTTTCATAAAGACTCAAAGGAATATGCAACGATTTTTTCCAGGAAATCCCCAACGAAAAATACGCACTATGACCTCTTTTATATTTAATCAATCATAACCACTGCCTACATTCCACGAAATTGTACACCACAAATAGGAGCTAATAAAAAGACATGCGATCCCATAGAAAGACATCACGATACCTTGTGGAAAAAAAAAATTATTTGCTAAGAAGGAAATAAATATATAAAATTTATACCAAAATAACTGGACGTTCCAACCAATAAAAACCCTAATGAACCTAAAAAAAGAATAAAGGTCCAACAGAAATTACTTGTTTTTCGAGACCCCGCTATAAGTTCTACCCATATACGTTATGATTGCCAACTCATACTCTAACTAGGCCTAGTTGCATTTTATTGGAATTGGGAGAAAAACAAAAAAAAAAAAAATTTACTTTTTTTTGTTCCCATAGTAACTCTCATCAACCAACGCTATTATGATGTGAACCCTTAGGGATAATTTATCAAATTTTTTAGATCCAAACTAAAATAATAATATCACTTTCATATGATTTCCTAATACATATAGATATATTGACTTTACATTTTAGAAATTCTCCTCGATCCCGATCTATTTGAAAATAGTTATAATTCATTTATCATGTTTACACATACTGTCACATCCCGGCTCGGGCCCCCACCACATCCCAGGCTCGACTCGACCGTAGCACGATATTGTCCGCGATTGTAAGATCCCACATCGCCCAAGGGTGAGGATCTTGTAAGTCTTATATGTATATTCCTATCTCTACCTAGTACGAGGCATTTTGGAAGCTCACTGGCTTCGGGTTTCATAAGAACTCCGAAATTAAGCGAGTTCACGCGAGAGCCACTGGGAAGTTCTCGTGTGAGTTCCCAAAAACAAAACCGCTTTGGGTGCCACGGCCCTCACAGTTTTGTTTCTGGGAACTCACACGAGAACTTCCCGGTGGGTCACCCATCATGGGATTGCTCTCGTGCGAACTTGCTTAACTTCAGAGTTCTTACGAAACCCGAAGCCAATGAGCTCCTAAAAGGCCTCGTACTAGGTAGAGATGGGAAAATACATATAACGCTAACATGATCCTCACCACTGGGTGATGTGGGATCTTACAATTCATCCCCCTTAGGGGCCCGACGTCCTCGTCGGCACACTTCTAGCCAGGGATTGGCTCTGATACCAAATTATAACATCTCGGCCCGGGCCCCCACCACATCCTGGGCTCGACTCCACCGTAGCACGATATTGTCCACTTTGGGCCCCAACCACGCCCTCACGATTTTGTTTCTGGGAACACACATGAGAACTTCCCAGTGGGTCGCCCATCCTGGGATTGCTCTCGCTCGAACTTGCTTAACTTCAGAGTTCCTACGAAATTCGAAGCCACTAAGCTCCTAAAAGGCCTCGTACTAGCTAGAGATGGGAATATACATATAAGGCTTACAGAATCCTCACCCCTAGGTGATGTGGGATCTTACACATACATAAGAGCTTATGCCCAAAGGAAGCCGCATATTATACCATATTTTACTAAATAGATATCCGTGTTATGATCTAAATAAGTCTTGAAAAAAAAAAAAATATATATATATATATATAAGATTTGTCCTTGTTGTATCTAAAAAGTTTTTTTTTTTTTAACTTAAAGAGATAAAGAAGCCATTGCAATTGCCGGAAATACTAAGCCCATGAAAGGCACAAAAATGGAGGGGAGAATGTTGAGAGTTATCATAGAATGGGTACCTCGATTTAATATTTGTACCTGTTATTCATTGTTATATTTTTTTTGTTTTATATTTGAACCTTATTCTTATATTGTTATAAAGATATCTTATAATTCATATATAATTGTTATATTATACTAAGTATACCTAAGTGAGTATATATATACTTAATAGGGATAGGGAGTCAATAAGTATATGTTTTAAGAAATATATATCAATTAATAAAATACAATAAATATATAAACAAATGGACCGATTCATCTTTCTACATGTTTCTACATGAAATATATATACACGATAATCCACCCTTGTACTATTCATATTAGTAGTTATTATCTTTTCTTGTCTTATAAATTTCATAATTTAATAAAATTTTAGAGTATTTCCTAAAAACTCTCAAAGAATTCATTATAATACGATCCAACAAAAAGGATTCTTAGTGGGGGATTATTTTCGGGAGATATAAAAAGATGCAAGACCTTGTTAACTAATTCCACGGAAGAAAGCGAAAGAATTCACTCTTTTGTTTAATGGAGATTTCCTAGTTAGTATTAGTAACCAGGAATATCGATAAAAAAACAATCCGGATGGTTCTTTCTACAATTCAATCGTATGTTACCAAAGTGAAAATCCATTCTTCGGATTTTGACTTTGATTCCTATAAATTAAATAACTACTACTTGATCACCACACATAAAAAAAATTATTAAGTTTTATTAAATTAATACTCTTATTAAATATTAAATTAAGACTCTAAGGCTCTAATCTAATTTTCATTCAAAGGAAAGAAAGCATGAAGCTATAGCGTCATCGTTCGCTGGAATCGAAATATATGCGAGATCTGGGTCACAATCTGTATCGATTACACAAATCGTTGGAATTCCCAAAGTGATACATTCTCGAAGAGTCGTATATTCTTCCTGCTGATCAACGATTATTACAATATTGGGTAACCCCGTCATATGTTTAATTCCGCCGACATATGCTTGCAAGTGAAATAATTGTCTCTTCAACACAGTTGCATCCCTTTTTGGAAGACAGTTGTGTCTTCCTGTCTTTTGTTCTGTTCTCAAGTCCCTGAACTTATGAAGTCTCGTTTCTGTAGTATACCAATTCGTTAACATACCACCGAGCCATTTTTTATTAACATAATGACATCGAGCCTTTATTGCAACCCGTGCTACTGAATCAGCTGCTTTATTTTTGGTACCAACAATTCCTACTTGCTGCATCAAAAACTAAATCACAAGCTTCTGATAAAAATCGAGCAATTCTAGTAGGATTTATAATATGAATGCCTTTACGCTTTGCAGAGATATAAGGTGCCATTCTAGGATTCCATTTCCGAGTACCATGACCAAAATGAACTCCTGCTTCCATCATCTCTTCCAAATTGATGTTCCAATATCCTCTTGTCATTTCTCCCCACACTTCTTTTCTTCTCTTTTTTTTTTTCTTAAAAAAAATGAGATGAAGTACCCTAAAAATAGAAATAAATAATTGTTCCCATGGAACCTTCTATTCTAACGGAAATTGGTCGTTGATACAGACCCAAACCGTTCATTTCTTTCCATTCATTAGTATCTTTATTACTATTACCAAATCAAATGACCGTAAAAGGATGAATTCTCTCTTTCAAATCGTTAAATCCCATAAAGGATAAATTCACTCTTAGGAATCCTAAAAATGATTGTTCTGATGTATCATGTAAATTCTTTTAAATGCAAAAATAAAATAATTCTCAGTGGTGGAACAAAATATCTCTCATTTCTCCCTCGAATAAATTCTTCTTTTTGGTTTCCAAAGGAATGTTGTTATGTTGCCTTGAACGGTGCACTAATCCTTTGAATCTGGTACCAACAAGTATCATCCCCCTAGAACAACGTTCTCTTTCAAACCTTTCAACCAATTGATACGACCCCGAAGAACGGCTTTTGCTAAAACTCGAGCAGTTTCTTGAAAACTAGCTTCGGATATGAAACTTTGAGTATTTAGAGATGCTTTCGTTATTCCTAATAATATGGCTCGGTAACAAATTGCTTCTTCCAAAGCACGTCCCATTTGTTCAACTCGCAGCAATTCAATTAGTTCTCCGGGTGAAAAAACATTAGACATTCCATCTTCTGAAACCAACACTTTTGATGTTATTTGACGTACAATATTTTCTATATGCTATTATGGATTTGCACCCCCTGGGATCTATAAGCCTTTTGGATCTTATTAACCAAAAAGATACGACTTTGCACTATAGTTAGCTCAGCACCAATCATAAATCCCCAAGAAATTCCAAGAATTCTTGTTATACACTTGTTCCAATGCTCAACTCTTTTTTCCAGCTTCAATTATCAAAAAGTGCTTCATTCAAGTCCACAAAACACCATCTCCACCTCACTTCGAACACAATAACCGAAAACATTCCCAAACCCGTTCCCTTCCCCGCTATTAATAGACCTACTACCCCGCAGGGGCCAAAATATGTGGTGAAAATGGCCTTTCCCATCTAAAGAACAATTCTAGAAATTGGTTCATAAAAATCAAAGAAATTGGTTCATCACTTTTTATCATAGTTGAATGAATAAGAGAAATTTTATTCAGACCCATTTATCCTCTTTCTACATTCAATTTATCATTTTTATCTTGAAATTTCGAATGTGTTCAACAATTCTCTTTCTACACCGAAAATAAAAAAGAACAAAAAAAAATAATATATATATATATATATATATAAAGTTTAGCACTAGAAAATTCTACCCATCCTATCTCTCCATACCCCAACCACCCCCAATTTCTACTCTTCCCCGACCCCACCTCCACCTCCTCTACCACCCATAATTAAAACCCTAAAGATCTCAGCCATCACTCACTCTAACTTGTCGTTCAAGAACTAGATAGTTAGACAAAAGGTACTCGAGAATTTCATCACTCACTTAACTTGTCGCAAGTGAAGAATGTTGAGGGACTTGAAACTAGTAGTGTGTCCACAACAGTGTATACTTGGATTGTCAGAACTCATTAAGTGCTTCCATGCAAAATGCAAGAACTGCTTCAGCGTAGACCCTTGCTTACGTTGGTATCGATACCTAATACCTTGCGGGCAAATGCATAATCATTGGAACCAAACTATCAGTGAAAAACTCCACCTAAAGTGTATGAACTCTCTTTTCCAATGCAAACTAAATCCAGCTATGAACGCAAACTATTTTTGGGTTTTATTGGGATTAGTTGATTAATCCTTTTTCTTATCATATCGTGTTCAATGATCGATGACTATAATTTTGTATATTGCGAATTAGTTGTAATGTTTATTCTGTTTTAGGATTACCACACAATGACGAAGCCATGAATTGTCGGGGGAAGGGGTGAAATTTAAAAGGGTAAAAGGTTCCAATAAAATGGGGACACCCATTTGAGGTATAAGTCCAACGTTTGCAAAAAAATTATGTAGACTACCTAGAATATTCGAAGAATGATTTGGACTAACCGAAATATTCAAACAAGGACTTGGGCTGCCCGAAAGATTTGAAGGAGGATTTAAGCATTGTTTCTTGTTGTAAAGTTCCATTACATAACTATATAATGAGCAAAGTTCTAAAGGACGCTAAGCGCTAGTTGGGCAGCAGACATGGCCTAACGCTTAGGCAAGGATTTTGGCGGCTAGACATTTAAATAAATTTATTATAATATTTTATGAATAAATGTCTATTTATTATATAGTATATAGTATCTAAAAATATTGATTATAAAACATAATGTATAAAAATATTTGATATATTTTCTTTATTATTTTGTTGAATTTGATGGTAAGAAATAAAAATTGGAATGATTATGAGTTTGTAGTACTTTAAAAAATATTTTTTAAAGTTTGTGTGAATTTATAGTAAATTTTAAGAACTATAACAGTGTATGGGTTAAAAACCTTAGAAAAGTGAGCAAATTAACAATTAAAAATCAAAACAAATCTCAAAATAATTCACCACACCTAACTAGCAGCTAGGTGGTGCACATACAATAGTTATAAAAAAATAAAACAAATTGGGTGATTTGAAGGGGCACGTGGTAGGATGGGAGAGATAAAGTCTTTCTTCTTCCTCTCTCTTCTTCTTTGTTGGAACCGAACCAGAAGCACCATTTCAAAAGCTGCAGAATGCAGCTTCCATTCCTCCTTTCTTTGGCCTGACTATTTTGAAAGAAAAAAAAAGAGCATGTACGCAACCTGCGCTACACAACAGCATGGACTCCTCACGGAATTGCAGGTTTTCCGATCGACCAGAGGGGCGACAACATAGCAAATCAATACTTTTGGCCTTGTTTTCCGGTGAGAGGAGGGTCGGCCGCCCCTCTCTGCCTCTTAGTAGCTTTGCCATTGTTGCCACATGATTTGAAGTTTTGAACTTAACAATTTTCAACTTCCAATCCTACTTCTACTACAGCGTTAGATTCAAATGGTTAGCTACTTCAGAGAATTCGGACTGTTAGAAGGATTGCGTGAAAGATTGGAAGAAGCGTAGTGATGGTTGAGATCTTTAGGGTTTTCATTGTGGGTGGTAAGGAAGGCGGTGGCAAGGGAGGGTAGAAATTGAGGGTGGTGGGATTTGAAGAGATGGGTGGCCAGAGGTTTCTTGTGCTGGATTTTATTTTTTTTCTTTTTCAATTTGGGTGTAAAGAAAGAATTATTGGGCATATTTAGAATTTTAAGAAAAATAATAATAAGTTAAGTGTATAAAGATGATAAATAAGTCTGAATAAAATTCTCCATTGAATAATCTCCAAAATGAATGAAACTTATAGAATTGATCTTTTGGTTTGACTATGAAGACATACGCTCTAGGACTGTATCCAAATGATGTATTATTATTGGCCAAAAAATAAATTGATGTATCTGGCAATTTCATTTCTGAATCATTACCTGAATAAAAGTAAAGTCCCTAAATTATTTGTTTTAGAAAAAAAAAAAGTATCAATTTCCTTCATAATGTAAGATTTGAAGTTGCTCTATCCAAATTAGATTTCTATATTTTTTTTCTTAAAAATAAATCTTTAAATACATTAAACATGACAATTTCCTTTCCATTTTAAGAGTTGAATAACACACGAGTACTCCTAGAAGAACAACTTTGAATCTTTCAGTAGGGAAAGACATTGGTATTTTTTAATGAATTTATGTTGCCACTTAGTAATATACGGGTCATATACAACCTAGTGGTATTTCTTCTTAATTATAAATTACAAGTGAAATATCTCAAATTCGAAACAAGTGAATACCGAGTTGATAATCAATTTATTCTTTGTTTTTATTTTATTAATAAAAAGCAGTTGGTAACTTCGTCATAGCAGTCCACTTTTCCGAGAGCCACGAATACTCGCACAAGTATTTTAGTCTCTTCTAACTACCAGCTTTATAAATCGAACTAAAAACATACTTTGTAGAATAAGGGACTGGAATTTATCCCTTCCACTGGGGCACTTGTCTGGTTAACCAATTTATTCCATTAAACCGTAGTACGTGCACAACTTAATTAACTCAGGACCGTTGCTTCCATTGCTGTCAACGCACGCATACTCGGCCTTGTTGCGGACAAAGAGAGTGTGGGTGGAGACAAATCAACTGAGAAATCAGAATCAAATAAACTCTCGTGGCTCGTGGGGTGGGGGTTAATCGGACTGACTGACAGTAGCAATGCCGGTGGCGGAAGGTGATGCTCCTCCTACTACACAAGAAGAGTACTTTGACGTCCTCACCAAAACCGGTCAGAAGACCGGCATTTCCAAGCCCAGGCAAGCTCCTAACCCTAACCCAAACCCAAACCAAGCATAATCAAGCAAAGATATTTTATTTTATTTATAGTGTTCATTATTTTCTTGTAATTTCTGGGAAACAAACAGAATATATTGTATGAAGAAAAGGAAATGATATGGGTTAAGCAAACTAAGTCAATCAATTACTATTATCAAGTAAATTTAGCAAATCAGTTGATTAGTTTTGATAAATTCAAACACTATTTTTCCCTTTTTTAAATATATATATGTATGTAAATGTTCTGTTTCTGATTTTTAAGAATTTTGTGCTGATAACCCATTAGTTCTGAATCTTTAGATTCAACTGTGTATGTTGTGGTATAATGAATGTTATTCATGCCCATGTAGGGGAGATGTTCATCGAGACGGGGATTACCATCGAGCTGTTCATGTGTGGATTTTTGCTGAGAGTACACAAGAACTGCTTATCCAACGGCGTGCCGACTGCAAAGATTCATGGGCCGGATTGTGGGATATCTCAAGTGCTGGACACATATCCGCTGGTGATTCGTCACTTATAACAGCTCGGTAGCTAGTTTCATTGCCCCTATTTGTAACAGATATATAGTTTGTACTTAGATCCATCGCACTTTATGAACTTTTGTTTGATAATATATTTGCATTTTAAAAGGCATGTACAGATGAGATGATAACCAATTTAGTTAAAATGTCATTTGAGCACCCACCCCCCCCCCCCCCCCCCCCCCCCCCCCCCCCAAAAGGTCTTCCCTTGTTTAATCAAGCGCCTTTAGGGGTTTATACAGAACTGCCGATTTCATAAAGTACCTATTTCTGAATTGAAATATTTTCTTCCTTATTTCAGCGAGTTACTGTGCCACCTCCACCTTTGTACGAGACAGTCATGCCTATTTGTTGATTTTTCTTTTTGTTGTGACAACTTAGTGCATTCTGAACTGTGGTCGCTATAACATAATAATGTTATGTTTCAGGAGGGAGCTTCAAGAAGAGCTGGGTATAGTACTTCCAAAGGATGCATTTGAAATGCTATTCGTTTTTCTTCAAGAGTGGTTAGTAGGTCAATTCCTTTATTCTGTGTTGGATATTTCTTTATCTAACATATTTTATTATAAACTAGTTTTTCTTGAAAATATTGCTAGCCATCTTCATTGTTATTGTAATCAAGAGTTAGTTCTGGAAGGTGAGGTGTTATACTTGTGAAGTTGTTGGAGTTGTTGTGGAGGTCTTAAGCAGTTGAAGGTATCTCATATAGGATTCCAGTTTCATTCCATCCAGCATCAGTGAATA
The DNA here is from genome assembly GCF_963583255.1 of Pyrus communis. Lineage (NCBI taxonomy): Eukaryota > Viridiplantae > Streptophyta > Magnoliopsida > Rosales > Rosaceae > Pyrus > Pyrus communis. The sequence goes on along the minus strand of NC_084809.1, from coordinate 22,668,757 downwards.
TCTCTGTCCATAGGCCAACTGTTTTGTACGGGACAAAACAAGTGCATTGCATCCATGCAGGATAAAAATGGGTATTTAAAGATGGATGATTGGTGTGACTAGAAAGCAGATTTAAAAATCAATCTGTTTACAACAAAATGTAAACCGAGTGGCTAGATCCATGAAGCAGGCGTAGGTGGTATTGCATAAACAACATAGACCACTAGATGCATATATAAGTTTATAACTAAAGAAAGACATGTTAAAGTAAAAGGTATTAATGAAAGAAGGCGAACAAATTTGACAGGTTGTAGAAGTGTCGCAAAAGTATATGGAAATCAGATTAATAGAAGACATTGTATATTAATATGATCACTTACATTGTATTACATTTTGAATGCAGTGTGACAAATGATGGAAAATTCATTAACAATGAATTCAATGATGTATATTTGGTGACTACTGTGGATCCAATCCCTCTCGAAGCATTTACTCTTCAGGTGAGAAGGGGGATGCATATCAAGTTGCAATTCCAATCATTTGGGATTCTGCTTTTGCTTTCGTATTAAGTTACATTCATGTATTATCAATACATTGACTTCTCTGGGAAGATCTGTCAGTTATATTCTCTTTAAGTCAGGAAGTATGGCCATAAGAATTATTGACCATTCCTAGAAATAGTTCAAAGACTAGGGTTGAAAAGTAGTAAACTGAAGATGATTTTGGTATTGGTTGCAATGTACATATGTATTCACAGAAATTTTCATGTGTATCTGAAGAACATATTGCTTTTCTGTTTAATGACAGGAAACTGAAGTCTCTGCTGTTAAATATATTTCTTATGAGGACTATAGAAGCTTACTTGCTGAAGAAGACCCTAAGTACGTCCCTTGTGATGTAAATGGGCAATATGGTCAGCTCTTTGACATAATTGCACGGAGGTAAGCTGGCCAAGGAGCAAATTTACTTGTGATTAGTGAGTCCTTGATACATGTAGGCTGGATTAGTTGCATCTCCAATAAATTTTCTTTCGTAAAACTTTTATTGTGTTTTTATACTTTCAAAATTTGAAAGTCAAGATCTAACTTTTTCTTTGACAAAAAGGAGAATTTATATTAATTTTTTTCTTTTTATTGTTCCTCACCAGCTTCATAAATGAATGTTCTTGTGCCGCCATGGCAACACAATTTTATTCTATGCTTTGGTTGGCAGGAAAAACCTTAATAGTAGATCAATATGTTTATAATTGTGAAGACAGAAAGACATACGCCATATATTCTTATCAGGTCAAATTTCTTGGATATTCACTACTTTCTTATGCCTGTTATTTCATATTAAATTTGATAAAGGTACAAGGGGAACACCATAGATCGAAATTTATCACTACAAAAGCAACTCAAACGTTATGCTCCTGTTTCCCTCAGTGCCGAGGTTAGCGCCCTTTAATCAGTTCTTACATCTGTTATAATTTTAGTAAATTATTTCTTTAGTTTAATCCTTTTTCTTCTCAACTTATTTTGATTTAGACTATTCAGTCATGGTACAACGATTATAAGTTTTTGTCTGAAGTTGGAAAGGCAGAATGTTCATTAAGTTTTTGCTTCATCCTAAGTTGCCTTCTTTAGTTTTAGTGATCGGGATTAATTTGCTTCGGCCAAAATCTGCTTTGGGCGTTTTTGTTGCACCGTGTATGGGTAATGTGACATGTGAATTCTATAGGTATTATTTGGTGTGCATATGGTAGAAAAGGTATGCAAGGGCTTTCAAAGGCATTGAGCTCTTTATGAACCTTGTGGTTGTTGTGTTTGTTAGCCCATCCAATATTCTGGGGATACAATTTAATGCTTCCTTGGTGAGCATTTCATAGGCTGAGTACCATTCTTTCCATTTTCTGTAACTTGTACAACCAGTACATGCAAACTATGCAAACCAAGTTCAAAGTTGATTAAAAGTGCAATAAGCTTTCTTGTCTGAAAGGTGAACACTGAACAATATTATTACATATTTTTAAGCAGATGGTGCAATTTGTTTTGTCGTATTTCTATTTGAACTTCATGTCTAGAATATAGGATATTAGACACTTTTGATGTTGAAGTTCCTCCTCCCTTTCCCATATTTTGTGGTTAGCTGGTGTCCTTCCTTTTTTCTTTTAGTTGGTTGGGTCCTTGAAGTTAAGTTCAGCATATTTTGTTTCATTGTTTCAGTTAACAGGTCTTACAGAGGCAGACAGGGAGGCTCTGGTGTTTCTAATTATGGCTGCAGCAATTGTAGATCAAATCTTTTACCTTCAGGTTGTATAGGCTCATACAGAAATACATGCATTGTTAGATAATTATGCAGCCATTCCGACCTATGTATTTGTGCTGTTAGGCTATTCTGAATCTCTGATGCATAATGATCGTTGATATGCATGAAAACCATGATCTGGTGATGCTGCTGCATGGTACATCTGACTATCAACAGTAGTGTGCATCTGCGTACTCATTTTGGAATATATTTTGCACAATAATTAGCTATTTTCATATGAAAGTAAAAATGCACTAAATGAGCCAGTTGGGAAGCTATACAAATTCTAATTTCCATGTGTTGCAGCTAGTTTGTCATGCACCTTTTTTCTTTTCCTTCTTTTTTTTTTCAATCCTTAATCAATCTTGCAGTGACCATCTCTGATTTTTTTCCATTCCATTTTTCTATTTTTACATTTAGGTTTGGTACAGTAACCCAGTTCTAAGGGAATGGTTGAAGGAGCATGCGGATGCATCACAGTTGGACAAGTTGAAATGGATGTACTATGTAATTGATAAGAGTCCATGGTATGTATTTTTTTAACTCAGTGCTCTTTCAGCTGTATGCACATGACATTTTTACGTGCATATATACCATGTTGTGTGTGTCTTTGCGTGGGTATGCTCGTGTAATTTTGGAAGATTCTACTTGAGTAAACGTCCACAAATGCGCCTTTAGCTGTGGTAAAATTGATTCAGTGGCAATATTCTGCATGGCATTTAAATTTTCTGGTTATGTGAAAAATTGGGTTGCTTTACTTTCGTTTTGTTCTGAATGTGGCTTTCCTGTTAAAACTAAATGTGACATTTCCACTTTAGTGTGATGTGGTTCATCTTGTCTGGACCCAAGTTGTGCACTGAGTGTTGGTTGCTTGCTAGTTTTGTTTGTTTTGTACGGATAATCATCTTGTTCATCCTCTTTTTAATTTGCTTTTCCCTTTCTGTAAAATCTCTGTTTCCCTTAAATCAATGAAAATACAAATATTTTCATTTTCTATCAACAGGTCATCCCTTGATGAAAATGAGGCATTTTTGACAACTGCAGATTCGGCTATAAAGTTGCTTCCTGAAGCAACAAGACCGGTTACTGGGTGGAAGGGACTTGAATACAAAGTTGCATTTCCTGTGCTGAAACCTCCTGGTGCAAACTTCTATCCACCCGACATGGACAAAGTGGTATATAACAGGAGCTCATTGTATTTTAGGAAAGATTTTTTTGCATTTGTGAAGACAAAAGAGTTTCTTTTGGTTTAGGAATTTGAATTGTGGAAGAAAAGTCTAACAGAGGACCAAAAACAAGCTGCAACAAGCTTTTTCACAGTTATTAAAAGACAGAGCGAATCAAGCCTGGATTCTTCCTTGTATGGAAGTACGGATGGAAGCATAAAACATTCAGTGACATCCACTCACGATCTATATAGTGTTCCCTTCTCCCAAGAGTATAATGCTTTCCTCACACAAGCAGCTGACTTAGTGCATAAAGCTGGTGACTTGGCCAGTTCCCCTAGGTATGAGATTGAAGACTTTCTTTTCTTAAGCTGTTTCATTACTGATTCTGAGGGTAAGGATTGTTTATGCAATTTCTAAGCTAGTGTGGGTTTAAATACCGAGATTTCAAGCTTTACAATGTAACAAATATAAATAAGTCATACAAGAGTCCAGTAAAACTTCCTTGGTATTTTATGTGATATGTGGCTTTTTTATGTCCCTTGATGTCAGCTATCCCTTAATATTTTTGTACGTGTGGCTTCTTTTATTACTAGTATCCAGCGGTATATCACAATGAAATACCAAGGGACAAATGCCTTAAAGGGATCTGTCATTTGTATATGTCGTTGTACATTGTAAAGCACAGTTCTTTCTTCTTCTTCTTTTTTTTTTTTTTATCGGTGAAACCTCATTATTTAAACTCATTAACTCATCATCCAAAAGTTCTTAATGTTAAATTAGAGTGAGAGTGTGGTAATTACTGATGTTAGAAAAAAATTACAACTACAAAAGTTGACAGTGGTTATGCTAAATATTATCTTTGTACAAACGTTAACTTAATCTTTTGTTCTCTATGAAGTTTGAAGAGATTTTTTCACAGCAAGGCCGATGCTTTCCTTTCAAATGACTACTATGACTCGGATATAGCTTGGATGGAGTTGGTTAGTAGAGTATTTAATATACCATTTACAATCATGAATCTGCTCGGTATTTCAGTTATATGGTGTTGGTTCTTAGTTGTTCATTCCTATAAACAATTATTTTCATCCGCTAGTTTATTAATGTCGAAGTTGCTATCAATCAGCTTAATTCTTTAACATAATATGGTCTTATTATTGGTTTTAGCTTAAATAGGACCGTCATGTATTGATTTCAATGTAATTTAACAACAATATCTAGTTTTCTGAAGTTGCATTGCCTGGATGTAAGTGGTGTTACTTCATATGAAATGGAATTCCCTATTTTATTGCCTGTTGACAATTATTTTTTTTCAGCAATGACCACAATTTTCTTTTTTAATATAATGTAAACGGCAATATATTATGCGAAACCAGCTGTCCACTGGAGGTACTAACAGAAAATGTTGGCTCTATCCACTAGAAATACATTTCCACCCCACACTTGCATTCAAATGTTCAACCATTCTTTCCCACTTAAATTACCCAAAAAATTGCCAACAGACTACAACTTTACAGAACTGTAGCTTTTTCCCACCACCAAAAGCACAATGTTTCTCGCTAAATAGTGAAACACAAGACTGAAGTTACCAAACTCAACCATGTTTCTCGCAACAACCTGTACTATAGTCTCAAGCAGATGAGACAGTGAAAGAATGGAAGCTTTCTTGTTTTCCTCTTGTTATTTGCTTATTGTCTGTAAATTCTTCAGAGCATAAACTGTTGAACCAGCCTTTGTTTTTATCTACTCTTCTGTTGTAGGACTCTAAGCTGGATGTTACTATTGGGCCATATGAAACATATGAAGATGCTCTTTTTGGATACAAGGTGTTTTTTATATGGACCACCCTTGTGTTTTGAGCTTCTGCATTTATCACTTTGTATTTTGAAATGTGATCAAATGGATATAATGCAAATACAATTGTATTGATTTAAATTTCTTCTGTTTCTTAAAGTTTTTATAATTTTCATTCTCTTGCATATGGAGTCATGGACATTTATTTTCTAAAAGAACCTATTTGGGAATTTAAGTGATTTAGCATGGTAGTAAATTTTCTGCCTTTAGATGTTATTGAACCACCTTTTATTTCAGGCTACTTTTGAAGCATTTATTGGAGTTCGAGATGACAAAGCAACTGCTCAAGTAAAACTTTTTGGTGACAATTTGCAGGTACTGTTGTACAAACGTTTTCTACCAGAGATGCAATATCTTACCAAATAAATAAATGATCCTGACAACTTTGTTATTCCTTCTAATTATCTGTTACCTTATTTTTATAAGGTTTTGGAACAAAATCTGCCACTGGATAATGTCTACAAGTCTAGAGATGTGATATCTGCTCCTATTCGAGTCATCGATCTTATTTATAATGCAGGAGTAAGTTTTGGAACTCTGGAGAATCTTTCAAGATGTTCTATTTTATGGCAACATGCAATTTTTTCATCACAGGCACAATGACCGGGATTATAGTTTTCCCTGCTTCTAACCCTCTACTGTTGAAGAAAATAGTGTTTGGAGGGTAGAAAATGAAAATGTATACTTCTCATATTTAGGTTTGAGTTTGACATACCAATCACAAGTTAGTAGTGGATTGGGTTTACTAAAATAGTTTTCTTCTTAGTTATAAAGTCAGTCCATGGGGGTCAGAGTCTTCTTGACCTATGTTTAACAATATATTGCAAATTGATCTGGTTGATGAAGTGACATTGACAACTTCCAAGTTTTACCTTAGGATGTCAAGGGTCCTCAAACTGCTGCATTTAATCTACCAAATGACGAGCGTATAGTAAAAGATCGAGGAACATCAATGGTCATGCTCAAGAATATCTCAGAGGCTAGGTAAAACTCTCCTTCCCTCAGATTAACATCCATTATTGCTTTTCCAAATTTTGATCCGTTCATAATGTCAGAACTACCTATGCTAAATCAGGTTCAAGCACATTCTTCAGCCTATAGCTGACGTTTGTATTACAAAGGAACAACAGGAACTTGTAGATTTTGAATCTTTCTTCACTCACACAATTTGCCATGAGTGCTGCCATGGGATTGGACCTCATAGCATAACACTTCCAGATGGTAGAAAGTCAACAGTGAGATTGGTCAGTGACATCAGTATAAGTTATCTAATTTACTTGTTCACTATATATTAGTTTGACAACCTTTGTGAATTGCATCGCTGCTAATAGTAAACTAAACAATTCTTCAAAATAAGGTTCAAGATATCTAGCAGAACAGAAAGTTTAATAAACTTTGATCGTCAATTTGATAGTAATTGTTGCTGGTCAATGAACATTGAAATTTGAGGTTGATTTCATAGCTCTATCTTACTACAGATAGAACCTAAACATATTTGAGATTACTGCAACACTTTGTTGAAGTCCAGTTGATAACCAGAACAGGTATCTGGCTTTCAGCATCTTTGAAACTTGTTTCCTTGCAAAATCCTATTTGGTTGCCTAATTTTAGTTTGCTTAAAACATCTATATTTTACAGCCAGTCTTATTGAAGATTATATTCGAAGTTCTTGTGCTTCTTGGTATACCTCTAATGTCATTTTAAACAGTTTAAGAAAAAGCAATAAAAAAGAAGGAATTTTTTTAAGGTTAAGTGCATCAAGTGTGCACTGTTTTCTTAATGTCAAATCTGATTTTCCATGTGTCCCTTTCATCTCTTAACAAAGGAACTGCAAGAACTCCACTCAGTTCTGGAAGAAGCAAAAGCTGATATAGTTGGCCTTTGGGCATTGAAGTTCCTAATTGACAAGGTGAGTGGCTATTTATTTGGTTGAGAATGCTTTCCTTCACTTTATCTCATTAGTGGGATAGTTTGGTTTACACCTTTTTTTTTTTTGTTTACACATTTGCATCTTTCGTTTGTTTTAATTATGTTATCATCGAGATGATGCTGGACCTCTTGTTGATCGATCGAGTATTTTTTACCCTTCTTTTAATAATTATTAATGAAATTTTGTTTCTTGTAAGTTGTGTTATTGACACTGGTATTCATATAGTAGTGGCATACAAGCAGTGTTCTAGTGCTTATACTAAATGAAGTTCCATGTCTCTTTTCTTGCTGGTTCCAGGACTTACTCCCAAAGAGTTTATTGAAGTCTATGTATGTTTGTTTTCTTGCTGGATGCTTCCGCTCAGTACGGTTTGGTCTTGAAGAAGCTCATGGGTAAGCTAGTAATTCATCTTTCTCTAGTCCACTTTTTCACTTGTCAGCGGGCATTGCTATAGTAACCATCCAGCATGTTTGGCCTCCAAAGTATCTTATACTTTATAATTGCAGAAAAGGACAAGCTTTGCAATTTAACTGGTTGTATGTGGAAGGAGCCTTTATTTTGAATCCTGATGAAACATTTTCTGTTGACTTTACCAAGGTATTACTTCTCAATTTCCAAATTTCCTCCTTTTGCCCCCAAGGTGACGCATCAAGGCTATATATATAACTACTCCTTTGTTTTGGTAAAAGGTTGAAGGTGCAGTTGAGACCCTGAGTCGGGCGATACTCACCATACAAGCAAAAGGTGACAAAGAGGCTGCAAATGTACTGCTTCAGAAACACGGCATACTGACAGACCCATTAAAAGTTGCTTTGCAAAAATTAGAGAAAATTCAGGTACAAAAATATATTTCGATAAAATTGATCAAATATGAAGAGTTCAGGCACTTGTATGCATATTATTAAGCTGATATTTGCAAATTGCGTGCAGTAGACAGAAATCTCTAGAAGACATTCCCAGTTTTCATTGATCAAGTTGACATTTCGTATTTATTAAGCTGCATTTTCGCTTTGATAAAAATTCAGGGATTTGCATTATGTAGTTTGTTTTTGGCTCCCTACTTTTCTTTTTACTATTAGGAAAATCCCGTATAATGGAAAATTTAAATTGAAATCTGTAATCCAAAAAGATGCCCTAAGATTCTGTGCATCATATGGCAACGTGTCGTGTAGTTACTAACGTGTTCGTATTTGCATAGGTCCCCGTGGATATAGTTCCCACATTTCCGGTAGTTGATAAAATATTGGAGCAAAGACAATAAATTGGTGAGTCTCATTACCATCTTTCAAGGATGCTAGTAAATGATAACATAATTCCTGAGCTAATGACAGATTGCAATTTTTCATGTCTTGATACCATCTTATATAATCCTCTACCTATTGAATATTTCGAGTATCCAATCGCCTAATTTTTGTACTGTGAGCTTGCAGATCATGAGACAGACATGGCTTCGATGACTTTTTATGCCACTTGCAGTAATCTGGTTCAGCGGTGCGATAATTCTCGTTGCTCTGCTCTGTCTATGAACTTCGCTGAGTTTGGGGACACATGGATGAAGATACACGGACATTACCTACACACTAACACGAGGGTGAGTGCAGATTATGGATGTATGATGGTTAAATAGATGACAAGTCGTATATTGCCCCAGATGGAAGATTGATTCCAGTCTAGTATGCATAAAGTCGAGTGAGTCAAGCCATTTCCCTAGTCAGAAAATAAGCGTCCTAAGCTGGCATAAAACCGTGCAAGCATGACTGATCGTAGGATTATTCTTGCTTCTCAATATCATCCTGCGAGTCTCGTCAAGGTACAGTGACTTATTGGGATATGCAGTGTTCGACTCTTGTTTGTGTTTGGATTGGATATGAAGGAAAATAATGAAAAAAGGAATGGGGAAAAATGAGAGGGTATTGGTCCTAGTTCATTTCCCTAAATGCGTCAAGTAAATGGGGTGGATTTTTGTTATTTCTGCTTTTTGTTTTTCCGTCGTAAATTGCAAATGAATACCTTGTAGTTGTAGATATAGAACTACGATATACATACATACATACATACATACATACATACATACATACATACATACATGTATCTATATATACGGGAGATTTTACGAACACCTGAAGATTATCTCAGGCGCCCCCCATCTTAATCTATTCGTGTAGATGAATAGTTAAAAATGCAGGCTAAATTTTAAGCTTTAGCCCTTTGCATTTGGAGATTGTCCAAGCTGGTAGGCACCACTCTTTGTAGCCAATAAAAGCAGTTTCAAGCTTCGTGTAGTCAATACAAGCATGCACTACCTCGTTGTAGCAAATAAAGGCAGTCTCAGGCTCGAAGTAGTAGTCAACGTAGACAATTACAGGCTCGTATGCCATTTGCAAAATTAGTTATTTTGTGTTTGAGAGACAGCGGGTAGTGGTGCGTTTGAATTGGAGAGATTGGAGGCTTACTTGTAGTCACGTGAGAAGTAAATTGTGAACATAAATCTCACTAAGATTCTGAAAGAGCTTGAGAAAGCTTACTCACAACCGAAGTCCGAATTTGAGATGATGAATCTTGGGAAAACTCGTTCATGTCTTGGCATGTGGTTTTGGCATGTGGTTTGAGGATTTGTTAACCTGATGTGGTTGTAACAAGGCACCCACATCAAACTGGGCATACCCTTGACATGTGCATTTACTGCCACTTGTTCAACTAAAGCATTAACATTGCATTAACTCACATTTTTTCCTTAGACAACAAGTTTGTCCCACTAGGTTTACTGTTGAGATATGCCTTGCACTCAATATTGAGAAGAAACCTTTCAGGATAATTCCAGAATGATTAGTTATGACTAATACAATAAACATGCAACACTACTAATTAAGACTATCCTATTTAATCTATGTACGTCCAAATAGTGGATCCATGGACAATGGATTAATGAAAAAAGCAATCTAAAGAGACAATTGGGACCTTTTTTCTATAACCCTATGTCCTAAAAGGTTTCTAGACATAGGATTGTCATAGACATTGATAGTCCGGATAAACCAGTACATACTATGTCTACTTTATAGAAAGAATTTCTAGTCTCAAACCATTCGTATAGGGATACTGAGGCAAGTGTGTAGGTGCTCATTAATAAAATGAGATCACTAAACATAATCAAACGAGAGTACTTGCATAGAATTCTACATACATGTCACGCAACTTTACAAGTTGGAATGATGCAAGTGTTCTTTTGACCTGAGACATCATAGTTGTCTTGGGGGTACGTTTCTGATCAATTGACAATGAAATATAACCACATCGCAACTTGGATGTGTTCTATGCATTGTTAGGATTGCATACTTATTCTCAGAGACATTTGAATATTCAACATGGAATAGCTAATCCTCAATATGAGAGGAAGAATACTCTAAGATATGATTCAAGAACTTTTGGCCAAAATATCGAGCGTAATAAAGGAAGATATTTCCATATGTCTCAATGGAATCATATAAATTAGGATGATCACATTATGGGGTTTGACATAAATGTAATCATACCCTAATAATGTGATTGAGAGTATTCACTTAGAGAAGGATGATGGAATGGCACATGGGCTGACATAAAAGTAATCATACATAATAGGTTCTCCAACCAATTCTACATTATCTTGGGTAGCCATGACACATCGTTAGATGTCACTCATGGCTTGCGAGTCTCTCTTGATAATTAATTATGTAGTTGTCAGTGTACAGAAGAATGAAGAGTAAGTTTTAATTCACCAAGTGATTGTATAAATACTAATCAAGTGTACTAACAACAATCACCTCACTGCCTCCACTACCTTGCTAATTAGAACCTAAAACGATTGTACATTGATACACTTGTGTAATGAGATGACTAAAGGATGATGAAATTAATTAATTAGACTAATTAAGTGATATAATTAATCAAAAAGTCTAAATTAACCATAGAAGCGATCAACTTCGTTGTTGAACTTAAAAGTAGTTCAAGTTCTTTTAGCCTATTGATTCATTACCCCAACAAAGGAGAAAAAACCCTACTTTCTCTTTACACACAAACAGCCGGCCAACTAAGGGAGAGGACTACTCTCTTGGGTTATTTCCATCATCCATCTCACTTGACTTTCTCAAGGTGGAGCTTAAGAAGATATCCATTTCTTTCAAGGTGGAGGAAGCTAAGAAGAGACACTCCAAGGAGCAAAGAAGTTGGTGGAACTCTTGGATAGGATTAAAGTCTAGATCCAATGGTATGAGATCCAAATCCTTCTCTTTGCTTTAATACAACTATTTGTCACACCAAACTAAATCTATGCTTCTTTAAGGGGATTTGCATGACTATAACTCGTCAAACAGGAGAAATTTTAAGATCCAACACCCTGATCATGTGTACCGTAGGGTCAAGCCCAAAACATCACACACCAATCCCATCCTCCCTAATTTTGAGGCCCACACTCACGCCACTCTGGTCCCACGCTCTCTTTATCATACCTGGTCCCTCTCCAATTTCAAATCACCCTCCCTACAACTTAAACGAATTAGTATAAATCATCCTAGTGTTAGTATTGAAAAAGATTATAAATTTTTTGTTAAAATAACATTGTTATGCGATGACATGGAAATCTCTTCGTGCTTAAATTTTTCAGGATGAGCATCGAAGTTGGCACATTGCTAAGCCGTGTTTCTTTGTATAGAAAAGGCCCATTTTAAGCATGCACAAGACTGAGCGAAAAACAGAATGCGCCCGCCCCTTGCACCCTAATTCGAATCTTCCTCGACCTAGTTTACAATATTACCTTGGCAAAATGAAGTAAAACAGACAAAAACACAATTCAATTTTATTTCTGCACCTAGTTCAATGATGGAAGAGAAGCAATCTCTGGTCCTTGGCTGTAGTAGTAATCACTGATATCGTAGAGTATGTTTTCCTAGACAACTTTCAAGTCTTTGAGCCATGCCGTATGGAGCGGACAGGGATCCGGCTTTCCTTCGGCAATTGCCTTTTCGGTTAGAGAATAAAACCAACCATTTCTCCATTTAAACTGCAAGCAAAAGGCAATCACCACAGTGAAAAAACAAATTAAACTCGTTCGAGTCACATGCGTATATGATATATATATATATATATATATATGGCTTGCATGCATCTCTCACCTCTTTAACTGCAGTAGGAAAGTGTGCAACCGCGCGTGAGTATGCACATAATCTGTCCTCCATGGCTTCTTCAAATACCAACCCCTTCTCTGCAGCAGCTGCAGAGGCAAGCTCCGCAATGAGACTAGACACCTGAAAGCATAAATATCGGTCAAGTTTTTATTGGTTCCTTTTCTTAACACATAACCAATGTGATGAGCCAACCCTTTCCTCCCTAACTCCGAAAATTTAGTATGGACTCTATACTGCACTAACCTAAAAGTGGTTTCGTGTCATGATACTTCTTTGTCAATGAAATGAGAGATGTCCATTCTTATGCAAGTATTTGGACAGTTACAGTTCAACCTAATAATCTGGTTACAGCCTTGGCCATGATAATTATTATGTGTTTGGCTTGATGTAAGCCAAGCAAAACCAGACAGTACCACACCCCCAATAGAATTTACTTTTAGTAACCTCTCAGCATTCTGTAACAAACCAATGTTAATGGAACAAAACCTCGGTGTTATTTTTACTAGAAAGTCATGCTTCCCAGAAATAAATAAATAAATAAAAACTAGGAAGTCATGCATAATGATGAAGGAAAAATACATACAAAAGAAAGTAACCTTAGAATTGCTATCGTTGCAAATCAACGATAAGAAACCAGTTTATAACGAAGTAAAACACAAGGAATTGTTGCTCCATCATTAAGTTCAGACAACTTATGAGATTCCAATCATATGATATAATTTAGTCCCTCTTTTCATCGTCCATTGATTGTAGTTCAGTTCGCTAGCTATTATGCCATACGTAGTAGAATTACAATAGCCAAAAGGTAACAAATACTAGGTAAAGTAAATTTGTACATGGCATTTCCAAATCAGCAACCTAATCATGAAGTAGAAATTGTTTTGGACAAAGATCCTATTTCACCATCAATATGCCAAAGGCAGAATTACATTTATTTTCTAGTCTTTTCAACTTTAAAAGAAAAGATAAAAGTAAAAAAGATTACCTCAGAGCGGTATTCTTTCTCTACACCACCTACAGTTGTTCCTGGATGACGAGCTCCGACAAGCATGAATGCTGAAATCCAGATCAACTTCTCTAACATCTGCTTCTGAAATGCTTCCTTGTTGAGAGCCTGCTTTATATTTTCATTCATCAGTAAAAGACTAACGCAACAGAAAAACCAATTCCAAATTAGCGTAAAATGCTACGCAGATATTATTCTTTTACCTTGCAAGTGAGGCCTCCAGCATGTAATCTATCGGCTACTGCCGATGCCCACTTCCCATATGACACAGTCAGTCCTTCAGGATTGGTATCAGTCTTTCCATCAACAGGAGGTTCTCCAAGCTTGGAGACAGCAAAATATGCTAGGACTTGGTCAGCATCACCAAGACCTTTACTTTCAAACCATGGTTCCAGCATTCCATTCTGGAAAAAAACCAAATCTGCTGGATTGTCAAGACCATTGGGTCAAGCAAACCAAGAAGCAAAAATCCAAAACAAATTTTGCAAATTAGGTGAAGTAAAAAATCCAGTTAAAGCCATTCACAGAAGAATGCAATCTGACATGTCCCCCTTTCTCCGCCAATTTTGGCAAGCAACAAAACTTGAAAACAAGGAGAGGGGGAGCATGTTATATAGGTTTGATTGACATGTAATTTAACTGAAAGTGAATGTTTAGAAAATTGCATTACAAATAATGAAGTTTCATATCAGCCTGAATTATAAACTGCCAAGCTAACAGTGGTGCTATAGCTGCACAAGGGAGTGCTGCAAACAAATGGTAGGAATATTTGGTCACAAACTCCTAACTTTTTCACATATCTTATAATCAGTAGTGAGTAAATTCAACAAATCTTCGAAAACACATGAACAATTTCATGAAAGAATAGAAGTCACAAGCTGAATTTTGGTCAATGAAAACTCCAACTTCATATTTACAAGAGACATAGCAGTCGAACAAAGAATTCAATCATCTAATTTGGATCCAATAATTAACAGTATGAAGGTCCACTTTTGAGATTCATCACTCAGCATATTGAGTTTGTACTAAGAAACTGCATTAAGCACTCTATTACATGAACATGAACCGATAGTTAAAAAGTATTGGGTTTGAATGTAATCACAAGTGAAAAGCCCCATCCAATCAAATTCCCAACTTACTTCCACTTCCAGTAACCAAACAATTCATATACATATAATACAGCAACAACAACAAAGCCTTATCCCACTAAGTGAGGTCGGCTGTATGAATCCTAGAATGCCATTGCACTCAGTTTTGTGCCACGTCTTCCATAATTCATATACATATAATATTAACAAAAAAGTTGATTGATAACACCTGAATTTCATATAAAAAAACCATCAACAAATCAATTGAAACTGCTCAGACAATAACTGGAAAAAAGAGTGAAGAGAAAGTAGTACCGCTCCATCTAGGCCTTGGAGTGGCTTCAAGAACAGCTTCAAGATCATCATTCCTAGTGCAAACCAAAATTGGACCTTGGAAATCAAGAGGCACGGGCTCTCCTCTTTTCACCAGCAAGTCACCGCCATTCCCCATCCCCTCCAAGGCCCTTCCGACCCTTCCACCGCCCACTATCACTGCAGGTACCACCTTGGTTTTGGCGGCGGAGGCCGTAGCCATGGCTGTGGAGGCCTTGGCTCTGATTCTTAAGCTGAGTGTTGAAGTCAGTGAAGTGGGTTTTCTAGTGAGGTGGCAAAGAGTGGAGCTAGAGAGTGCGACGGCGCTGCTGGCCATGGGTTACACAGAAGAGTAGTAGTCAGGGAGGACATGATGGTGGTTTGGATTTTTGAAGTGGGTTTGGTGTGGGAGTGAGGAAGTGAAAGAGATGAGCCACTCGTTTTCGGCGATTGCCAATCCTTCTATCCAAATGAAAATTACTTAGAGTTCGTTTTACGACAGCTGTTGAATTATATTATCTTAGCCCAATCTCATCCGTTGGTTTAGTTTATTTATTTAACAGAGTTTATACATCTAATTAAGTCATTCTTCCCAATCAAATAAGATTTCATCTCTCATTAAGCGTTAGATCAAGCCACTTGGTACTACAGTACGGTCTAATGGTATTTCTCTTCACTTGTAAGTGAGAGATCTTAAGTTCAATTCATTATTGTTAGCTCATCACGAGGCTAAGCACCCTCCCTTTTAGTAGGTTAGATAATATTATTTGTTAAAAAAAAACCGTTGGTTTATTTATCAATTAAGTCATTCTCCCCATTCAAATAAGATAAGATTTCATCTTCCAATAACTATTAGATCAAATATTCTCATCTCAATCGAATACATCAGATCATTATCTATTTGTCACTCACTCTCAATAAGTTATAATTCATCAACCATTTAACAATCACACTTATTTCATAATAATAAGCTTCTAATCACTATATTCTAAAAAAAAAACTCCCAACCACTAAACCGTAATGGCCCAACCATGAAATAATAACTCCTCATGCGAAGATGATAAAGTAGTTTTTGCAATGGCATGGGTCATGTGTCAGCACTTCTAAAGATGCTTGAAGGCTTTGCCCAAGAAGCAAATGAACCGCAACACGTTGCCACCTCATCACGTCGAAGAAGAGTAAATCGAGATCAGGAAGAGAGCCATGTTCAGCTTATGCAATTACTTGTCTGGCTCTCCATTGTATTCACCACGCTTCTTTTAGGCCAGCTTCTATATGAGACATGAGCTGTTTGACAAGATCATGGAAGGAGTCATCACTTCTATGATTATTTCACTCAAAAACGTAATGCAATATGCAGAGATAACAGCAGTCAGCAACTTTCGAGTATGCTTGCGTACGAAACCCTCACTGCTTCCATTGACTAGTATATAAAGGTTTCAGAGAGAACATCTTGAGAGTCTTGCAGGAGATTCTGTCATCCGATCAATGCCGTCTTCGGACCAAAATATCTTTGTAAACCCACTAAGAATGATTTACAGAGACTTTTGAGAAAATCTAAGGAACGAGGGTTTCTTGGCATATGCTTTGGAGTCTTGATTGCATGCAATGGGATTCGAACAAATGTCCAAGGGCATGCCATGGTGCTTAAACTGGCTACAAAGGGTGTCCCATCATTTTTCCTGAAGCTGTTGTATCATATGATACATGGATATGGCATTATCTTTTTTGGATCTCCCGATTTGTGTAATAATCTTAATATACGCTATACATCACCTCTTTTTAATGATGTTTATGAGGGATGTGCTCCACGTGTTCGTGAAAGGAAAGACTAGAGATTTTAGGCACAAGATTTCCAATTTCACCAGGTAGTATAAATAACAATGGAAGCATGTATAGGCCATTAGTCAAGTTAAATCCCCTTTAAGATTGCATAGTCTAGTGCTAATATCTCTAGTTGTGGTATTTAA
Source organism: Pyrus communis (assembly GCF_963583255.1). NCBI lineage: Eukaryota > Viridiplantae > Streptophyta > Magnoliopsida > Rosales > Rosaceae > Pyrus > Pyrus communis. Next base: position 22,652,010 of record NC_084809.1, on the reverse strand, counting down.
AACAAAGATAAAGGTTTGAGGAATTATACCTTTGGATCTAGCTTGTACACCCACCAAGGTCCTCTCCCAAGTCACTCAAGGGAAGGCCTCCAATTTCTCCACACCTCTAGGAATGAGATCAAGGATGTATGAACTTAGAGGAGGAGAAGGGACTAGTGTCCTCCTCAACTAGGCAGCTGACCCTATTAGTTTTCATTTTTTATTTTTTTTTAACAAACGGTATTACACTAAGAGGGAGATGAAAGACTTAGCCTCACAATGAGCTAACAATATTGTGGTTCAAATTCACCTTTGATGAGAATCAAACCTAAGAACCACTGAAAGCCTAAAATGTGAAAGGCTAATTCTTGTCTAATTCTTGTCTTTATAGAGAGACGGAGTGACTCATGTAAGAGGCTCTCTCTCTCCTCATCACCTCTAGAATTGGCCATGTATAGAAAGTGGTGTTTTGATATAGACGCCTCATTTTTAAATGTTATAGACTAAACATCTATTCCCTTAGAAATTTTGATTAAACATTTTCCCTACAATTTTGGTGCTTAATTTCATTTCATTTCATTTTATTTTCTTAAAAGTCTATTCATGTTATTTCTTTACTGGCATTCTTTTTTTTTTTTACTCCTATTTTTATGCATCTCTTATTATAATGATTTCAGATTTATTTTTTATTTTTTATTAAAATATTTATTTTAGTAAATTAAATAGAATGTACAAAACCTTGTTTTTAGGTACGTTTGGTTAATCGGTACATTTGATTATGTCAGCGTTGGTTACTTATAAGATGATTACATTTAGTTTATGGTATATTTGAACTTTTGGTACATTTAGCTTCTTGGTACATTTGGTTTCTTAGTACATTTGAATTTTTGGTATATTTGATTTATGGTACATTTTTTTTATTTTCGGTACGTTTGTTTTTAACCCATAAGTTTTATTAATTTTTTTTTCTACTAATAATGAGGAATTAGTTTAATTAATATTTTTTTAGAAATATTCATTAAAAATGTAGGAGTTTAATTACTTATTTTAACTCTAATTAATTATTATTTTTATAGAAAGAGTCATTAAAACGTAGGAGTTTAAAGGACTAGGAAAATTAAATTTCCTAGATTGTCGGCAATTAGTTACAAGGTGAAGTGAAGATACCTTTAAACTAATTACATATAATTTTAAAAAAAATAGAAAAATATTGATGTGGCAATTGTTCAAAACCTCTTAATCAAATCTTAGAAAAGAACTAATATTTAGTTTAAAAAGCATTAAAAAATGTGAAAGATTCCAAATTCTCTATAGAAATTGGGGCCTTTTGGGCCTAATGCCACTTATTACATCTTATGTCATAAATTATGCCCCATGAGTTTTGACCCAACGGGCTTGAAAAGCCCAAACTATTTTAAAAGCCCTATTAATGTCTTATCATTAATTTATTAATATGAGACTCTCTAATTAATCAAATCTCTATACTATAATCCAATTAATTTCATTCATCTCCTACTATCATCCCAATTCACTAGTATATCCGTGTATGATTTATATTAGGTTATAATTAGTGAGGCAGTAAAGTGAGTAGTCTTAATATAATCACTTAGTAAATTAAAACTTATTTTTAACTCTCCCATCATTGAAGATTAAACTATTTAATCATCGGGATGTTCCCACAAGCCAATGTTGACATCTAGTCATGTGTTAAGGCTACTCAAGCTAATGTAGAATGCATAGAAGAACATTTTGGGTATTAATTACAATGTAATTCAATCTTTCTTTCTTTCAATACTATCACTCACATTATTAGGGTATAGATACTTTATGCCATACCTCTAATGTGATTATCTTGTTGTATACGGCTCTATTGAGATGTGTAAGAATGCCTTCCTTTACCAAGTTTGATACTTCGACCAAATATTCCTGAATTATATCTTAGAGTATCTCCCTCTTATATTGAGGGTTGAATCTTCGTTTTAAGTCCTAAATTCATTTTGCTTGTGCTGACGCATTTGTAGCGACGAGCACTCTAAGAATATGTTAAAAGAATAATTTGTCACAAGCACGAAAGACAATGAAATTTTAGAATTTACCCTTCCAAGGGCATTTGGTCATTGCACGATTATGAGGAAAAAAGTACAGGGTAAATTTGTTGGAAAAATAGGGGTATAACTAGAAAATGTGCCCGCGCTTTGCTGCGGGACTTGAATGCATCACCTTGAACTACATGAATAAGATACATTTTATCTGAATAAATTCAACACAATCATAAATGAAGAAAGGGATAGATGAGTGAATGAGGTCAGTACGATATGCAGCTTCGTTTTTATATACATTCAACTGAGCTGACATGAAAAGACATTGTACAATGAACAGGGCGAAACTGAACGTTTTGGTTCCCTAATAAACAGAAGTAACATACAGTTCACACAAATCTTGCCCCTGTAGTCAATGTGGCAAAATATATATCCTATAGGTTAGGCAACATAAAAATTGTTTCGTTCTTATTCTAGCATCAAAGTTTTCAAGCACAAACGTGTAAAACTAAAAACATGCAGGACGCCTGTTTCAGTAAGAAACAGAAGTAACATCCAGTCCACACATATTTTGCCTTGCAGCTAAGATGGTGTTTCGTTCTTGTTCAAGCAGCTAAGTCTTGAAGCAAAAATGTTGAAAGCCAAAAACATGTAGAACGCCCTGCAGCAGTTGTTCTTGTTCAAGCAGCTAAGTCTTCCGCACTATAGCAAAGAATATAAATCATAGTTTAAAAGAATATCTCACGATGGTCCTGTTTAGAATCACAATTTACTCCCTCCCAATTTCCACCTAATTCCGAACAAACAATGTTGATAAATCTTTATCATCACCTTTAACAAAACAGATCACAGCGAAAAGAAGAAAAAAAGTTCCTATGCAAACAAATTCTTCTGGATGTCCAACTTAACCCATCTATGGGAAGGCAAGCAATCGGACGTGCATTTAGACCAATGAAAATAAATTATACAATTAAAAACATCAACCGATCCTCCTGAAGAGAACACACACACATGCCAACATATTATTCACCAGATTCTAAGCTTTCATTTTCGTTCTATCCCTTTCGTTATCTAAACTTATAATTATCAAAACAGCAAAAGAATCATAGAGCAACCTTCAATCATTTATCAAAACTGAATTAATTAAACTTCTGCTCAGCACTCCGTTAATTTTAATTGCAACTCTCATTCTAAAAATTAAAAATTTTGCATTTGAATAATCAAACTCACTTACACATTACATTCCTTTTAGTGGTTCTTCACACAATACATTTTAGGATTTGATGTTACAATAATATCACTGCAAGCATGAATTGCGATAGATATAGAAACCAAACTTGCACACAAATGTTCGACTGAATTCAGAACCACTTAATTCAACACAAAAAATTACCTCACATGCTTGCTCCCCTTCTGCTCTCACATCATTGGCTGCGCTTCTAAACGATTAATGAAGTCCTAAAAACAGAACAACAAAAAACGTTTACCTATCCAACATTTTAACATAATGGTTTTGGCAGGTATAACATTTCAACATAAGCATGATATAGAAAGACAGAAATCCACATGTCGCTTTGTTTTTTCAGAACCAACACCCTCTCCTCTCTCCCCCATATCACACACCCCCATCCCGTGAAGGCACTGACACCAGACCACCTCCCTAGAAACCGGCCCTAAAAACCCATACCCATACCTCCCTTACCCGTTACCTTTCTCAAAGAAAAAAGTGTTATATATGATAGTACTCACCCCAATCTGGTTAATGACATTCACTGCATAACGCTCACCAATAGGTATAGTCTCGCTCTTTGAGAAAGGCCTGAGGTCAAAATTGGCAACAACAAATTAACAAAGCAAAATGAAAGATTAAATCTATAGTCACCACAAATATTTTCTAAAATGGAAGATAGACCAGAGTCAAACAGGAAAGGGATAGCAGACACGGTGAGCTTTGTCTCAGTTTGAAAAGAAAAAAGAAAAGAAAATTGGGTAGTTTCAGGAGCAATAACTATGTTGAGTATAGTGAAGGGGGAAAGCCATACCTTCCTATGAATGAATTTAAAAGAGGGGATTTTTCTGCATTTTTAGGACAAAAAACGAAGCAGCTAACATTTCTTTCTGTTTTTTGCCTTTTATGATCTTCTGATCTTCTTCTAGTAACATGGATAGTTGAAGCAGGATTGCCATTGTATCCAACATATATCAAATTCGCCAAACTTTGGTTTGGATATAACAGTGTCATGAGGGCCCACTGGATCTACAGATTCAGAAAAACTCTGTAAGCCATTCACATATACCTGTCAAAGTGCACAACACCATTAAATGCTAGAGGTGACATCTACCTGTTCATCCACAGAACAGATACAGTGGAGACACAGAAAACAAACCAAGCTTCGAGTCCCGATGTCTAATCTAAATTAGAGAACGCTCACCCAGAAGACAAAGTAATACACATTTCTTAGGAAATTGTTTTGCAGTAGAGGCTATATAAGTGATCATTTCAGCAACCTGTTGCTGAACCTGCGTTTATCAAGACATAACAAAGTAAAGCAAACAAAAAAAGGCATTGTTAAATCTTCCTAACTAAAAATTCATAAAGTAACACCACCAAAACAAACAAAAAAACGCGTTGTTAAATCTTCCTCACTTTAAAGAAAAAAAATTAAGGAATATCCCCACCGTAAAAAGTAACACCACAAAAAAAAAAAAAAAAAAACAAAAAAGACTTCGTAAAGACAGCACTCTTGTTAAGATACCCCAACTAAATCAGTTAGCAGCAAGAGAACAACATGGCAATGGGAGTCTACAAAAAGGAAAAAGAACAGAAGATATAAAATAGTAGACAAATGGTCATAGTTATATTAATTGAAATTGTTCAAAAAAAAAAAACAATGATGAATACATACTTCCTTAGAATAAAAAAATTGATTAATTCATTATAATGGTTTCTTGGAACCCAAGTAGAAAAGGATACAACTTAATAACAATGGAAGCCACAAACCTATGTCATTTCTTATTCGGGATCAAATAGAGCATATTTCTTATTCGGGAACCAAAAATTTAAGATTGCAAGCTCGAGACTTCCATACCTCAAACCGAAGTCTGCGTGCTGTCTAGTAGTCCAAACCTTGATCCTTGATAAATTGAACTTCCTTCTTTGATCGAACAATCGAAAAATAGATAAATGAGGTAGCATGTCATATCAATATAACACCCCCTATACGTACACACACATACCAAAACAGCCTACATTCAGATTTGCATCATATCCTTGTTTCTAACTCTCTGGGGAATTTTCACAAACACCTAATAGGCAAGATTTGCTTCCATTTAAAAGAAATCTGATTTAATCAGTGATCTCAATTGCATGTATATCTGAACGGTCATGCTTGTTAGTCATGATATAGGATGTATTTAACACTTACCAAGCGGTTCCCAAACAACATCCTACATACATTTTATGTTGCCAAACTATGAATCAAGACCGAACTTTCCTACTTTGGTAATGTAATCTCCTAGTCTAGTTACAATTTGGTTCCTGTATTTTGACCTGAAAACAATTTTGGTCCCCTAGAAGTTGCCAATGGCACCCGAATTGTAACTGGAAAACAACTCAGACACAACTATGAAAAATTAAAACTCGAGGCACTAAAGCGTGAGAACAAAGAAACCAAAATAGTTAAATCTACCCTTTTATATCATACATACGATTAAAAATTTGTTTAGAGATAAAAATGGTAGTCATAGTAGAGAATCCAACCTGACCAAAGAAAGTGGATTTCCTCACTTTCTAGTGCTATTATATTTACCGTGCTTAAGACTATTCAAAGATGAAAAAAGTGGAAATTTCATGCAATATGAAAACAAATCCCTGATAGTTAACATTGCTTACCATAGAAGCTAACAATCTTATTTTGTACGAAAAACATGAAGATCACTAAAAGACACCAGAATATAACTTTCATCAATGACATACTTTATGAGAATTTTGGATCCAAAAGTGGCTCCAATAAAATAAATTTAGGCTTGTATATGCAATATATTAACATGAGAAAAAAAACATGCATCCCTAATGAAATAATGAGGAGAATGGCCTTTGACCATTTGTTGTATTTGATACAACTCTTTTCATCCATGCCTTCATGTTTGTATCCTTTGGGACATTGACATGTATAATTTCCACGTGAATTTATGCATGTTTCAATATTTGGAAAGTAAGGAACCATGGACGAACATCAGTTAAAATCCCAATTTTTAAATTGGTTGAATTGGGAAAGAACTATTTGTACATTCACATGGTGTTGAGAGAAATAACCTTGAAAATAAAGCACTATACATACACAAAATATGTTCAGTATAAAAAGTAGCAAGAAACAAATGTAATTTTCAGCTTCTAACTCATCCATTTGATCAACATATTGATGGAACAAATGTAACTTTCAGTTTCTAACTCATTCATTTGATCAATATCATCCAAGTCAGAAAAGATAGAACATAAAAATGATCAGGATATATAAATAGGGGCTTCATCTGAGTCAATATCAGCCACCATTCCCTAAAAAATTGATGTTAGGACTCTGCCAAGCATCTATGAAGCCCCTTCAAAGAAAGACACTTGTTAAGGAACAAAACGGTGAAGAATACAAAAGGTAAGTAGCGACAATCATCAACTCAGCTACATATCCAGCACAATAGCCAATGTCTTCCTCTCTTTTAGCAATATGCAAATCCCTAATCTACAAACAATAATTTGGAATCTTGAGATACCAAATCGACTTCAACAGGGTTTGAAGGTTGCATTTTTCATAAAATTTAAAAACTAAAAGCAACAACAATATTAATAAGTGAGCACTCACCAAAAAATAAAGGAATGGAAAGAGCATGATATTGTCAGTGCTACAAAACGATCATCAAACAATAGATCAAGGTTAAAACATTTATAAAAAAGTTAGAAGATGGTGCAGATATAAACATTACTTAATAAAATTGATAAATGATTTCGAGTGTGACAAAGCAATCAAATTACAGGATCAGCTCTTCCGCCTTCAAACACACTCATCAACACCATATTAAATTTCACATTTTTAGGCGAGGGTAAACTACCAGAAACGAAAAGGATTTATACCTTTTATCAAAGATCTACAGCCTTGGTTCCTCCGCCATTGCTTGTCTTCTCCTGTCTGAGTTTTAAATTCCTGGCAGTCTCCTCCTTCCTTGGTAGTTTTTTGTCCTGCAAAGAGAAAAAAAATTAGGATTAAATTCTAACGCAAGGTTCCTTGATTCTTCTGCTTCAGAAATTTGTTGTCGCATAGCCAAAAATTAGAGAAAATAAGCTTTGGTTCAGAACTTACTCACTCTCTGCAGACATGGGTTCCTCCTCAATTTTTGTCATCCTCCTCTTTCTGCGATCTCTCTCTGTCTCTCTCCTTGTCTCTGTGCAATCGTTCCATCCCTCTCCCTCTCTCTCTCTCTCTTTCTGTGTTCTTCCCTCTGTGCAAGCCCATACTCACCAACTCCCTCAATCAACTCTCTCCATTCTCTGTCCGTGAAGCATCAATAATCTGAAAACCCAGTTCGATTTTTCATTGCTCGGATGGAGAAAATTGAGGAATGAAAGAACAAATTAGGGTTAGCACTAAAGTTGAGAGAGATGGACAGTTGGGAGAAAGGAAGAGTCTAAAAGAGAGAGAAAGAGAAAGGATTAGAGAGAGGTTGAGTGTGACAGAGATGAGGGAAAAACATGGGATGGGATTACCAATCCCTGAAATCACTCTCCCTACCCCCAAATCCCTCAAATCACTCATCTGAACGTGCAACAGAGCATGGTCCCATCGACCCCATTCCGGTTCAGAAACAAAGGAAATGAAAATTCCCCTCTAACCAATGCTCGTTCAATCACCGACAACAACAATTGATTTGAGGATAAAAAATCAACCCTAACCCCCTTTTTGGCAGCCTCACTCCTTCCTCTCCCTTCCCCTCCCTGCCATCCCACGCCTCTCTCCCTGAAATCCGTCCACAAATCCTCCCACACCAAATTTAGATCAAACCCTAATTTCCAGAATAATGATAAAAATCGACAAAAAATATATACAATTGGCACGTTACCATTGATTTGAGTTCTGGTAAGGAGTGCGGCGGGAGGGGAAGGCGAGGTGTGCGACGGTGAGGCGTTGAATCGACTTTGTCGTTGAAGAGCTCTGGAGCAAAATGGGCTTGTCGAAGAGATCTCTGGAACAAAATCGGGTTTGCTTCCATCCCCCACCCTTTCTACGATGGTCGACACGTGCACGCTGAAGGGTGGCAATTTCGTGAATAAATCGAAATTTTCAATTTGAAACTGGAGAGGCGGTGGCAATCTTGTAAATAAACTGAAATGTGGTGCACAACACTGTTCATTTCTACAGTGCAATTTTGCCAGCTTCTTTAGACTAAAGTAATTTCTATATATATACTAATAATTCATGCAATTATATACCAAATAATTTGCAAACTATTAAAAAAATACAATGCTAAATGCATATGAATGTGGATTTGAAGAACCTGTAAACTCGTCAAGGAAAATGTTAGATATTTTGTCCTTAAAATAAGTTTACGCTTCACTTTAGTGCTCATGGTTGATCGGGACTTGTCTTTTCAGATGCCACAACCATGTCTTTGTAATAGTATCACTCCAAATCACAAAACTCCAATAAACCACGATTGTGTTGAATACTCTCTCATATGAAATCAATAAGACTCTCTAATAATTAATGCACGCTATAAATGATTATGTGAATGTGGAAGTGAACAAATAAATTGCAGTAGAGATTAACCTATTTATAGGCGTTAAAACATATTTTCATTTAAAGTTGCAACCATTCAAAACAATGCAACCAAAACAGCCATTTACTTCGTACCAATGCCTACAAGCATTTTGTTACCAATAGATACATTATTTGGCATCGGTAGGACTTAGATCTTTCCATTCGTGTCGTTTTTATAATATACTCAATATTTTAACGTATCATATAACATCCGTTAAAGTAAACGGGAAATATAACCCAACCCGAAATCGACTTATTAATATTATAAGGTAATATGACCCAACCTATTACCGGTTAAAGAAAATATATTTTAAACAATAACTAATGAAAATGAAAAACATAATTTGACCCAAAAAATGCAAAACATAATACTAAATTATTATATGCATACCATGTTGTCATATAAATATTACTTCAAAACATAAAAAAAAATATTTGTCTTTCAAATATTACATACCCAAAATAAGAGCCTAATGAAAAAATATTAGTACATTACTACAAAATACCAAATATGTAAGGATATACAAAATGAAGGTTGAGTTACATTGCACCTTTTTTTTTTTTTACAAAAAAACCCTTCAAATTTTATCAATCACATAGTGCCGAAATTTTTTTATTCTCACCAGCAACAACAACATCAGAACTTTGAAGTCAAGCAAATCCGTTCCCATGATGACTTGGCCGATCTATTCACCAAGTCATTGCCTAAGTCTACTTTTCAGAAACTCGCCCAAGGAATCGGTATGCGTAAATTATCTGAGTTGAATTGCTTGTAGTTCTTTTTTTTTTGAAGTTATGTCTAACTCAGGAGGAGTATCCTGAAGCATACTCAATTGATCTTTATGTATTCTCTTTTCTACGATTAGGAGTATTTTTCTCACTGGATTTTTGCTATCTAACGAGGTTTTGATGAGACACCCATCTTAAGATGATCATATTCCGTTGAGTTCACTACTTTTGTCCCGTATGACGTTTGTTTTAGACATTATGTATACTTTTTACTTTTCTCCTTACTCTATAGGTTTTCACCTGCCTTAGGTTTTACCATAGCGAGGTTTTATGAGTTTTACTACCAACGCATACTTTCTTTAATTTGAGACTCGCATTTGTTCATTGTGCCGACGACTTCATCATCTGTTCTACCTCAATTGTTGAAGACCTAATGCGATGTTTTGTTTGAGTATTTACGCACTCAATGGGGAGTGTTGCAGTCCTATTAGACTAGGAATGTGATTGTGTAAATCCTGATGTATTTAGGATATCTTGAAATATTCTCTTTAGAATTGTAATCCTATTGCAGTAAGGATTTAACCTATCATACCACTATAAATAAAGACACAATGGGGTGAGACAACACACACCTTATAATTGCATCTCTTTTTCTCCTCTCTCTTGCCGCCAACCCTCTCTCTCTCTAATCCTAAATACAGTTCAGTAAATTAGGCCTATCATATTTATTTAATTTTTAACGATATTATCTACACTAAGAGGATAGGAGAGTGAGACAAGTCTCAGACTTGTTAGCAATAATGTGGTTCGAATTCACCTTTAGTGAAATCGAATTTAAGACCTCTCATTTACAAGTAAAAAAGAATATTACTAGACCGTAATACTAAGTGATAAATAATAAAACATTTGAAGTACCAAAAAATACTCTCCACTAATTAATAATTCAAAACCAAACACGATCCGTTTATTAGGATTAATTCAAACATGTCTCCCGCCCATTGTGATTTCCCCTAGACTTCGTTTATCGAGTCTCCCATTACACACACAAACTGACAAAAGGTCAACATAATTTGAATATTACTAGACCGTAATACTAAGTGATAAATAATAAAACATTTGAAGTACCAAAAAATACTCTCCACTAATTAATAATTCAAAACCAAACACGATCCGTTTATTAGGATTAATTCAAACATGTCTCCCGCCCATTGTGATTTCCCCTAGACTTCGTTTATCGAGTCTCCCATTACACACACAAACTGACAAAAGGTCAACATAATTTGAATAGTTACCGTTATCCCACCAAACCAGAGACAAATGAAAACATCCTATTTCCTTTCCTCTAGAAGCAAAAACAAGAAGAACTCCGCAGTTTCCAATGCTTATTCAAATTCAAACATCCTTGATCCCACTACCTTACCAAAAAATGGTAAAGAAAGCCAGAGAGAGCCCCACCATTATGCAAATGTAGCAGAACAAAGCTGGGTGTTGTTTTGCATGGAATTGGATCCTATCCTATGATTTTGTTTGCGAGGATTTCGAGAATTACTTCTTCGTGTTTGTTCATCTGTCATCTTGTAGTTAGAAATTATTTTAAACTATTTTATGTAAAATTGACTACAAACAATGCTTAACAAAAATTGACCGCACGATATATGACGAACAGAGACAATAAAATGATTTCCAAAATCCTCACAAAATGATCCGGAGAGGATTCTCATCCGTTTTACATAAATTTTGACACATTTGGAAACTATACCCACAATTAGACGTAGCATTTTGGACCCAACCCGTTAACCCGACGTGTTAATATTAGTATTTGGGTGGATGCTTAATGGGTCGGGTCGTTAACGGGTGAACTCGTTAACAACTCGTTAAATAACGGGTCACTTTGGGTCAACCCGTTAGACCCATTAGCACTCGTTAGTTGAGGATATTTTAGTAATTTCAGTCAAGTCTTAACAACAAAAAATAAACTATATGCAAAATAATAATAATAATAATAATAATAATAATAATAATAATAATAATAATAATAATTCTTAACGGATGAAACGGATGACCCGTTAGCTTAACGAGTCGGGTTCGGATGATTCATTAGCTTAACGGGTTGGGTTCGAATAACCCGTTAATTTAACGGGTCGAGTTCAACCCAATCCAAACCCAATAAACCCGACCCGTTTACAGGTCTACACACAATCACACTAACTCACCTATTATTCAGTAAAACAACCCCAGCTTTTTGTACTTGTTCATTCAAGTGAAGATTCAAATTCTCCCTCTCTCTACAACATCATTCAAATCTCTCTCTCTCTCTCTCTGAACCATGATGATGGATGGTTGCAAGAAAACCACACTAATTCCACGGCAATCCTCATACAACTCTCTCTATGACAATCCCCTCACAGACCAGAAACACAGCCGCAGCTACAGCGAAGGCATCGCTTTCACCTCCAAGAACGACAACTCGAACCCGAACCAATCACCCTTAAACGACAACAAGGAGAATGCAATGCCCAACAAGCCACAGCAGGCCGTGCCAGACAGCGACAAGGAGAATTTGGTCGCACAAGAAAACGGGTCTTCCTCTTTTGCGATGCAGCCATTGAAGCCGAGGAATTTGAAGTCTCTGTCCACTGGCTGCAGGGCCCTCAAGCCCTCCTCGCTTCAGTTCTGTATGCAGGCGAATGAGCCTGAGAAGGCACTCTTTGGTGGGTCCATATCCACAATGTGGGACCCACCCAGCAATGGGTCCGACAACTCGAGCTCTTTGAAGATCTGGGACTACTCCGATTCTGAGGCTGCCCCGGCCTCATCTTGGTCTAGTCTGCCTAACAAGTGAGTTCTCTGCCCAATTTGCTTACGCTTACCAAGGGGGCTCGTAGCTCGATTTATTTAGAGCATTCTGCCTTGCATCCGAGGTTCCTAGTTCGAAACACCACCTCCCCCAATATCGCTTGTACCAAAAGTTTTGTTTTTGCTAAAATTATGAAATTTTTGTTTCTTTGAAAAGATATTTACCAGACGTGTAATTTATTTGGTGGGAATTTTTAGGTCATTGCTTTGCAGGCCATTGCCAATGGATGTGGGAAGGTGCACATGTGTTATAGTGAAGGAAGCAACCCCAGAAGGATTAGATGGGGGCACTCTCTATTCTCTTTATACCAATGTAAGAATGTCGCCTATATTTTGGGGAACTTTGAATAGCTTATGGCATGTTCGATTTAGCCAATAACGTAGTTGTCTTGTACAACTCTTGTGCTGCGCGTAATGCTGGTCAGTCATTGTTAGAATACTGTTATATCCTGTTATTCCCAAGATTGCGAAACAAATTTACGAGTTTAGTGAAAGCACATAGATGTTTGTTACTGGACTATCAGGGGTTGCTTTTCGACATGTGAATCGAATATGCATTGTTAGTTTGATTCCAACATAGTCTTCACGGCTTCATCCGTGACCTGCCCGCCCTGCTCTGTTGCTGTTTGTGTTGCACTAGTTTGAAGCTCCATGTTTTCTGTTATAACTTGTTAGATTGGTGTGGTATTGCGATATTTCAGGAAGGCAAGGGAAGGCAGGACCGGAAACTAGCTATTGCTCACCATAAGCGGCGGAACGGGAAATCTGAGTTAACTATTGCTCAGAATGTGAAGGGAGTAATGTCTCATTCAGATGATAGTTTTATTGGGATTGTAAATGCTAACCTCATGGGTTCAAAATACCACATATGGGATCAGGTTTAAAATGAACTCTATGAATTATTCTTACTTGTAGAAATCGTAATCCGATTTCTTTGGACATTTTATGTCATTTGGTGGATGATACAGTTTTAACTGCAGGGTGGTCGTCCCAATTCCTTGAGCAAGGAGGCTAAATCACTTGCTGTTGTAGCGTAAGCCTCCCTCTCTCTCGCTCACACATGCGCATGCAATCTCCCTCCTCAATTTGTAATGGCTGCTCTTTGTCTCTACAGGTTCACGCCAACAATCTCGAGCTGGACAGGAAGTTACAGACGTATGAGGGCATATATACCCAAGCACCAATCCATGCAGTTAAAAAACACAACGCAGGTGATCTTAACAGTTTCTAAGACATCTTAGGTCAATTCTTACATTACATCGATAACTTGTGGAGACCAGGTTCTTCTAGTGAATACGTTATCTTTCTCAGTGCCTAGTAATGTAAATTGCATTCAGAAATCCAGTTTTTGGGTCAACTTTTTAGCTTGCGCGGTACACCTTCTTCTCTTGCAGGTACAACACATTAAGGGACTGCCAAAGGACTGGGAAGGGAAGCTTGACAAAGTCCATCAGCTATTCTCACGAGCTCCCCATTACAATAAAGTAGGCCTATTACCTGACCCTGTAGGAATTTTCCTTGCTTTAATTGTTCTGATCTCCATTAACGGAATTCTGTTTTCATCCAGATTTCAAAGCAATATGAGTTAGACTTTAGAGATAGGGGAAGACCGGGTCTTAGAATCCAAAGTTCAGTCAAGAATTTCCAACTGACACTGGAGGTAACTACTATGAACAATCGTGATTCCGAAAATCTTACTCAGGCTTATCTGAAACACGTATATGTTTAAGTGCCGTATTGTCTGTGGAAACAACGTGATCATCAGTTAGAATTTGTTATGATAACGGGATGAGAGAACCAGTGTTTAATTAATCTTACATGACTATGGGATTCTAACTTGTATATACACATATGTTTGTCAGGAAAACGGAAAGCAGACAATTCTGCAGCTCGGAAGGGTCGGGAAATCGAAGTATGTGATGGATTACAGATATCCTTTGACAGGCTACCAAGCGTTTTGCATCTGTTTGGCTTCCATTGATTCAAAGCTTTGCTGCACGGTATAGAGCAAATTATCTGCCACTGCGTTTTGTAGTTCAACCTCTGAACACATGTATTTCTTTTTCCAATCAACCTTCCATTGTTCAATATTAATCACTACACATGAGCAATCTTCACAAGCTGTTAGCGTTTTTGTTATAAGTATGCCTATAAATCCAATTAGGAGTAAATAGTTTATGGAAATTACTTAGTGTATTAAGACAAGTTTATTCAGTTTTAATATAACGGGCAAAGATTATTTTTTGTTAACTAATTGTGATTAACTAAAACAATACAAGTCCAAAACAATATTGATCATTTAAATTTGGGGTTGCAAACTAATAGATTTAGGTTATTGAGACCAATCCCAAATGACTTAAATATTCTTAATGTTTCTAGTCATAGAATTGTTAATTGGGCTTTGACCATATGTTAAGAATAGTATGTATGATGTTTATAATGACATGTCTCATGTCGTGTGGGGCGTTAAAACAAATACATAGGAATCCAAATGGAGTTTGAGTTCACCAAACGTGTCCAGACACGAATTCTTATAGGTGTATACTAGATGCACATTCATGTCAATAAGAGTTAACAGTTTTAGTAATGCAAAAATAATCCTTGGACCTGATGTATAGACTGCCTCACTAATAATCTTCCTTATCGTACTACTGTACACAACTAGAAAAGGGGCAACAACTCTTGAGTGAAAAGCAGTATCTCAGTATCTAAGTAGCCCTTCCTTGACTTAGTGGCTTACAATACTTGTCCTCAAGCTAAACAAAAAGCTTACTCAACTCGTAGTGAGCCCACCATTGCTTTCAACAGTCCGCGTTCGGGGACGGACGAAAGTTGTCACAAATAAAACCTACTTTAACAGAAAGGTGAAAAATCCGCCGTACTCTTTCCCAATCGTAGAAATACACCAACAAGATTTTTCTCCCAAGAGAGAACCCCATTTTCGAAAGTAGAGACTGAAAAAAATCCATTGAGCCGAGGCTCTGGGCAACGAGTAGGATGAAGCCTTTACTTGAGCATTATATTAGTGAAGCGCGCCATATATATTGAGGGAAGGGAAAAGGGGCCTCTTTCCTCGCGCGATGGTAGAGGTTGATCCCCTATCACCTTCGGTGCCTCCTTGTGGTCCTTCTCTTTAGCCTTTCCTCGGCCTTTAGAGCTAGTTGATAGGCCTTGTCTTCGAGAGGTAAGGACACTTCTAAACTTTTTTTTCTGGAAACCTCAGGACGAGTAGCGGATGCTGCAGGAGCAGCGGTACCGGGGTGATAAGCTTGAGGATCAGGCGTCTCAGGGGGCGAAGGAGTCTCAAGAGGAGCTTTTAGATCCCGCCCTAAAACGCCCATTCTCCTAGAGTTCCGAAGTGATCCTCATTCTCACCGCAGCCTTCTTAAGCCGAAAGAAAGCCAGGCAAGAATCTCATTTTTTGGTAGTACGAAGGGGGAGCAGAATGGGTCATTGTTTACCGCCACGTCGAGACTATCTTTCGAAAGTGAGATCACCACCGGCTTGTTGAAGAGGGAAAGATCACTCCTAAATGCAGCCGTGATCTTATATACGATACCATCAGACGCGCCCCTTGCAGTCAAAACTCTCCTCTCCAGTGGGACCAGCCGGGCCGGAAGCCTCGTTTCCTTCAACTAAAAAAAGTGATTCGGTCATTAGGAAAGTCATCTCACTGAACATTGGATTATATACAAAACCTCGTGAAAAAAACAACGCAAAATCGAAAGTCCAATATAGATATACAATGCCCCTTACGAACAAGAAAATCAAGTGCCCTTTGTTGAAGGCTTCTAGAGTGAGGAAAGGTTATTAGCCACCGGTGACCGACTTTCAAAAGAGCGCCTTTGGGCGACAGCATTTTTGGTGTCCAGACCAGTAGCAGCAACATCGTCGGTTAAGGCTCGTTCAGAAAGAGATATATGTGGAGCGGTTCCGGTCCCTCTTTGGAGGGACTTACGCCAACTTCGGTTAGCAGAGTTGCCCTCCACTCAGCCATGTAAAACACGGTTTCGTATACCCCTAATTCTGAAATTTTTGTGACTTTTTGGGGCTCCTCGTGGAAAGCTTTGCGGTTAATAATAAGTAATCCAATCTTCCTCACGCTCTTTAGTAGTTTACTTGCTTACTCGACGAAAAGGAGAGGAGTATACATCGAAAGCCCTGAAAGAAGGAATGGGCGCAGACCTGATGTGTCACTGTTGTCTTATGGATAACTTAATGAATTTGAGATGTGCATTACACCCTTTAGGGTAATTGAGTGCATGGTTCGGGTCATTATTCCATTTATGGAGGTAGGTGAGTGTATAACAAGGAATCTCTAACCTTCACAATGCAAGGAGAATGCTCTTTCGGGATGATTTAGAATTCTCTGGCCAGAGCATATAATTGAACAAACTAATGAAATGTCATTTAGGCAAAGTGAATTGAAATTGCTTATTCAAATGACTAAGGGCACTGCAATTAGAGAGGAATTGTGTTGCATTGTAATTGTAACGGAATAAGTTATCCTCTATATTTTCTATATTGACTTTGGTGTAGTGTTCGAAAAATTAGCCTAGGCAGTGAAGGCCTACCGCGATTTAAGGCAAATAGTTTTGAAAAATTAGTCTGGAGCTAAGCGGTCCTAGGTGGCACCTTGGTGGGCTAGGTGGTCCTAGGTGGCGGGCTAGATGGCACCTAGGCGGTTTGGTTTTTTTTATTTTTATATATTATTAATTGTGTGCCTTTTTCTTTTTTAGTTTCATGGTGGTATAGTCATGGAAATGGTGTACCTAATTTGCAAATGATGGACTGACTACAAGTTCATCCAATTGTAAATGAATTGGAGTACTTTTGAGGGGATACATACAAAGAAAATAAATAAACTAGATACAATAAGGTTAAATAATTTAGTCTATGTCCAATCCAATGCAAAGATCATGAATAAGAAAAATTTAGTCTATCATCCAAGAATACTCCTCATTATTATTATATGCTTTCTATTTTTTAAATATTGAACTTGTTGAATTGATGTACTTTGTGTATTCTTCTACTTCTATTTTTGTATTTTATCATTGTTTTATTGTCCATACAAGAAATTTTATTTTTAAGTGTGAATAGACACTTATTTACAAGATATACAATAAATTTACATAAATCTGCCTAGGTGCCTAGGTGCTAGGCCCTTGCTCGCTGCCCAACTAGAGCTTAGCATTTTTTAGAACCTTGCTTGGATGTTATGACATGGAATATGATCATCTTTGGATCCTCTTTGTGGGCATCCAGAGGACCAATTAATCGTGTCCGTTCATTATATATCGTGCAATTAGAAATCATTTTGAATTTTGAATTTAAAATTGAATATAAATAGTACTTAATGAAAACTGATCATACGATGTACGATGAACGGATACAATTGATTGATCCCCGGATCCAGACAAAGAGGATCTGAAGAGGATCCTTGTCCTTATGACATGTGGCTAGGCATCACTTATAGTTGGTGAGGTCCTCATCTCACTACCTCGTCAATTAGAATCTAAAAGATCACACACCCAACTCTAGAATCAAGGATTATAAGGTTATACAACGATGGAATAATTAATGTGATTAATAGGGTTGGAAAATATTGATATAAACTGACATACCAATTGAACCGTACTGGTTGGTTCATATTGGTATGATAAATTTTGGCATAATTTCATAATCAGTTGGCATTATACCGAACTAACTATTAATGGTATGGCTTTGGTATTGACTTTTGTCTACTAGAGGTATGCCGTACCAACCAATATATATATATATATATATATATATATATAGGGATATGACCAAGGGACAAATTTTTTTACCCTTCTTTTGAGCCTTTAGATTAAAGCTATTTTAATGGTTAAGATTGTATTGGTTAATTTACTAATTCAATTTTTAATATGAAAGGAAATTAAATTCATTAATTGTGAAAAATTATTATTGGTGTTTCTCTCTCCTCTATATATCTTAAAAAATTTAACGTCATTAAATCTTACACATTCAGCATCAAAGTATATAGAATTTACTTTGACCTACTAGTTTGCAAGCGGCGGCTTCCTTCGAGAAAAACAAAGAGCATTGTTGATCTAAATGTAGGTGGAGGTCATTAGTTTGATTTGGAACGTTCTGGTGTTGTTCGGGTTCAGGGTGATGGTACCTGTAATTTCTCCATTTCACCTCGATTCTGAAACGTGTTCTAAAATAAAAAATTGTTTGTGGTGTCCAAAATTTGATCTTTTATTTATCCTCAAACGTCTAAAGATTATAAAAGAAAATAGGATACGTGACTACAAGAACTCCATGAATCATACAAGTTCAATCCCATGTCATTTGGACTCTCTTCCTATTTCTTCCTTCTTCTCCACATCAGAAGGACTAGGTAGGACTAAACCGTTTTTATTTTCGAATTTGAAGAGATGAGAAGAGAGAGAAATCAAAATATTATCATAATAATTTTCATTATTGTAGAGGTATATTTGTATAGTTTCCCTTCTTATTTCAAAATAGTTAATAGACCAATGCAATTCTAACCGATAAAATGGGTTTGATCTAAGGGTTTAAATGGAGTGTAAAAGTATTTGTCAACATCTTTGTCCCTTGATCCTATCCCATATATAAACCCTTTGATCAAACCCATTTTAACAGTTAGAATTGCATTGGTCTATATATGTAGGAAATCTTTCAGGGAAGGGATCTCTATTTTTTATTTTTTTTTATAAAAATGAGGATTAGTTGTGGGGTCCATACTACATCAAACTTTAATGATTCAAACCATCTATTTTTCAAGTTACACCTCATAGATCATCATTGCAAAATATTAGCCAAATAAAAAATGTTTAAGACATCTAATTGGGTTCAAGAAATTAACGAATACTTTGTTATATAAAAAACAATGAAATTTTATCTTGATAATTAAATAGGCAAATGGTTTCACATTGAATTGAATTTTTGTAAGGATGATCTATGAATCGAGACTTACAAAATAGACTATTTGGATCGTTGAAGTTTGATGTAAAGTGAGCCTTATACTTAATCCTTATTTTTTGAAAAAAATAAGAATCCCTTTGCATAAAAAGGCCTATATATTAGTTATTTTTTACATGCACAACCCCTAAATTTTATGGATTTGGATCCTCTCTTAAGTTAATGGAGAGGATCCTTCTGACCAATCATCGTGGACCGTAGGATTTTTATCCAACGGCTACAATCATTATAACTTTAAAAAGGACCCCCTGTTTATAGCCGTTGGATAAAAATCCAACGGTCCACGATGATTGATCAGGAGGATCCTCTCCATTAGTTCAGGAGAGGATCCAAATCCAAGTTTTATGGCTTAGAAAATAAAAACCCACTCATGACTTCTCACTTCATTTTTTTCTACTCTTGTACGACTTCTCGCACCCCTGCTCTCACGGTTTTCATCTTCTATTCAATGAGCCAACACCTCCCTTGCCACCACGCCAGATGCTGGCCCTACCATGCAGATTGCAATCAGGGGATCCTATAATTAGAACCATACTTTTGACTTTTGAGTTTTCTGTTTTTGCTTGCATTGGTTGTTGCATACTATTAACCATTTGGATTATGTTTGCTAATATTGCTGTTGGCTTATTAAGTTATGATTTGATTTCTATTCTACTTAGTTTTTGTTCCTTCTATTTTTTGGTTTGTTCTTCTTAACGGTCTGTCTGCTGTCTTGGGTTGATATTTTTGTAGCTTAATTTTTACGGTAATAATATTGCAAAACCACTGTTTATGTCATTTACCAACCGAACTAGCGAATAATTTTGGCTGAACCGATTTTGGTAACCTCAAGGAGGTGGTTGACAAGTAATAACTGATTTTTGTTAATTATGTATTTGTGGATGGCTTGTGGCACCCTATTGGTTAATTATGGGGGGATTGGAAATAATTAATTTTGGTGCTTTAACATATTAAATGGGCCTTAAAAAGGTTTTAGGTTCAAGTGGGCCCATTAGGCCTACACCCATTTAGAAGACGTAAGTTAAAGATGGCTTAAAGATCAGATAGGCCCAATTAAGGGCATAAAGGCCTTATGGCCACCCATAGGAGATACATGAATTAGGGTTGTTTTTTAGAAACCACATATGGTTTTGATTCCGTAAGAAAGAAAAGAAAATGGAACCCGAAAAAACGGCTCTAGAGTTTCTAGGGTTTCAGAGAGCAGTGCTCTCGCGCCGCTGAGATGGCTTCTGTTCTACGGCTAATTTTTGGGTGTCTGTTGGGTTTCTCTTTAGCGATAATTGTGGTAGTTGATTTAGGGTTGGGAAATGAGTTATTGTTGATAATTAGCAGTGATTTGCATAACTTTGTCTTTTGGTTGTAAAACTCAGGCTGAGAGTATTTCATCTTGAGCCGGAATCGTTCGAGTTAGAAATTAGCAGCGCATTTCATCACATCACCACATTCAAGTTATTCTCCTGGTCGAACTTGGTGATGAATTGGCACACCCGCATTAGCATTCAAGCCATCGAAAATAGTAATCAGCTCTTAGTCACTCGGTCTATGCTCCATGTAAACTTTGTAATTTTTAAGAAGCAACACAAGTACAACTCGTACATATGACATAAAATTCGACAATTTAGTATCATTTATTCTCTACTTCGATCGGTGCATTCATCAAGTCAAAATTAAGGTACTAAAAGTCTAAAAGATAGGGGTGGTGGAGATGATCCATCATCCATGGCTAGCTTTCGTCTACTCCACTCGCATATGTATAGAATTTCACCCCCGTCTACACACTACACACAACCATCGCACCCGCCGACTTGAGATGGTATAATACATATACACCCTCTTGGAGGCAATTTGCTTTACCAACCAACCTAATAAGTTTTATTTCAAATCTCCTTACAAAAATGGAGATTGATGCTGCTACACTAACTAGTCTTCACATGGTTAAATACTACTACTTTTTCTGGGTTACAATGATGTATATATGTAATTGTAATATTATATATAAAGTGAGGATCATTGTGAAACATTCAAAATACCATAAATTGCTCTTTAAAAATTTCAAAAATTACAATTGAACCAAAAGAAGCTAAAGTAATTAACCACATTTTAATTTCGAATGAATTTAAAATTTAAAATTATAGAAATAAAAAAAACTCCAACGTTAGTGGGTTGGTTTCTTGCCTTTACTTCCTTTCTTCTTTTAACTTTAATAATTTTTTTTTAAAAAAAATATAAATTAATTTTTTACATAACAACAATATAAAAACTCAATTGTCGTACGTATATGCATTTGTAAACTAAAACTTAATCAACGGTGAACCGAATGCTAAGACAACAAAAGAACAGGATCCTTGTACTTGGACTTTGAGATCACTTATCAACCATATACATCCAACTACAAATTAAATTATAAATTGGGTCAATTTTGAATCTGCTCAACTATATATCCGACTATAAACCGACTCGCATTAATCTAGTTATTCAGCTCAACCATACACCCAGCTGTAAACTGACTACAACTAATCTT
Organism: Pyrus communis; assembly: GCF_963583255.1. Classification (NCBI taxonomy): domain Eukaryota; kingdom Viridiplantae; phylum Streptophyta; class Magnoliopsida; order Rosales; family Rosaceae; genus Pyrus; species Pyrus communis. Next base: position 22,630,090 of record NC_084809.1, on the reverse strand, counting down.
GCTAGTTAATCTGAATTATCTGCATGCGCAAGAAAACATGAATTCAGGGTGCCTGCCAACAAAACATGAATTCAGGGCGCCCACCAACACCTAAACTTCTACATTATTTAAATTAACCATACAAATTGTGAGGACTGACTCCCGTCCATGTGTTCACTTAATACATTCATCATTTAAATCAGATACTATTAGATTTGATGTTCTCTCGTTCTGATACCATTAGATGTTAAATGAATAAGTCAATGCATTTACTATAGCCAAGTCATATAATTAAATAAATACACACACACACACACACACACACACACACACACACACACACACACATATATGTGTGTGTGTGTGTGTGTGTGTTAGGATCTGGGAACACAAGCTTTTGACACTTATTTTGTAGGGCTCACTTCGTAATGTATTTCAACGAACCGAACTATCTATATTTTAATACATTACTTATAGATAATACTTGCAAAAAATTAGACAAATACAATATCATTAAGGCATTCATTTATAATGAAGAAAATGGACGAATACCGTTCTATAAAGAAACATCAAATTTAATCCAATGGTAATATCGTTTTGTATTTGAGTGATTTTTGGTAGACATGACTATTGGGGTAAGATATAAAAGATAAACATTAATGAGTGAACCCTACAAAAATGCGTTTCAAAATGTATCAAAACGTGTATCCCGAGTCCTAACTATATATATATGCCCTTTATGCAAAAAGATCCCCATTTTTTGAAAAAAATGGGGATTAGGTGTGGGGCTCACTCTATATCGAACTTCAATGATCCGAACTGTCTATTTTGTAAGTCTCGATTCATAGATCATCCTTACAAAAATTCAATTCAATCCGAAACCATTTGCCTATTTAATTTTCAAGATAAAATTTCATTGTTTCTTATATAATAAAGTATTCGTTAATTTCTTTGAACCCAATTAGATGTCTTAAACATTTCCAATTTGGCTAATATTTTGTAAGGATAATCTATGAGGTGTAACTTGGAAAATAAACCGTTCGGATCGTTAAAATTCGATGTAATGTGAAGCCCACAACTAAGAAATCTATTCCCTTAAGGGGGCGTTTGTTTGCCCTCACTAAGTTGGACTGGACTGGACTGGACTAGCTATTAGTCCAATACTGTGTTTGTTCCATGCTGGGACTAACATTAATGCGACTAAAGGGGACTAGCATGGACAAAACCCTTCACTAAGAGGTCTTAGCGAGACCCTCCAATAACCATGGGACTAGCTAAGACTATCCTCTCTTTCTCATCCTCGTCATGCTCAACGACCACTCTCGGCAGACTCCTCGTCATCTCTGGTCACCTAGATCAATTATTAACTTTCCGACTCTCTTTCAGATCCATTTCACAACCAACTTTCATACAAAATATACCAAATTGAAGCTGGAAGATTACGAATTTACCTGAATCGAGGCCAAAATGTGGTCGAATGTGGCTAGAAAATGGCCTGGAAGTCTCAGCCTGTTTGGGCTTCTTCAAATCCATGACAGATTCGAGCATTCAAAGCTAAGATCTCGATCCAGGGATGGTGATGATTTTTTTGGCGATGCTAACTTCATCCAATTTAACGAGGAAATGGTAGGAAAAAATGAAGAAAAAGATAAGATCATAATAAAATATTAATAATTTATATATTAAATAATATAATATTATAATTTGTTGTTATCCAGCTTCTTAGTCCAATACTGCACCAAACGCTTCACTAAGTTAGTCCAGTTTAGTCTAGTCTAAGCCAGTCCAGCTTAGTCCTTGAAGCTAATCCAGTCCGAGATAGTCCGGCGCAACAAACGCCCCCTAAAGATTTCCTCTCTCTCTCTCTCTCTCTACACACATGTGACAAACCTCCCACCCAGTTAGTCATATGTGTTCGCCATCAAACTTTTTTGTGTCAAGGGTTTACCATCAACTCATTAAGAAAAAAATTTATTGGCAGCTGCCAACTACTAACGACCTGAAATAAGGAAAGGGATCCTCTCCGGCTCCCTTCCTTCTAATCCACCAAGTTTGGAAATTCAGATAATTGAAATTTGATCCAACAACTACAAATAGGGGCCCACTTTAAAAGTTATAATAACTTTAGCAGTTGTATTAAATTTCAATGGTCTGGATCTCCGAAATTGGTGGATTAGAAAGGGATCTGGAGAGGATCCCTTTCCCTGAAATACCCCCCATGTTACTATTCGGCCGCACATTGGGCCCTATTGAGGGACAATAAGATCACACAGAGAAGTGAGTTTTTCTCATAGACACACGGATATTAATGACATAAACTGTTAATTATTAGAAGAAGGAGGATCAGTGAGATCGAATTCACACCAAAATGTATACAAAAATGTTTTGTAGTAAAACATTTGAATCGGTTATCCAGTGCATGTCGAACAAGAAACATAGTAGTTTCAAAGAATGAATGTTTTGTTCATTAATGTAGGTGCACCCATTATACATATGAAAGATACGTGTGGAGCAAAATATAATTTCAAAAATTCTGAAGACGACACTTGAATCTTTTCCCACGTGTAGTCCAACATCCCTATAGGCTAGAGCAGCTCACTACGAAATCATCAAGCTCCCTACTCATGGCAAGGAGGAAAGTCAAGGCACTAAAGATAGGATTAATTACCAAATCCACCTTTAAGATTCTCCTAATCGAAGATCAACTTAAACATGCAAAAATTCCAATCATATCCAATCAAGGAAATTTCCAAGATAATCCCAATATATTATTTAACAATTAATATCTTTGAGATTATTCTTTTCACATCCATCCTACGGATGACTCATCTTAGTCAATCGAATGTAGCCACGTGTATCCCTATCGTTGGCCACCTCCTTATAAATACCTCATCTCCACCAACTTTTAGTAAGTTTTTGCTACGCACATAAGCCGTAATCTCTTTGACCATCAAAGGTGTTATTTGTTGATTGTTGTGTAAGTTTTCGTCTGAAAATGGCTAAAACTTCTACCACAACATGCAGGTATAATATAGAATAGAAATGAATTAAATAGCCCTTAAATGCCAACTTTTGAACTTATCTTATTAGGAAAATATGTGGTAAATGAATTTCTACTCCCATCTACATGAAAATCAACCAATAAACAACAACAATTAGCAAACTTTCAAAGTTACCGTCTTCTTCTGTGTCAGTGAACACGATGTCCCTCCATATTCACAGGAACATCCAAATAAAACTCATCTCATTCTATAATAGTATACGTCTTCCACTTTCTTTGCGGATCATCTTCATACATCGAGTTCACAGTGAAAAACAGGTGAAGTAAACGATCGTAAGTCACCAAAAATAATGTCGTCTACTTCCGCAAAGCTGTTCAAGCCTTGGCAATCAAAATACGTTTGAATGTCATCAGGAAAAATGCGTCTACGTATTTCCGGCTCTGAACGAGTTGGAGAGCATTCAGTAACAGAGGATCTCTCTAGCATTTCTTTAAACTTAGGAGATTGTAGCAAGAGCCCTGGTGCGGATGACGCCGATGAACCATTTTCTGACCGTGGCAAAACTACGGCTGACTGACTAGCGCTACTCGAACTCATGTGGTCAGGCATGATCTCCAGTTCTGGTTTACAGTCAGGGTTGTGCATTTGATTGAGGACACCATTAGGGTTTTGCATTTGATGGAGGTCACCGTTAGGGTTTTGTTGAGCGTCGTTAGGCCCGTTTGTATTATCTGGGCACAGAGACTTGATGTAACGGCTAAGATCAAAGTTTGTAACGGCATTAAGTCCACGGTATTCTATTGCTGCCATGTCATATGCTATGGCTGCTTCTTCTTGTGTAGCTGCCAAAATATAGAGATTAAACAATAAAATTCAAAGGTTGTACATACATAAGAAAGGGTGTGCTATCTACACGTACATTTATTTTTACTTCTCATACATCTTTATAATGGTGTGAGATACAAACAAAGCAATAATAAAAACAAAGCTATAATAAATAGAAAAATTTAATTTGCTAGCAAATTTTGGTGGAAAGATCTGGAAATTATTTTCGAAAAAATATGAATAAAAATCTTGAATAGGTGCATGGGCAGTTCAGGTTAGGTGATCTACGTACCAACTAAATGGTTTTGATTGCGTAATTTTCATTGTTTTCTTTATCCTATTATCTTGGATCACCTGTGTTGTTTTTTTATTAGGAATTCATGAGGAAAAGATTTTTCAATTACATAACTCTACTTCTTTGGTGTTAGTAGTTGGAAGTACACCAATGACGTGTGAGGAGTCGCATCTTTCCACGTGGCATTTTAAACTTGTAACCAGATTTAGGTTGAAAGAGGGTCGTTTCCGGATTCATTTTATGGGAGTTCTAAGCATTTCTATATCTTAGCCGGTCATTGTATATTTTGCGACTAGTTTTCATCGGTATTATCTGTGTTTAATTTTAAATAAAAAAAGTCAAATGATTTTTGACAATACGATACACAATGAACGGTTAAGATGATAGAATTCTTAGGATTCTCATAATTTGGATCCGGATGGGATCCAAATCCAATTAGGTTAACCCACAAGTTAAAGAAAAAGATTCTTTGTTAAGTTATTTTGGCAAACCAAAGATCTTGCTTTCTTGGCTTTTTTTATTAACAAATATTCTATATATTTCTAATTGACATTTGAAAAAAAATAATAACATATTTATCGCTGAAGACTTGAATTCAAAACTGTAAAGCAGTGGTGTATTGCCCTAAACGGATATAACGTTCCTCTTCAAATCACTGTATTCAAATTTTACTCTTTTTTTTTTTTTTTTTTTTTTTAGTTTAATATAATTTTTAATGATAATATCACTTGTAGTAAAAACATTAAATGGTAAAAAGTGGGAATTACCGTAGGTTCCAAGGTAAAGGTATTTGTTTCCATATACTCTGCCAATTCGAGCTTCCCATCTTCCATTTTGATGGTGTCTGCAAAAATGAATTACATCAAAGAAATTAAAAACCAAATATATCTCTACGAAGTATAAAGTCAGTTGTACAATATCTCCCTACATGCGTATAGATTGTGACGGCCACATGTCAACTTTTTGGTAACTTTGAATTATATGCATATAGATTGTGTCATTGTGACAGCCACATCTCAACTTTTTATGAAATGTATAGACTTGCATTTAATTATTTTAGTATCATTTCGTTAAAGCAATAATCGTGGAATTAAAATATATAAATTTAATCAAGTTAGTTAAAATAAGGTGTTCTACTATATGCATCTAAGTTTGAATCACACGTCTCAATAGTTAAGATGAATTTAATAAAATTATCTTATCGCTTGTAAAAAAAAACTAATGAAAATTAACTAAATATAAGCACCTTGCCACGCCTCTATACTTTGAAACCCCGCGAGAAAATCCACTACTTTTCCTGTTAATTAATAAAAATTTAAAAGCTCTATTATATATATTTATCAAAGTAGATACGAGATACAAGTTTAATTAATTATCACCTTCGCAATGATCCAATGTATTCTTCTTTCGACTGGCTCTCCATTTCTATGATCTCTTCTTGATAAGTGGATACCTACAACAATTAATCAAAGATGTAGAATTAAGGTGGATACATACCATTTCATATATATGTTAATGACATCACAAATTAATTAAAAAATTATTTTTGATCCAAGTCCAGAGATGGATCGATCCACCATCCAGTTTTAGTAAGGTAAAAAATATACTGGGAAATTGAGGACTGTATCTCGTCCCCAGTACTTTAATGCTGCCAAGTCATAAGCACGTCCAGCAGCTTCTTCGTCATCATATGCCCCTAAGAAAAATGAAATATCCCACGTATAATTAAATTGATCCATTTCTTGCCCAACCAATAAATCAAATTATGAATTAAAATGACGCAGTAATAAAAAAAAATATGAAAATTAACTTGTTTTCAAAAGGGGACAGACCTAGATAGACTGCATTTGAGTTGGGATTAATTCCATCAATATCATCATCGCCACCAAGAAACCAAAAACACAAGAAAAGGAAAATTGTTAACCCCAAAACAAAAAAAGAATTAAGGAGAAAAGAATTAAAAACCAAATCAAGGAAAGAAGAGATTAATGAAGAACCTTGTCTTCCTTTCTTGTTCTGCGACTCATTCCAGCAATTCTTGTCCCACAAATGAGCTTCGAATCGACCCGTCCATCGATGCCTAAATTCAAAAACATCAACACTGATCAGTGATATATTACCCTAAGTTAAAAACAGAAATGAAACAAGAGCTGGCGGCTAACTCCAAACAAGAAAAGGCAAGAAAATGGTAGAGACTATACAATTAATTTAACTAACATGTATCCATGAATATGATATAACCTCGTGACACCACGGTAGACGGAGCTCCGCTGGGGCGGAGAGTCATGGCCAACGCTTTTTCGTGTCCGCTTGCCTTTTGTTGTTGTTGTTGTAGCAGTACTGCTAGTGGTGGTTGTGGTGGTGGTGCTGTTGTTAGTGCTTCCAGCAGTACTGTTCTTCGTTTTCTGTGAGGTTTTCGCCATTAAACTCGTGCTCTCTCTCGCTTTCTCTTACCCAAAGAGAGCAAAGAGAGAAAAATAGACAGAGAAGGAGAGAAGAGAGGGAGGGAGATGAGGGACGTGACTAGGTCATCTAATATAATGAGAAGGAAGGAAGGGATGATATACTAGTGCTAATATATATTGGAGGATGAGAGCACAAAATTAATTAAATGGTATGATTTTCTTGGCACGAAAATTTATAAATGAAATGAAAAATAAATAGCAATTATGGATTTGCTGTTTGTATTGAAAATTGGATTGGAACTTGGAACAGGGGGGGTGGGGTGGGGGGTGTTGGGGGGTTGGGGCGGGTTTTACAATTTACGGGGATGGGAGAATAGAAGGTGTTGAGCCGGCTGGATCACAGGTATTTTTGTGACCGTCTCCAAGCGCTTATAGTCTCCTACCTGTTGTCCTCACTTACTCTATTTTGGGGCTATTTGTCAAAACTGAAAATTGATAAGAACTTTTTCTTCATTTTGTCCTATATAATATATACACTATGCTATTTATATTTATATGTCATGCAAATGTGTGTATGTGTGTGTGTGTGTGTAATTAGGCCTCAAGTCATGAGCTTATTCACCCTTAATTAACTTATAAACTGACTCCCTTTTTGGCCTCTCTTCTTGTTTGTGTGATTATCTTGTTTTTTCCTCCATCTTCGATTATCCTCATCAATTCTTTTTTTTATTTTCACTATCATCCATTATACTGATAATTATCACTATTGTGTAATTACTCTATCCTAAAATGGATTCTCTGTGCCAGAGTTTTCTTCTATTTTTTTTTTAAAAGGGGACCAGCTGATGGTTTCGTCACTGCAGTCCACATTTTTGGGAGACACGAAGACTCACAAAGACCTTTTAGTCTCCACCATTGTGTGATCTACCAACGTCAGGAATTGAACCCAAGACGCACCATGTGGAATATACAGGCCTGAAATTCATCCCTAACCACTGAGCAACCTCGTGGTGGTTTATGCTAGAGTTTTCTTCAAATGCCAATACAAATTGGTCGGCACTAATCATCTATAAGGTTAGGCACTAATCATCTATAACGTTATCTCCAATACACCATGAAATTTAGAGTTAAAAGTTGAGTTTAACTTTAATCTTAGACACTTAATCTCTCTAATAGAGAAAAACAATACTTGACTCTAAATTTGACACAATCCTCCTATATGCGCTAAATTTAAAAGTTCAAATTTGAATTTGACTCTGTATGCATATGACATGGAATAAATTATACTGCCATATTTAGAGTCAAATATAACTTAAAACTTTGAATATTTACATTGAAGATAGCCTAACATAACCATTTTCATTTTTTTTTTTAAATCTTCATAATAATTTAGGCTCTTCTAACTTTGTTGATTGTTTGCACTACCACATTTTAGGCCGAGTACGAATTCATAACTTTTAGATTTTAGTTTTGAGATTGGAGATAGCCTTATACACTAACTACAATTGACTACTTGATTTTGTCTATAAATAAGTTAACAACAACCTAAGATTGCGACCACAAAGCAAGGGCGCCTAATTATATAGCTCCGCACTTGTAGGTGGCTGATGTCTATGTAAAAAAAATCAATTAAGAGTTTAGGGAACTCAATTTTTGACAAATGGTCAAACTCCTCCTCTATGGATCGTCGCACTAACTTACGGGTAGACTGGATCGACGGTCCACATTTTGGTCCTACCATTCTGTGCATCTGCATGTTCATCAATTAATATATATGCAACACAGATTAAAAAGCTTTTAATTGGTGCAAACTTCTTGGTGTGTGATGCTTCACTTTGCGGTTTTGTTTTCCCATCAGGTGTAATTGCGCTAAATGAACTCATCATGGTTAACCACCAAAAATCTATCTCTTCAAGAAATCAGCAAAATTGTTTGAAACATGGTTGTGCTAAAAGAAAATAGAGGCTGTAATCCCGCCATTGCAAATTAACCAAGCACAATCTGTTCTTATACTTGAGTTACTACAAGTTAAGATATTAGGTAGCATTGTCGGATCGAGAAACCGCCTCGGGACCAACGTGCAAAAGTTTCATACAGTTTTGTTGACAAAAAATCATTTGGACATTAAAACGACTGTATTATTATTCATGGTCGGATTTAGAAATTGAAAATTAAAATGGTGGAATCAAATACTCAATTTAAAATGAGTAATCGGAATTCCATACTTGATCTCATAGATATATATAGATTTTTGCGGAAAGCTTAGGGGGTCGAACAAGGTGTATGTAATCTAATCACTATAAGACAACACTTGTCCATGTTTTGTAGAATGGATTCTTGAATCCCATTGAATCTAAGGTACAATATTTGGTTTACGGTGGGATGCCTTGTATCTGACATGTCTCTTGGATGGAGTAAGAGTAACGTGAAACTTAGAAATTATAAGCGTAATATCTTCTGCTTTATATGATTATCAATTAAATAAAAAGTTATTTTATGTAGAAACTCTTACATCATGAAATACAATGAACACACGAGAGTTTCTTTAACGTGGTCAAAGGCACACATGATGGAGAAAATCCACGAACACATTGCCAGAATATAATCAGGGACTATATACAAGACTCGTATAAGACAATTTACAAACTCAAAGTTCACCTTGTCCTGTAGTTTTCGTACTTGCTTTTCTTTGTCTCCTCTTGAAAGGAAATGTGAATGATCATAGCTAGAAAAAAGTGTTTCACTTGGATTTCTCTTCTAACGTAGCATGCAAGATCCTTGCCTTAAACTTTTTCTTCGCACAAAACTATGGTTGGCAAAGATAGTAAACCTGTTGGAAAACCACCAGTATATATTGGATGCGAGAAACAAAATCAACAGCCTACAATTATGTAAATTGATTTTATGCTTTAACCCTAAAATAAGTTGATGATATCATAAATGGATTTTATTTGACCACACTCTACTAATATATTTTCCTAAAATGATGCACGTTTACCATAAGTGATCCACGAAATCATATTGTCTTCGATTTTCCTTGACGTACAAGTTTTCATATCACGAACCTAGGCACTAAAATTTAGCACTAGTCTATTACAGACACATGCATTACCTTGTCTAGGAAATTAACCAATCACAAAAGCTTGCTCTTTCAACCTCACCTTTGGCATTTCCTAGACAAAACCCCAATAACAATTAAAATGACTCCTAAACCTATCCATCATAGATCATGAATTGAAACCCGCACACAAAAAATCCAAAATACCAGTGAAGTATAAAATGAGATTTGAATAACAATAACCAAAGTGAGATCAATCAAACTAACAATGATTAAAACCATGTTGCAATCCTACAAATTAAATTATACTCACTTTCAAAGTAACAACTCCTCTTAACCATATCAAACACTTACTTCCCCCCTTTTTGTTAGAAAATCTAAACACAAAAAATATGCTTTCTTCCCCTTTTTGTCAAGGAAATCCAAAAATATAAAACAATAAATGAAAAGTAGTAACAAAACACAAAGTTAAAATATAATAACAAGAAGAGCATCACCAAGTGGTGTTGATTTCAACAACAATAACACAAGCTGCATCGTTCTTACAATGAAAATAAAGAGCACTTAATTTGCAAAAACACAAAGTCAAACTCCAACAAACAAATAATCATGTGATATAGGCAACATGACTTCACCATCTAGCAATTTTATGCCAAATTAAGTAAATGAAAATGTAAACAAGCAAAACATGATATGCAATGGAGTCCCATCCCATAGCCATAATATGCGAACATTCAAGAGAGAAAGTGAATAAGCATCGCATGTGTTTAGCAAATTACTTTTTGATTTTCCTTGAAAGTTCATGTGTGTAATAACCATCTCAAGTAATTCTAAGCTCCTTTAAATCATCATATGCAACAAGTAAGCTTCTCACATGATGTACACCCATGCACACATAAATTTTTGAGTTATACTAGTGTTTCATTTAAGTGATCTCATAGAACATGCCGACATATGCTTGCTTGACTACCTAACCCATTATCAATATCAAGCAACTTCTTCAATCAAAAGGTCTATAATTAGGGTTGCAATGGGGCTAAGATGAAGGTGAAAGAAACAAGGGGTAAAGATAACACAAAGATTCAGTGATTCAGTAGTCCATATAATTAAGTAGAAGTATTTGGCAACGTATTAAGAACACAAATCTCTCAAACAAGGATCAAAATTATTTTGTTGGACCCAATCTAAGAAAAAAGCTGTCTCTAAAATCACACAAACATTTTCCCACATTTGAACTTTTTGTGCACTCCCCTTCTTCTTCTTTTTCTTTTGTCCTTTATTTTTTTTTTTAAATAACCCCAAGCATAAATCTTGCAACATAAAACTAATTTAAAGAAAACATACTCTACCAATTTTAAAGAATAGAGCAGGATGAGTGTTTAAGGTTTGGGGTTAAAAATGACATGTATAGTTACAAGAATAAAGAGCTAATGAGGCTCAAAGGGGTTGCTAGGGAATATTATATTAGGACATTGGAAAATATGGTAATGGTGGTATGTCCTAGATGCTTTTGTCATCCTCAAGATATCAAATGAATCAATATCTGTTCGAGAGGTTTAAAGCAAGTTCTAGAGGTACAAGTAAATATGAGATCATACACACACAAAAAAATGTGATTGATTTATTTATAATGGTTTAATCGGCTCAAAACATCACAAGGATTTTATAAAATCGCTAGATTCACATATGAATTTTAATTTTTTTTTTAGTACATCGATATTTTTACACTAAGGGGAGGGGGAGTTCGGCAAAGCCACACAATGAGTAGTCTAATTTGGTATTGAATTCGCCATCCACGAGATTCGAACCTAAGACCTCTCACTTTCAAGTGAAGAGGGATACCACTAGACCATAGTACTGAGTGATCATATGAATTTTTAAATCATGCTTTAAATTTACATCTAAATGGCGTGCAGTTGTTTTTCATGATAATCAAACATATTCAATGCTAACATAAAAGGAAACTCATTCAATAAAATCAAGAACAGCCAACATACTTGAGTCTGGGATTGAAACCAATAAGCAGTGTAACCGTTGCAAGAAACAAACTAAAATTCGCACTATCCTAATCGACATGAACATGCAGATGAGATGCATGTTTGACATAAATTTACAAAATGATTTAGTCAATGCAACACACACCAATTAATTTTCTAAAATTTTCGAATCGAACATTGAATATTGTCCAAAGGTTTTGAAAATTTATTCGCCAAATGTTTCTGAATAGGTACACCTTCAAGAGCAATAATATGATTTTCATTAGAATCATGCAATGAAATTGAAGATCTAGCTAGCATGCAAACAAAAATAAAAAAAAAAGATTCTCCTTTTTCCTCCAAATCAATATATCATTTTGGGCATAGAAGAAGCAGAGACAACAGTAAATTTATACAATCTTCAAGAGTCAAAAGAAAAGGTCCTTAGGTTAACCAACTCAACCTGAGCAACAACAGCAACAACTTCGTCTTCATCACATCGGACTCACTATCACTCGAAATGACTTTCATTGCAGTTTTAACTTTTTTTTTTTTTTTTTTTTTTTTTTTTTTTTTTTTTTTGCTTCTTGGCAGTGTTCGCACACTTATGTGCACAATGACCATAACCCTGACACTCATGACATTATCTCCTAGTTAAAATTTTATCTTGTAAGTGAATTCTTTAGACCTGAATTTTTAGATCATGAACTACCTTTTTTATAATGACTTTTTAAACTTTGACTTTTTCAGAAAATTTTGAAATTTTTAGTGAGAAGAGCCAAGCTCTTCATCACCAGCACCACTACCCCCTTCATGTTCCTGAACTGCTTTAAAGGCAACACTTATGATTTTTTTGACTGGAGGACGTTTCAATTCCTAAGCTTTTAAAGACCCAAGTAACTCTTTATGTTTATAGGTGTTTAAGTTCCCATGCCCTTCAATTGTGGTCACTTTTGTGTCAAACCTAGTAGCCAAAGACCTAAGGATTTTCTTGACAACAATATTCTTAGAAATGGTTTCACCTATATTGTGCCAAGTGTTAACCATAAAACTGAGTCTAGCATAATAGTCAGAAAGTAATTCATAAAATCATAAAAACTTGCACCTTCAGGGTGGGAAGTGGGATTGCAATTTGGGTTTAAAAAACAGGGTGCAGGACCCTTTAGTTAATTTAAATCGATAATGACCCTTAGCAAAACTAAAACTATTGGTATTTTGCTATTCGGTAATATCCATACTGGCACTTTTGGTTCCACAATTTACGGTAACTTTGGTTTATAAAAAATTTTGGTTATCGATTACTTTAGTTTTGATTTGTCTAAAGTTTAGTAACTATTAAGTCAAGACACTAAATGAACACATTCTTTATGCTACACTAAGTGTAGGAAGAAGAGCTTGAATCGAAGATGCAGTGGCTACTTGCTGAATGAGAAGACGTGTAAAACAAAAGGATGAAAATTCAACTTAGTTGACGAATTTAACTAGGATAAGTTAAATATTAGAGTGTGCGACGAACGAGATTACAAAATAATAAGAATATTATTAAACAAACGAGAATGCTGAAACACTACAAAATCTCAAGAGACCACATCGTGACTAACTTATTCTCAAACTCAATTACAAGCTATTTTTATAGAGAACTAAACCTAAGAAATCCTAACTCGGATGAGCTAGGCCAATTCCTAAACTTACAAAACCCAAATACTACAATAAACATAAATACTAATATCTTTCAACACGATAATGCTATTCATACTCATTTTTACTTCTTACACATCCTTGTTAATGTTTGGCTATTGATTTTATTTAATTCATTTGATCTGACGACAAAAAATTGAAATGAGTGTGTTAGTAGTAAAAAATAAGTGTGTGAATAACACTACCTTTTAACTAAAGTGAAAACAAAAGGAAACTACAAACGAATGTCCATTTCCCATTGGGCTTGGATCAAAGCTAATGAGCCTTTAACCAAAAAAGAGAAAAAGACAAAGAGCCCAGCAATATGGTTTCTCCCCTCCCCCTCCCCCTTCCCCCACCCTGACGGAGTACGACTGTGGAGTTAAGTCAAAGTCAAGCAGACGAAGCTTCTGAGAACCAAATCAACAAACCCACCTCAGCAAACCAAGATATATCAACTGGGTGCGTTTTATTGTTCCCAAATTTTGAAGGAAAATCAAAATTATCAGCCATGGAAATGGAAGCAGAAGAACATGAAAAAGAAAGTCTTCACCCTGAGTCAGAGAACCAAAAGCAGAAAACTCCAGTAAAGGGTGTCCGAGATTTGCTATGGACACCCATAAATTGGTTCAGAATGCTGAGCAGCGAGTTGCAGTGGAGCTTTGTGGTGGGTGTGGTGATTGTGTACGGCATCAGTCAGGGTCTAAGCATGGGACTGAGTAGAATTAGCATACAGTATTACTTGAAAGATGATCAGAAAGTTCAGCCTTCTGAGGCACAAGTCTACTTTGGGATCATCCAAATTCCTTGGATTGTGAAGCCTTTCTGGGGCCTTCTCACTGACACTCTTCCTGTTCTTGGCTACCGCCGAAAACCATACTTTGTTTTTGCTGGTAAATTATGATACAACTCATTTTTCTACATAAATGTATGTTTTTGAGTTTATATATTTCAGATGCTGCTTTTAGTTTTTGATTGAATTAAAGGGCATATTGTTATGTTATTTAAAGATCAATATATGTTGTTGCTTATTTGATACGTAATGGCTACTGATTCTTGTCAATTTTTTTAGTTTTAAGATCAATATATGTTGTAAATTACTTGATACGTAAACAACCAATCTTTGCACCTGTAAGTGTGCACGGTGTACAGATGGTAATCTTTTGTGCTGCAGTTAAGTAAGACCTCTACCTCATACCTTCGACCTCCATACAAAGGGAATCGAGATTTGAAACTCCTTGTCTGTTCGAATGAAAAAATCCAATCTTATGCCTTCAGTCGTAGGCTCCATTAGTTTTCTCTTTAAGTGACTCCCATTCTAATAACTGGTTTGATTTTCAAACAAATGGTCATTTCCTTGTGCAGACGTACGATCAGTAGGCAGGCATGCAGGTTTAAACAGAAACTATGTATGTATGTATGCATGCATGTATGTATAGTACTATGAATCTGGTACCTACTTACTTAGTTTCAGCATGTGCCATTTGTTTAACCTTAAATATAAAATTCAAAGTTCAACTTGTACATGAAGGATGTTTTACAAAGTTGGACTTTAAATTTTAATCATCAACATATGCATTCATAGATGAGTTGACATTCCACTGTTAATGGTTGTCTGTCCTCATACCGAAATGCTGAATTTAACAGAAACTGGTAAAATGATCATTTTCTTCCTCTCTGAAAGTAAATTATTAGTTACTTTGAAAAATCTCACTGCAAGGAGATAATATTTTATTGTATACAGAACTCCAGGTGGGATGTTCATTTCAAAATCAAGATAGATGTATATCGCATAACATGTTTAACGGTTAAAGCTTAAGTTTGTGTTACTTAAGTGTGATTACCGTGATAGCATGTTTTATGGAATTATACCGTTGATTTACTTGATTTCGACTCTCATACTCTAGTTTTTTAAAATATTGGCATGATAATTTGGCCTTGCATAGTCTGGATTGGCATCATATTCAAATTTATTTCGGGATAATTTGAGCAATTTAATAAGGACGTTCTGTTATATGTTGTCACAGATCATTTTCTTTTTCAGCTACATCATCTGAGTTTTGAAAGAGACCAAAAAAAAAAGCCTGTATCTGGAGACTGGATCCCTTTTTAAGTGCTGTGGATAGTCCAAAACTGAAAATTATCTCTAGAAGGTTTTATATAGAATATCTGCTAGACCTTAGGGAATGCTTTCAGGACTGGTGTTTTGTTTCCCCCTCGAAACTTCTCTTACTTACATTAAAAATATGAGTTTCAGTAGGAGGATTCTTAGATATCCCTTATCTACCTTGAAAATGCTTTCGTCACAGCAATTAAGTTAAGCAGATTCCAAACTGTTTCTTGTGATACCTAGAAGCTGCAGTGACTGGCTCTCCTTAGTCCACATTGCACTACCTTATTTTCTTTTCATGTGATAACTTTAGCATCTGTAGAGTGTGCACAAAAGGACATGCCAACAAAGTTGAAGACATGCCATGACTTGTAGAAGGGAAAGTAGTCCACAGTTTGACACAGGAGAAGAGGACGTGGAACCGAAACATATATTTATTTGTTCCACATACATACATACATGAATTGACCATTCTACATCAATTTTCGTAAAATTGAGAAACTGCTGGTTTGTACAATCCAACGATCGTAATCTCTGGCTGAGTTTTAAAATCTCATGAACTGTGACAGTCATGACTTCCATTTTGTATATGTATTTGTAATCTGATGCTGCATTAGTTTGTCTGCAAGAGTCACCTTGAAACTTGGCTGTTGTTTTTCTATTTTAATCTGTATAAGATGAAATTTACTATATATCATTTAGTAGTATGACCTGATTATAAACTAGAAAATACTCCTTTACCTGAATGCTGTTCCCTTATTTTTCCTGTCTCTGTTGGTCTTTCCAGGTTTACTTGGGGTGATCTCCATGCTTGTGTTATCACTAGACAAGAATTTAAATCTGACAATGTCCTTGCTGGCTCTGATGGCGGGGAGTGCTGGAGTTGCAATTGCCGATGTAACAATTGATGCCTGTGTTACACAGAACAGTATACGACATCCATCCCTTGCCGGTGACATGCAGAGCTTGTGTGGACTGAGCTCTTCGGTCGGGGCACTGGTGGGTTTTTCACTTAGTGGGTTTCTTGTTCACCTTGTGGGCCCTAAGGTATGCTTTCGCTTATAGTTGCAACATAAAAACATCTGGCATTGTCAATCTTTTCGTATATTTTTATTTTTGGGCATGTGTAGGCATACCTTTCCAATTTTTACTATAGTAGGCTTGCCGAGGATTTTGAATTTACCAACATTCAAATGATATAATTCTCATCTGGTCAACTATCAATGGATGAGTTTCAGTGGTCATATGGTTGAAAAACTCTAATTCATTCATGTAGATTTTCATTTATGAACTTCGTTTCATATGAAAAGATTCATATTATACTGTTAGATTAGACAGAACATTGATTTGAAATTGAATTTTGCAACCTGTCGATTGAACCATGTCGATTTGAAATTGAATTTTGCAACCTGTCGTCTGATTTGAAAAGATTCATGTTGGTATAATTTCCTTATCCACTTAGATAATTTATCAGCTGAAATTGCTTTTCTGAATGGTGGAAGTTTGGCACTTCTATGACAGGGTGTGTTTGGGTTGCTCAGTATCCCTCCGGGGCTTGTCATTTTGGTTGGGATAATGCATCGAGAATCTCGTGCGCGCAACTTTGCTTATAAACAGGTGAGATTACTTTTTTATTTGTGCATTTTAGTTCCTGCTTTCTCTGATGCTCGTGCCAATATCTTAATTTAGGTCAGTGTAAAGTTACTGGATGCTGGCAAGGTTATGTGGACAACATTAAAATGCGGTAGTGTATGGAGGCCTTGCTTATACATGTACTTGTCACTTGCTCTGGCCTTGAATGTTCGTGAAGGAATGTTTTATTGGTACACTGATGCAAAGGGGGGTCCGTCTTTCTCCAAGGTAACCGGAACTGCTTCTATAATTCCAGTGCATTTCTTGTGGCCGGAAATTGTTTGGTCTGATGCGCCTAAATCCAAACTCATTATTTATGTGCTTCTTACAGGAGGTTGTTGGATCCATATTCTCTATTGGTGCTGTTGGTTCCCTTTTTGGGGTCCTTCTCTACCAGAATTTTTTAAAAAGTTACCCTTTCAGGGATGTTCTGTTCTGGACTCAGTTGCTCTATGGTGCTTCAGGAATGCTAGACTTGGTATTGGTGTTGCGCATAAACTTGAAATTTGGTTTGCCAGATTATCTTTTTGTTGTCATTGACGAAGGCGTTTCTGTGTTGATTGGGCGTTTGAAGTGGATGCCTCTTCTTGTACTTAGTTCCAAACTCTGCCCTGCAGGTATAGAAGGTACTTTCTTTGCTTTACTGATGTCCATTGATCATGTAGGGATGCTGTCATCTACTTGGGCTGGAGGCCTCTTACTCCACATCTTGAATATTACGCGGACACAGTTCGAAAATCTTTGGATGGCCATTTTGATCCGGAGTTTGTTGAGAATTGTTCCAATTGCGCTACTATTCTTAATACCTAGAAGCGATCCCAACTTAACTATTCTTCCATCTGAGATGTTGAGGACCAAAAAGGCTAACGATGTACATGAGTATGAGACTCTTGAAATGTCCTCCCTTGTCAATGGCACTTGATCAACCAGGGATCTGTTAACTGCAGTGTCAAGGAAGAATGGCTGTTGGGAGATACTGGAGAAACAGTTTTTCAAAATGTCGCAACCACATCCCTGAGAGAAGGCATTTTTGCACGTTATCTAATTAGCATAAAAAAGAACTTGGACTCACATACAACCACCCTTTTCCGCGACAGGTCTTAGTACTGTTAGAATTATGCTTTAAAGCCACACTCATTTGACGTAATAGTTTTCGGAATACTTATTATGTACTCTTATCCAGTTTAAAAGAAGAATAATGTTTGTTGTTAATCACTACTTAACGTATTATGTGTTTAATCAATAATAGAATTCAAAGAACGTAATCAACTTAAGTGACAAGTGATATAAGTATGTTAGATCAATGAGATCTTTCTCTTATGTTCATTCTCAAAATGGTTCTAGCTATAGGATTGATAATTGGGCATTAACAATCTGCTAAGGCTAACATGTGTAGTGTCACTCAATTGGGAGTATAACTTGTCTCAAGTCATTAGTGTTAGAACCTAAGACAAACACATAGGTGCTCAAAAGGTTGTTGAGTACACTGATCAACGATCAACGATCAACAAAGAGTTCTAACATACATTTCTTGTAAGAAATCATAAGCTGCATCTGTTCTAAAAATCTCCGCCTAGCGCCGTCTAGGCCTTTCCTAGGCGCTAGGCAGCTGGTCACCATCCCGATTAATGTCTAGGCGTTTGAAAATTAAGAAGGGACGTCTAAACCTATTGAGGCACCCACCTAGACCGCCTAGACACCTACCTAGATTGCAACTTACTTAAACAGAAAATAGATAACTTTCATTTTGAATTTTTTTTCTTCAATAAATTGTAATAGACTGGTTGAATACTTAAATGAACACGCATTATAGGCTTGTTCCCCATATTTTCATTATGTTCCAATACTTCATAATATTTGTGTCGTTCTATTTTGTAGTTTATGGTGAAATTATATATATATATATATATATATATATATATATATATAAAGTATAAACAGACACTTATTTATATGAAATATAATAGATTTACTTAAATTCGTCTAGTCCTCCTAGGCACTAGGCCCCAGTCCATTACCCGACTAGCACATAGCGTCTTTTAGAACCTTGACCTAAGATACTTTGAGATATGTTTTGGGAGTCTTTGGCCAAAGCACATGAAAATGATTTAGGAAATATTTTCCAAATTGTATTCACTAGAATCATATAGAGAAGTATCACATTAGATAGTAGACATGAAATAAAGTATCAAAAAAACAATGCGGTCAAGAGTATTGAATTAGAGAATGACCATATTGCATTATAGTTGTAACTGAATACGTTCTCAAACCACTTATACTTAGATTGGGTAGCCATGACATATTGCTAGGTGTCACTCATGATTTGTGGAAGCCCTGAATTTAAACAATCACTAATCTTTAGCATAGGGAAAATTAAAAGAAAGTTTTAATACACTATCAATAAGTAAAAGTTACAATCATCATCTCGCTAACTATAACATAATGGATCATGCACCATATAAGGATGAGATTGAAAAAATATAAATGAGATGCATGTAAACAATTAAATAGTTTACTTGAGTATGGCTAAGATCAATAACGAGTTAATTACTCTAAAGAACAAGTTCGAATTGGGCTTTAAATTAGTTTCGGGTTTTCGAGGCTTAATGGGCTTTGGTCCATAAGACCTGTTAAGGTTAGGTTTTATGACAACTTAAACAAAGAGGGACATAAGCCCAATAACCATGGGATCGCCAACCTTGCCTAAAGGTTTACATAATTTCAATTATGCCACTCAGGGAAAGTTTTACTAGCAACAAAACTTCTTCTAGGTCATTCAACTTTGGTGTGGAGGCTGAGAAGTTTTCAACTTTGGAAGCTTTGGAGGTTCTATTCCCCAAATCCTCAAGAAGCTAAGGAGCAAACAAAGGAGCAAAGACTCAAGGAGCAAGGATTGAAGGAGAAAGGAAACATCCAAGAAGCTAGGAGTGGACTTTGAAGGCCCTCAACTCGGGTGATAACCTTGTGAACACAAGGATGAGCTTCAAGTGTATGAAAGCTCATATGTTTCAATTTAACTTTGTAAGAGTCATGGTTCACCATTCACTAGGCTTTGAATTTCATGAGTTATAAAATTTATTTTTTTGTGCATGTGTTTGGACCTGATTTTGCATGTACTCTAAGATTAAGATTGGTTTTTGGATAAAGGTTGAATCAATTGCATAATCAATTTAGGTTTAAAGTCTTAGTCAAAGACAACGAGACTTGGCATCAATAGAGTTTTGGTTGAGAATAATTCCGTGTATATTTAGAGAATATGCTAAAGAATCAGAATATTATTAAAATGCCATTCAGTAGACTTGGCCATCACAAAATTCATCCCTATAAATACAAGAGGTTTTGGAACATAGAAAGCCCCTTCAACTCAACAAACAACTAAAACGCTCTACGCGAAAACCTCGCTCTATGTGAAATCTTTCTCACATCTGTGAGAAAACACTAACTATCCTAACTCTCCCGCCAACATATCTTCAGTTCGGATAAGTGAATAGCATTGTGTTGACAATTGGTGACATCTTTAGTTTGGACTAAACAACACCGGAGTTGTAAAACCAAGCGACATAAAAGCATATTCAGTTCCAACAAATGAAGATCACTGCTTATGGTTGGCTAGTTACCTATTTAAGACTCGACGACCGAAGAGTTTCCAATTCTTTCACCTAAAGATGTCATCTCATTAGATTCTCGGCGAAGTGAGATGTTACCCTGTTACTCCTTGTTTGGCACAGCGAAAGCCGAACCCATTATTGAACTTTGCAGTGATTTAGTAACTTTGCCTTTAGGTTCTAGAACCAAGGCCGAAACATGTTTGTTTCTCTGTCATAATCGATCAAGTGCAGAAGTCAGCAGCGCATTCAACACCACACCTACTACATTTATTCTACGCGCCTGACTGAGATTAGTTATGAGTTAACACACCCACATTCACAAGAAGAACGTAGTTAGCTTATAGTTACTTGGCCTATGCGCCATGTAGGCTTTGTAATTTTTATGGTCAACATTTTGGTACACCTAGTAGGACCGACTGTTAAAACTACAAAGTCATATGATATTTCAATATTCCAATCCGATTAAATTTAGCTGGTTGGAAGAGCTCCAAGCACAATTGGAAAAACACATTCAAAAGTGTGAGAAGAATAAAGAGCATGGGAAATGAAAAAAATTCTAGATGCCCATGAAGAGATGCGAAATCTTCGCTCACATGTTGAAAGTGAAAACTCCCTTCACCCTACAAGAACAATGGGCAAAAGAGGATAGAGCCCACTTTAATGCTTGGCTAGATGACAAACACTTTCCTTTTGTTCTTGGGTACAAGTCTATTCCATTAAGGAATGGTTGGATTGGAATGCCAGAGGCAATTTTTTGCTTAGTCCACAATCAAGCTTCGGCCTAAGAAATTGTCAATTTGGTCTATGAAGAAACTAGGACACCTATTCTCTTAGCTAAATCAAAAAAGTTAGTTAGCCTAGAAGAACAAGCTAGGCCCCCCTATTTTTTCAGTTGAGATTGAAAATTTGGCTGGCTTAGAAGAAAAGTTTCCAATGGTTTGTTAGGAAATTTTCTAATGACAAACAAGGCTGAAACATGGCATTAGACGCAAAAATCATGTCAATTAATATGATTATTGGACATACCAATTTGGAGCAATCCTGTTCGGCTAAGTTATTTGAGTTAAAAGCCAAAAATGGCAAAGTAATTATGTTCAGAAATGAGGGGGAGGCATAATAACTCAACGCATTTGGCGGCTGAGAATCAAACATATTTGGCCGAGTCAAGAATATTTAGAAATGATCCTTATTTAGCCTGGAGCGAAATCAGATTGAAACAATATCGTTGACCTTCTCATCATTATGATCATGCCACTTTTGTTTTCATTTGCTAGAAAAATAATAACTTTTCCTTTCTTAACTATTCGGCTGTCAAAGCCGATACTTAAGTAAATGAGGGGGCAACAAGTGGTTGTTTGCCCAAAAACAAAAACAAAACAAAAAATAAAAAAATAGAATGACCACCCACTTTAGTTGGTAGGCCTTCATGTGTACACTAGTTGGGTAAATCAGCGAAAAAGTTCATATTATTATTTCACCGAGCATCAATAAATTACATTCGGTTGCACAAGCTGATACTTCAAAAAATAAAGGTGCTCTGTCCGATGATCAGCTAGAGGTAGGGTTAATTTCCTTAACCATTTGGCTGGCAGGTTGAAGCTCAAGAAAATTGGGGACAATGTTTGGACCCGACTTCGCACACACTCAGCCCATATACTCTAAGATGTTAGATAAGAGAAATATTGAGGATCAGGATTGGTTTCCGGATAAAGGTTGAATCAATCGCATAATCAAACTAGGTTCAAAGTCTTAGTCGAAGATGACGAGACTTGGTAGTGATAGAGTTTTGACCGAGAATAATTCCTTGTATGCTAAAAGAATATGCCGAAGAATTGAAATATTACTAGAATTATGCCATTTGGTGGACTTGGCCGTCATAGAATTCACCCCTACAAATAGAAGAGGTTTTGCAATGTACAAAGCTCATTCAACTCAACATACAACTCAAGCCCTCGCTTTACGAGAAACCTTTCTTATACCCTTGAGAAAAACACTAACTATCATAACTCTCCTGCTAACACATCTTCAGTTTGGATAAGTGAACACTATTGTGGTGGCAACCAGCAACTTGAGACCACCCATCCTTTCTGAAATCGACAAAAAGTATGTTTTCAAGGGCAGTCTACTAATCGGTAAGCATTCTTTTAGGGCATTCATCCAATGTGGAATGTCTAGTGTCTACCATACCTGAAAAAACTTCCTTTGGTCGAGTACCTTCGTTCCTTTAGAACCTTTTCTTGGCTACTCCACCCAGATGGGTGCCATAAACACAGCTTGTACTGGTTATACATCTCCTATCTTCAGTTTGGACAAGTGAGCAACACTGCTTTTGGTTGGTTAGTTACCTATCCAAGACTTGGTGGGCGAAGAGTTTCCAATTCTTTCGCCTAAACAGGTAATCTAGCATCTCGGTGAAATGAGGTGTTACCATGTTACTCCTTGTTCGGCATAGTGAAAGCTGAACCAGTTATTAAACTTCACAGTGAACTACTAACCTTGTCTTCAGGTTCTAAAACTCAAGGTTGAGACATGTTCCTTCCTCGATCGTAATCGCTCAAGTGTAGAAGTCAACAACGCATTTGACACCAAAACCACCACATCTATTCTACCCACTCGATTGAGCTCGATAGCGAGGTTGTACGCCTGCATTCACAAGAAGGTTAACCCATAGTTATTTGGCTTGCACGCCACATAAGCTTTGTAAATTTTACGCTTAACAACATTGTGTACTTTAATTGTTAATTTATATGCATGTGTTGCTTAAATATTCTTACTTAGACAAAAAAAAGTTAATTCAATTACTGCTCTTGTGTTATGAGAATGCACATGGGATGAGCTTGGTGATTTTCAAGGTAATTCATTGTACAAGTTTTGCAGGCATCTAGTTGAAGTAATTGTTTGGTCTGAGATTCAGAATCAGAACTCCAGTTCACTTGCCATTACCACTCAACAAGTAGCACTATAATAAGATAAAAGTGGAACTGCAGGGATGGACAATCGACCATTTTTCTTACTCTCTTCTTACTATCGAAAAAAGTGGCTTGATTGATGTTTTCCTTCTTCATGCTAGAATATGTTTAGTATAATGGCACAAGTAAGGGTGTCGAATCCACAGGGACTAATTGGACCTATATAATCACTTGTTTTGCAAGAACTCTTTACTAGAGAAATAAAACTAATCAATGTAGGCAGATTTGTTGTTGTACCTTGAAAGCATAAAGAAATGAAGTAAACACAAAATGAATGAATCAACAGCTAATAAAATGAGATAGTACCAATGGAGATGAAGCTAGGGATTCGATTTTACCATTGCTAACCCAAGGCCATGCTTGTTGAATCAGATTATACTCATCCATCTACCTATTTCTTGAGTTTGTTTCACTTAGATATGATCAACCATATGATGTGTGGATTTGATCAAATGTCTCTAATCATGAGCCTAATTGTGATGTGCAACTTTGGTTCCTAATCAAGAATATGTAGTGCACAAGAAACTTTCACAAAACCAAAGGGAACACTCGGCAGGATGTTTGCAAAACATTCCCTTCATTCATTCACATATCCACCAAGATTATGCATGATGTGTGCTTTAATCTTGGCTAAACAACCTGTGGTTAATTCAAATGATGATCAAGCATTAAAATCAACACACTAAGTCACAATTAAATCGGAGAATGAAACAAGAAATAGATAGATTAAATGAGAATTCTGAATTAACTACATGGCAATCTTGCAAGGCTACATCGAATCCCTAGAGAGAGATTAGTTACACTTCATGTTTACAAAAGGTTTGACATAAAAATATATAACATGAGTGAACATAGGATTAAGAAGAAAGAACCCTTGAAGCAAAACTGATGTCGAAATCCCTTAAGAGTTGCCTTCGGTGTTGGTGCTCCAAGTGTGTTGTAAATGAAGGTGGAGCGGCTAAGGTTGAATGGTTTCTGCGAATGGGAGAGTGTATGGAATGGAATGAAGCCGAGAAGAGATTGTGTAGAAATGGAAGGGGATTTGCGGCAAAAGGGAAAGATTGGATGTGTTTGTGGTGTCTTGTGTATGAAAATGAGATGTGTTTTTTGTGTATGAATGCATGGGTTTTTATAGGGGGAATGGGAGAATAAGTGGGTGATTGTTTAAGAGTGAATGTGGTTGTTATGATTGAGAGTGCATGTGGATGAAATAATGATGGAAAAAGAGCTAGGTTGTTGGTGTGTGAATGCATGTGTTGAATGATTAGAGTGCATGTGGGTGAATATGTGGTTGAAATGATGAAGTAGGAAGGTGGAAATGCATGTGTTGAATTGGTGGTGCAATGATGAAAGAGTAAGTGCATGTGTGTGTGAATGGTGGTGCAATGATGAAAGAGTAAGTGCATGTGTGTGTGAATGCATGTGGCTAAGGGTTGTTGATTGGGCTAGAGGTTTTGCATGGCTCAAAGGATTGTTTGATTGGGCTAGGCCCTTTGTTTTATGTCCAAAGTGCATACAAGACTTTCAAATTCGTCCAACACTTTGGCTCCAAGCATATGTTATCCATTCCAAGCCCAATTTTGCTCCAAAATGCTCCAAAATGCATCTTTTTGCTTCCTTAGCCATATGAACCTAAAAACACACGAAAATGGCTTAAACTACTAAAACAACTATGAATTAACAACATAGATGCACGAAAACAAGTTAAGTAAGTCGCCTAAATATGCTCCTATCATGGCTTCAACCTCGCTCGTTATTTTTCATAAGTTCTTATAAGGTGAGAGTGTTTCATTGGATGTCTAGGCACATGAGAAATGATAGGATTAAGAACAAGGATATCTAGGGTAAAGTAGGAGTAGCAGCAATTAAAGGAAATATTAGAGAAAATCGGTTAAGATGGTTTGGACATGCATGTGAACCCAAGACCTACTGATGCTCCGGTTAGAAGATGAGAATATGAGACGGAGGGAAAAAGGAGTAAAGGAAGATCTAGGAAGACTTTGAAAGAGACTAAGAAAAGATATGGAGTATTTTGAGCTAACAGAAAATTTGGCGCAAAACCGTGCACAATGACGTTCTAGGATTCATATAACCGACCTCACTTAGTGGGATAAGACTTGGTTATTATTGTTGTTGGTTGATCCCTTGCAAATCTGTTGTCAACTAACGTAAACCTTATTTCGTTCTTTAACCTTTTTTTCAACATAGGTCAATTCTATGAAGTGTGTGACATTTTATATGGTTCTTTCGTACTATTCTTTCATGGATAATACTATTCATACCATGTTTTTATACCACATTTTCATACCACCTTAGGTGGCATCTAATGTCGACAGCCACATCATTTGAAAAATTTGCAAAACCCAAGGAAATGAAGGAGAAACATTCTTTGTATACCACAATCATCATTTAATTATGGGAGCTTTAACGAAAAAGGCTTGGGCTAACCTTTTTTTTTTTTAATGAAAAACCACCCTAAACTATTATTTAATAAAAAGGGCTTAAATTTTAATCATAAAGACACAAAAATTTTTTTCCCAGGCCTTACAAAAGCTAAAACACACAGGCTCAACAAAAAGCCCAAACCACATAACAATTAATATTCCAAAATTGCCCCTAACAGAGCCTAACCCAGGCCCGTTAGCCAAAGTTGCAGTTACTAAAATTCATCATCCCTACAACGCCTTTAATGTTCACCAACCCCTTCACACCATACAAAAAAATCGAAACCTCCATTGCTCAACACGTCAAGATCTCAAAGCATTTTCAAGTTCGATTCAAGTTTTCAAACAATAATCTACACTTCAAATCCGGAATTTCTCAACCCAAAAACTACATTTGAAGACGAAAAAATGAAAACATTTGAACTGTTTATTTTCAGAGTCGAAATCGGACAAACACAGGTACAAACCTATAAATTCTGATATTCTTGATGATTTATTACTTTAATTTACTAAATATGTACATTTGCATGTTTGAGATTCTAAAAAATGAATTATGTTTCTAGTTCAGAGTATTCTGATTTGCATCCAGACGAAAACACACAAAAAAAAATTGGAAAATAAAAGCAATAGAGAAGAAATAGAGATACGTACCACAAAATTTCGGATATTCTCGGTGATTTCATAGTAATATGTAAGTTTGCATGCTTTGGATACATTGAATGAGTAATGTTTCTGCAAAATGGTATATTTTTACTTCACTTTGATAGCTGCTCGTTTTCTTATAACCTTTAAATAGTATTTTCTGGCCCGCATGTGTTGGTTGCTTAAATAATTTAAATATAATCAACATTCTATTCTGATGGTGTTTTAGTTTAATAAACAGTGTTTACTAAATAATTCACAATTTTAAGTTTAATAAACAGTGTTTATGAAATATTTTACAATTTGCTTCATTTGTAAATAGAATTGAAATGTACGGAAATAGTAAAATCTGGGATGCATTCACGAATTAATATAAACATATATTACGCTATTACACGAATTAGTGTGATTCTCTGTTAATAATATGTACATTCAACAAAAAATATAGTTTGATAAATAGTGTAGTTTTTTGTTTCTGTCTGATAAACAGTATGGATCTAGAATCAATGTGGTGTTTTAGTTCATTTTCTTAAATAGCATGCCCTATTTCAATGTAAATCCATCAATACTTCAGTATTTTTAGTTAAGTTTCGTAAGTACTTTGAGTTATTTTGATTGATAAATAGTGTGGCCATGTTGTTATGCATCTAGAATCAGTGTGGTTTTCTAGTTGTGGACACAAAAAATGCGGAAATGATTCATTACAATTCTCTTCGACAAAGCACAACAGATGAAGATCTGGACTTTGATTACTATTGGGAAAATGCAGCAATAGTGGTAAGCAAAAACGCACAACCAAAAACTCTGTCATATTTGTAGAAAACAAGCATCTTATTATTACATTATAAATTTTTGCAGAGCCACTTTGTTCAATATTGGCTCGATAAAGCAAGAAAATCAACAAGCAAGAAAATGTTATGGATTCAACTCAAGCCACAACGAAGAAAAATCAATTCCATAAAAGTGAATTTGAATTCCAAGTCAAAGAGGACAGAACCTGTGCACAACAGAAACCAACATTGTACATTAAAAAAATTAAAAGTATTTTAGTTATATATATACTTTGTGCCTACTGCAGTTTCAGAAACACTATGAATAATTTGATATAGTTATAGAAATAGTTTGTTTATTAAACAACTACTCTATAATATATACCACACACTTTATTTCATTTTAATACTCATAATCTTTCACTTGAATTTCTTTGTAAATCAGATTAGATTGCGGCTTATAAATGATGAGCTTCATTGACCAACTCTCAACTAACCGGAAGGTTCAAGAATGTTTCAAAGATTACGAAGTAATAAAAGCAAGGAAAGATATCCTCATGGATTTGATGAACCACGATTTCAGCTGGACAAGGGAACAAGAAGCATATATCAAAATTTGACAACAACTAACAAGCATTGGACATTAGAGTCAACAATAAAAATTATGCATTATATGTGATTTTGATGCGGATGTACTTTTTAAGGTTCAAGCTAACTTTTGCTATGATTTACAAATGTCATTGTCAAACATGTTTGACACAACTCTATATATACATACATATATATATATATATATATGTTTCATGACTTAAATCTAAAATTTAATCTATTTTGATAAATAGTTCACTTTGATAAATAGTTCAGTTTGCTTTGGTGTGGTTTTCTTAGGGGTGGTTCGGTATGGGATCCCATACCGAAACCCTTGTCCCGATTCCCAAACCGAAATTTTTGGGAATCCCAAATTCAATACCAATCCCAAACCAAATTTTCGGAAATCCCAATTTTCGGGAATCCCGAAATAATTTCGGGATTTCGGGACAAATCGGGAATCCCGAAATGTTTTTGGGCTTTTGGACTAAAATTTGACATATTATGTTTTTGGGCTAAAATTTGACATATTATGTTTTTAGGTTAAAATTAAGTTTCAATCTACCCACTACCCATTTGTGCACAAAGTTTTTGGGCTAATGCCATCTCACCCCACATTCCAACTTTGATTCCTCCTCCACATAGTTGTAATTAAATGAAAATTTTGGCGGCGCCCATGTCTGAAAGAACAACTATATTGTGTACTCAAAAACAAAAAAAAAAATTTGAGCTCAACTAATTGCATGCCCTGTACCCACCTTATCCGTGTATATATATACAATATATGTATACTGATATGTTCATGCATGCATAATGGTCTTTGCTCCTTTGTTTCCTTGATTTGCCTAGGTATGCAGGAAACTAATATCCACATATTAATCACACTAGTGGCTAGGTATGCAGGAAACTAATATCCAAAGATTAATCACACTAGTGGCTAGGTATGCAGGAAACTAATATCCAAAGATTAATCACATTAGTTGAGACAACTGGAATATAGAAACAAACAAATTGAACAAACAAACATTAGTTATTTAGTTGAGACAAAGATTAATCACACTAGTGGCTACCAATACCATTAATTAAAAAATAATTCTCTTATAATTAAAAAATAATATATATATAATATTTATTTCTATTCGGTATGGGAATACCGAAAAAATGGAGATGTAATCCCGAATCCCATACCGAAAATTTCGGTTTGGTTCGGGATGACATACCGAAATTTTCGGGATTTTTGGTTTGGGATTTTTTTGGTTTGGGATCGGGATTTTTTCGGTTTGGTTTGGGATTTTTGGGATTTTTTTCCAGCCCTAGGTTTTCTAGTTCACTTTGATAAATAGTTTAGTTTGATAAATATTACAATTTGCTTTAGTAAAAAAGTGTGGTATGCTAGTTCACATTGATAAATAGTGTGGTTTTTTTTCATTTTCACTTACCTAAAATGGAATGTTAACTAGATCAAGAATGAAAACCAACATACTGGCCTCCTACAAAAGGTCTTGCATTCACTTTAAAACTTTAAATGCAACACACATATACTTACATACAACCTACAAAATAAATTTTGAAACCACAAAACCATAAACTTAGATATGTATTCACTGTTTATCAAACTCAACATATTGTTTCGTAAAACTAGAAATATTAAAACATTGAATTCATATTTATTACTCGAACATAATTCCAAATCAACAATTACATACTCCCAAACACCAATTGAAACAAAATAGAAAATATCCAAAATGAAAATCTGTTACATATCACTAAAAACTCCCATCTCTAAAAACAAAAAAGAAAAAAAAAATCAACCGTCTTGTATAACAACTTTACATGAAACCTTGTTATGTCCTGAACATCCACACCTGCTCCAAGTGACAGTCTTCTTACTCCTACTAATTTCCCTACCAGATTTGATCTTAATTTTCTTTGGTTTTCTAGACGGAATCTTTGTAATTGGAGGCCTCACACCATTTATGATAGTATCTACATTCGGTTTTTCCAAATCTGAAAATCAATGCATGACAAATTGATATGTTTTCTGATAAAAGCTTGCTTTCCAGTAATCATCAACGTAATAAAAAACGTCACGATTATCATGTTGCAACATTTGCAAAGCATGAGAACATGGAAAACAATTATGCTGCCATTGCACATAAGAACATGTCCTATCATCTAGACAAACAACAAACCGATTCCACTCTGTCCTATCTTCAAAAACATCCGCATCAGAACGACTAATCCTCCAATGCATGCCCTCCTTCAACATCAACTTCATCTCATTTTCTTTCTTTGGACACAAAATCGTATGAATATTCTGACCAAATATTCTCTTTTCAGCCATACTACCCATCAACCGAATTCTAATGTCTTCAAGAAAATTCAAAAGTGGCATACAACGACTATTTGACACCATGGCTTTAAAAGATTCTGAAAATGCATTGCTCATCGGTCCCCATCTCTTACCAAGAAAATGGGCAATAACATAGTTGTCTTTTGGCAAATCACACAAAATATTCTTCACATGCCCTTACCCATTATCCTTGAATTCCGCCATGAAATCATCAAAGTCAAATAGAGTACATGCGTACGCATAATTTACCAACAGATTCATCATTTTCTTCTTTACTCCTTCACTAGCAGCCTTTGGAAATAAAGTACTCACATTCTGTTTCAAATGAACAATACAAAATGAACGTGGACACTCGAGAGAGAAAGAATTCTCGAATGCTCTTCAAAATACCATCATGTCTATTTGACATAAATGTGATCACCCTCCCTTGAGGCCTCAAAATACCAGATAATATTACAAATAACCATCTCCAATTTGATATCATTTCTAAATCAACAATAGCATAAGCAACCTCAAAAATCTCTGCACAACATAAGTGAAAATGCATTATCAAATGTCAACTACTTCTGAAACTGTAATTGAACTATTTATTAAACTCTGTTTGAACTACTTCTGCAACTTTTTTCCTTTATTTGAACATAAAATCAAAGACCAATGCACAACAAAAAGAAACAGATACAGTCATGTATCACCTATTGATTAGACTAATTGAACTATTTCTTAAACTGTTCTTCAACTAGTTTTGGATATGTTTCTTTTGCACAGTAAGAAAACAGAAACAAAAAAAATATCCAATATAAAAGTCTGAAATTATTAACTCACCATCGTTGCCATTTTTTGCACAGCAAGATAGAAATGTTCCTTTGTATTTGCTCTTAATAAAAGTACCATCAATGAATAACCTCGGGCGACAAAACATGAAACGTTTTATCCATGCATCATAAGCAATAAACAAACAAAGAAATCTATTGCTCTCCGGTACAACTTCAAGCTCAACAACAGATCCAGGATTGCTTGAACGGGCAGATTCAACATACCAAGGCAAGAACTTGTAAGCATCAACATCATCACCATTTAACTCAAAAACTGCTCTCTGTTTGCCAAAGTATGCAGTAGAATAATTAATATCTAATCCATAAAATTGTTTTAAGTTTGAAATGATCTCCTTCGGTTTAATAAGAGGATTTGACCGAACCTTATCCTTGATGAGAGAAGCAACAAACTGTCATCTAACAACTTTTTTTTTTCTTCTTTTGAATCATACACTTGCATGTATGCATATAATGCAACTTCCGAATAACAAAAAAGTCATTAATATCACACTTGGATGCATATACACGCTAAAGACAACCATCAGATTTCTTCCTAGAACACTCCACATTGATGTGTTTTGTATCATTCTTCAAATACTTCAATTCGAAACCACATTCAACAGAAAACTTCTTCAACTTACCTCGAAAATCAACACAACCTTCCCTAAAGACTTGCCCCTCAGATTCTATGTAACTATTCCATTCACATGACATATAATTGTGCACACCATGAGAGCCATACTTCCCTAAATGATCATTTTCACTAGCAACAATCATAGAGTCTAATGTATGGCAAGAAGATGTGCTTTCTATAGGTAACTGAACCATGGAACCATTACATCTATCCATAACCAATATTTCTACAATGGATTTCCTAACAACATCAAGAACCATCAACATGTTCAGAACATCGACATCACAATCTAACATGCAATTAGGATCTTCATTCAAAGCATATCACAACTCAAAACAACCAACTCTCAAACCCTTAAACCTAGAACAAAGATC
Organism: Pyrus communis; assembly: GCF_963583255.1. Lineage (NCBI taxonomy): Eukaryota > Viridiplantae > Streptophyta > Magnoliopsida > Rosales > Rosaceae > Pyrus > Pyrus communis. The sequence goes on along the minus strand of NC_084809.1, from coordinate 22,597,937 downwards.
AATGCAAATCTGATTGAAGGTAAAAGTTGATTAAATAGAACTAACAACACATAAACCACTATATGTAAACCGGGCTCGTTTACCATTCTCCATAACTATTAAACAAAAACAAAAAAACAAAATAATTCAAATGTGAAATCAACAACAACTGTTTATTAATCAACAACAAACAACAACAAAATGTAAAATCAACAACAACTGTTTATTAATCTGTTACAAATCTAAATTCCAATCTTTGTAAAACAAATAAGTACCTATTAGTTAAACAATATGCATAAAAAGAGAACAAAAATAACACTATTTATAGAACAAAACAATTACAAAAAAAAAAAAAGTAAACTGAAATATCCACTGTTTCGTAAAAAAAGAACATTATTTCTGAAAAATGTTAAATACATCAAATGTGATGAACACCTATTAATTAAAAAATATACATAAAGTGAACAAAAATTACACTATTTATAAAACACAACAATCACAAAAACGAGAAGTAAACTGAAATATCCACAGTTTCGTAAAAAAAGAACACTATTTCTGAAAAATGTTAAAAACATCAAATGTGATGAACACCTATTACTTAAACAATGTACATATAAAGAGAACAAAAATTACACTATTTATAAAACACAACAATCACAAAAACGAAAGGTAAACTGAAATATCCACTGTTTCATAAAAAAAGAACACTATTTCTGAAAATCTTAACAACATCAAATATGATGAACACGAATTAATTCATAATAAATATCTGAAAAATGAAAACAAAATCAAGATGAACAACATACAATATTAAAAAAAAAAAGAAAAAAGAAAAAAAGAAAACAAATCAAAACTTACCTGAGATTCTTCGAAATAAGAAACTCCTAACTGAAAATTTCATAAACCAGAATCAATCTGCTAATCTGAAAACAAATCAACAACAATATATAAGTCAAATAAAAAGATAAGCATATTACATGCAAAAATGAATTAAAAAAAAACAAAAAAATCGAATTCAAAACTGCAAAAACAATGTCGATTACCTTCAAACAAAAATCTAACCAAATATGAAAGACGATCACTACAATGAAAATATTCAAGCACAACGAACAATACTGATGACAAGGATTCGATAGAACCTCAAAATATGCAACCACTGTGAATCTGTTATGAATCAAAGGTTTATTTCGGAAAAATCCCCTTAACAGGGACGAAGAACAACAGCGATCATGATTTCGAAATACGCTCTCAACATTCGTCGGCAAGCATTACTCAAACCACTCAACCAGATTCGGAAAAAATTGAAGAACTCTCTGAAATTGTTTTGCAAAAATTAAAATTCAATTACTTTATAGGTTCGGCTAAGTAATCTAACAGACTAGTTAAGTTAAGTTAACCAAATGCGTTAGGGGTAAATTTGACAAATCACCATGTTATTTTGTTTGGGCTATTTTATTTGGGCTGATATAAAAATGGGTTTTGTACTAACCATTAAATAAACTTCTAATGTGATTTTTGGTTAAAAGTTAAGTTTTCAAGCCCTTTTAGTTAGTTTTCCTTTTAATTAACTAGTTTTTTCTTAATTATTAGTTTATTATAAATAATGAACTAAGTTTAAAAATCTGATTAATTCAAATGATGTGGTTGTCCACATCAAATCCCACTTAAGGTGGAATGAAAATGTGATACAAAAACATGGTATGAATAACATTACTTTTCTTTCGTGCACTCATGCCCACGTGTTGCATCCAAACATATTGATGAGTCAATTTCATATTATATATTTTACCCTATTCTTAGTATACTTTGATTAATATTTTGGAAGAATTTTGATACTTTGAATTGTATTTCTAATATAGGACTTTCGACTTCTTCTGGAGCAAAACATGGTCAAATGGACGAATTTTGGAGTAATTCTAGCTGGAGGATGTTGGTGAGTCAGAGTCACCTAGCTTGATCCTATCAAAATATCATATTTTTCCACCATGCGGTTACTTTCTGGCGATAAAATAAAGGAGCAATGCGTGGTGCTCGAATAGTGACGTTTTGGGCTTGAATTACATTTTTGGAGCCCAAGATGACGTCAAATGGGTTCGTGGCCTTCTTGAGATGTGTTCAGAACGTCCTAATCTTCCAAAAGAAGCTATTGTGGGCTGGATTTGGTGGAGATTTGAGGCTAAAATGTGGCTAGACAGTTTCCATGCAGTTTCTCCTAATTTAATTAGGACTTTATGTTTTAATATATTTTATTATTAGTTAGCTTCCTAGTGGAAATAAGAGACTTGGTTCCTAGGGTTTGTGCGGCTGGCTTTGAGGGAGATATTTAAGGTTTTAGTCAGCCTTAGTTTGAGGGATGCTTACTTTTATGAAACTTTGAAGACAGAGAGTTATTGTTAGGATTCTTGGAGATTTTCTATTTTAAAATGTTTTCATTTCTTTTATGATTAATAATATTTTCTATGATTTCAATTATGAATATGCATAACTAATTCCTTTTGCTAGGGCGAAGCCTTGAGCCTTAACATGAATAGGTAATTTTTATTTAATTGCTTATGATTGATTGCATGTATACTTTGAATTATTGGTCACTGTGATTAAAACTATCTAATTGGCTTAATGCTTGATCACCATTAGGATCTTTACAAAAGTAATTTGATGTAATTTTGGTCAGAAGGTTCCCTGAAATTGACGTTGGCTTCTTGTGATTAATAATTGTAATTTCACTTAAGATGAACACGACATCTTAAGGGTTGCATGGTTTTTCAAAGGGTTTTCATAAAGCATAATGAGCCTTTCATGTTTAGATTTGATCCGAAAGTCCGGACGGGTTGCATGTTAGATATATGTTCTATGTTGGAGGTTCCAAGTATAATATAAATTAGGAAAGCCTAACCTTCAAAGTGGCATGTGTAGATCATAAGTAATTGGTAAAAATATATAAGATTGCTGGGTGATGGTGGAACCCTTGTGCTTTTATAAATTGGTATTTAAAACTCGTTTCTTTTATCATATTTGTTTTTAATTAAAATTCGTTTTTAATATTACTCAAGTCTAAAAGCTATTTTCTCAACTTTTAATTTTAAGTGTTTAATTGGGAATTGTTTCTACATAAATTATCCAAATAGTCTTTGAGGATAACAACCTGGCATGAGCATCTATACAACAACATCCTTATATTCTTGCAAGTATTTCATATGTTTTTATCCTTACTTTTGCAGATGGTAAAAATCTTATCACATATCATAAAGAAAAATAATATACAGTTCAAACCCTTACTGCCTCAGCTGTAGGGAATCACTTTATCACACAACGACATTCAGAAATCGCAAATGGCACACATGCATATGTTCCATACCTTGTCCAATTGTACCAATACCTATTTATACATCAGATGAACCAAGAAGAACTATCGCTTGAAGACTTTGTTGCCAACGTGTTGCTTGGCCTAACTTCCAAAAAATACAGGCGAAAACAAACCTAATTCCTTCTAACATTTCAGCTTAAGTAAAACTGCATGATTCTTTTGCAAATCCCAGCTTGGAGTCTTTGGTATTGTATATAACCCTTTGGTTTTTTTGCTGATAATTCCCGATAATAGCAATCTCATCTTCGTACGAAAGACTTGCTAGAGCCAAGCAGATCTGGGATCCATCTGTCTGTACGAGATAGAAAATTCCAGTTACATCAACATTCATCTCAGTATCTCCCTCATAGTGGAACTTGAGGGTAGGAATGTTCACTTCCTGATATGCACTCAGGTTGAAGCAAGTGTCCAAGATCGAAAAACCTGGTGCCGTAGGGTACCCAGAAAACTGTTTCAAAAACTCTGTCTTAACAGCCTTGTAAACTGAAGGAGGCAGTCTTGAAATAACTGTCCCAGAATCAATCAGAATCCCACCACTTGCAAAACTTGAAGCTTGTAAAGCGACTCCCCCGATACTTATACCAGTAAGGTTGAGAATATAGAAGGATGACAGCTGTGGATTATTAACCATTCTAGTGTAAGAAATAGGAGTGGAGTTCTTGTAAATTGAAGCATCACCCCCCATAATTAAAGAACCAGAAGCTGTGGATTCAGTTGTAGGTAAACAGTAGGAAAAAACTCCTCCGAATAATGCAGAAGTTTGAGACACCACTGAGACACTTTCACTCCTTCCCAAACCCATTAGACCCGAAGTTCCTCCAAACAGACCCTTATTATTTCTGCCACAACCAAACACAAAATTGGTCACCGGCGCAGTTCCAAGACTGAGACGATCACTACCTAGCTCACCGCGAGTGTACGAGCCATCACCATATTTCACGACATAGTTACAGCTCATTGGGTTGCTCCCGCATGCCCCTGGATTCCCGGTATCAAACTGGAGTGACTGACAAGTCGATGAGTTGCATAAAACCGATTTGTACGAAGAGGATGCAGAAGGATTGAAGAGAGGCTCTTGTTGATTATAACACAATTTGCAAGGCTGGCATTGAACCCAAGTCAAATCACTGCCTGTGTCTACAATCAGTGTCATATTTCTTCCTCCCAGTTCCACGGTTACAATGTAGTTCAGTGTTTGTAGCCTAGCGCCGGAAGTTAACAGGATTTGAGCATCTGATACATCTTCCATGCTGCCGGAAACCCTGTTTTTGAATCCGGATTGTAGTGTCCGAACGTGAACATCGTCCAAAACTAAACGTTTCTGTTGTTTTTTGTTCCAGTCCACAATCTTTCCAGTTCCAGAGCAGCCATCTCTGTGTTTTATCTCCAATATGGCCGTACCTTTTTCTCTTCCTATAATCAAATTAAATGACAACCCGATTCAAGATTTACTAAAATAATATTTTCATTCTATTTAATATCTCAAACGAAAAAAAAAAAAAAAACACATTTATCAAAGTAGATACACATTCGAACAAATTAAAAAGCCCAGAGAATATATAGAAACCATTAAAAGTTCATTATTTTGAGTTGCATAGGCCACAGCCCAGCATAATCTACCAAGAGAGTTTTGTTGGTAGATGACCTAAGACCTTTATTCGCCACATACACATATGGGATACTTCAGGCTTTTCAACCATTAAACATCTCAATTTTATATTTTTAACCAAGGATCCAACGGTTCCAACATCCAGAGTATGGAATACCCCGGGACACCAGAGAAAAGCCCATAATCCAGTAGTGCAAAACATAGTACAATGCAAAACAAAGTAAAGCAGTGGTACAGTAGTGTTTGCTTACTTGATTTGTGGGAGAGGCAAGCAGTAGTTGTGGTTCCAGCACGTCGACCATGCTGCCTCCAACGAAACTGTTGCAGCTTGAGGAGCTTCTTCTCTTTAAAGCACTGAACCCCATTTGCAGAATAACAGAGGCAGAGAAGAAAAGCAGACAGCACAAACTGCTGCAAAAGTTGAGGTTTTGCAGCAGCCATTATTGATGGTGGTCAAGAACTTAAGATATGAATCAATGACTCTGTTTGTAGAGAGAGAGAGAGAGAGAGAGAGAGAGAGAGGAGAGATTCTTGGTAGGGGGTTGGAGTTTGGCATGAGAACAAAAGAGGAAGGGCTGTCCTTAGGAACTAGGGACCCCACTGCCACTGGTGCATGCATGAGAATTATTGGGGTTTCACGTGCACACTTTGACATAATTCGGAAGAAAGAAAATGCAACATGCAATTGGGGTTGATGGATGAAACGAAGACCTTGTCATTAACTATTATTTTAATTGCTCCACATTCACCCAGCAATCCAAAGATAAGGGCCCAACTCTTCACGGAATCAACTGTCACAACATACACACCAGAATATATAATATGGTACTCACAAACCTCTATACCAACTGGTTGTTATATTAGTGATAGGATTTTTACCATCGTAAAGGTAGGAATAAAAATATTTAAAATACTTGTAAGAGTACAATGTAATTGTAGTATAGCAGCTCTAGTAAGGTCGTTCTCCACAGAGATTGAATGAATAAATTGTGTAAAATCAAATCTTAATCGATTATTTAAAAGAAAGTTTCGAAAAATGTTGATTTTATGACCTAAAATAATAAAAATGAATTTAATAAAAATAATTAAATAAATTAATAAAATAAAATAAACTAAAAGAAAATGGTTTTTGAAAATTAAATTGTGAAAGTACTAGGGTTCCACCGTCACCTTAACAATCCCACGTAGTTCTTCCAATTATTTATAATTTACACATGCATATTTGAAGGTTAGGTTTTCCTAATATATGCCTACTTGGACCGCCAACATAGAGCGTATATTAAACATGCAATCCATCTGTGGTATTCAGATCAAATCCAAATATGCATGACTCATTAAGTTTTGTAAAAACCCTCTGAAAAACCACGCGACCCTTAAGACGTGGTATTCATCCTAAGTGAACTTGCACAAATTAACTTTAGGAATTACATTGCTATTCTAATTTTAGGAAATCTGCCCAGTCACAAAGAATCTAACGTTTCTAGATCCTCAGGGCTCCAAAACAAGCCCAAAACGACTTGAATTAAAGCCAATGTTTAAATTTTTTTCGATATGGTGGAAATATCCAAAAAATCAGATAAGGATATGGAAATGGGGAGGTGAAGTCTAAACTTCACCTTATATTGGAGAAACTCTTAAGTTTATACTAAAATCGATAAATATTGTCGATATTTCTGACAAGTATTTTAAATATCGAAGAAACTTTTATATTTTGTCAAAACCAATGGTACAATCCCTAAAGTTTCAACTTAAATTTTCATCATTTCCATTGAAAGCAACCGATATCGATATCGATATTTGATATATCCATTGACATTTCCACAAATTTACATATCGATATTTCTAACAATACCGATATTTTAAACATTGATTAAAGCTTGAGATCACCCAAACATTATTGCAGAAGGCGTCCAACCCAAAAGACATCATGTTGGACGCCAAAAAGCCCAAATAAGCCCAAAACGTCAGTTTGACAACACTGTGCGCTGCTTGTTTGTTTCATCGCCAGATAATAATCGGTTGGTGGGTAAATGTCAAACTTTGATACAAACAAGCTGAGAGACTCACGAACATCCTCCAATTAGAATTACTCAAAAATTCATCTGATTGACCACGTTTTGCTCCAAAGGAAGTCGAAAGTCCTATATTGGAAATATGATTCAAAGTATTAAAATTCTTTTAAAATATAACAAAAATAAACTAACATTAGGATAAAATATATAATATAATATCGACTCATCAATTAGTCTAGTATTAATTCTATTTCTCAATTTTAAAAGTCTAAAATAATACTTTTATTTCATTGATGACTGAATTTTTTTGCCGGAAAATAAACTTTTATTAATCATCGGTAAATTATAATTTGTGATAGCATGGGTCAGTTGCCAATCACTCTGCCCAAACTTCCGTGTAGTAGAGCTTTTGCAGTTTGGATAGGATGGGTTTGATTGACATTTGAGTGGAGGTAGTCGGGCACTTAGGGGGAGACAGATTGTATAATATCGACAGGACTCTGATTGCAGAGTGCTTATTTGAGTTTTGCAAGGAACCATATCACCCACTCCAAGTCGAGCTGACATATCACTATTTCGTAGAGGTGGAAATTATGGCCTCAGAATTATACTTGCTAGGCTATTGAGTTACTGTAACATCCCACATCGACCAACGAAGAGGGGGTGATGTGCCTTATATGTACATGCCCACCTCCATATAGCATGAGGCCTTTTAGGAGCTCACTGGCTTTGGAGTTCATCGGAACTCTGAAGTTAAGCGAATTCACGCGAAAGCAATCCCAGGATGGGTAACCCACTAGTAAGTTCTCGTGTGAGTTCCCAGAAACAAAACCGTGAGGGCGTGGTCGGGGCCTAAAGCGGACAATATAGTGCTATGATGGAGTTAAGCTCGGGATGTGACAATTTGGTATCAGAGCCAATCCTTGGGCGGAAGTGTACCGACGAGAACGTTGGGCCCCTAAGGGGGGTGGATTGTTAAATCCCGCGAGTTTTGGGCTAGAGCAATCCCAGGATGGGTGACTACCTGGGAAGTTGCTCGTGAGTTCCCAGAAACAAAACCGTGAAGGTGTGGTTGGGGCCTAAAGCGGACAATATTGTGTTACGGCAGAGTTGAGCTCTGGATGTGACAATTTGGTATCAGAGCCAATCCCTGACCAGAAGTGTACCGAAAAGGACGTTAGGCCCTTAAGGGGGGTGGATTGTTAAATCCCACATTACCCAGGAGAGTGGATCCTTTATGCCTTATATGTACATGCCCACCTCCATATAGCATGAGACTTTTTGGGAGCTTATTGGCTTTGGAGTTCATCGAACTCTGAAGTTAAGTGAGTTCACGTGAGAGCAATCCCAAGATGGGTGACCTACTGGGAAGTTCTTGTGTGAGTTCCTAGAAACAAAACTGCCAGGGCGTGGTCGGGGCCCAAAGCAGACAATATCGTGATACGGTGTAGTCGAGCCCGAGATGTGATGGAGCCCGGGTCGGGATGTGACAGTTACCCCCTCCACAACCTTCATCGTTGTCTTCAACATGTTCTTTTTCAGGAACTCCACACCCACTCTGTAATTATATTTCTTATAATAGTTCATCTCCATCATATCAATCTTTTATTTCCAATATTACTCGCTCATTTGAACCTAACACTTATGCAGAAGTTATCAAAGTCCTTAAATGGCAAAAGGCCATGGCCTCTAAACTTCTAGCTTTGGAAGCCAATCATTGGCAGATTAAAAGTCCTATCTGACAGCGAAAACCTTTTCGTGATGCAAGCAATGCTATCGGTTCTTTTATCAGCCTTACATGAATTTCTGTTAGATTTTTGCTAATATCCGACATAATTGAGTTTTTCTTGTCTTTTTTAAAAAGGAAAACGAATGAAAATGACTTGAAAACTTTGAGTTTTAACAATAAGGACAAAATAAAGGGTAAAATGAATAGTACCATGATTGACTTTTTAGTGTAAGAATGTGATTTTTCTTTAAAGTGAACAATCCTTGGAGCTTTTCGTTAAAGTTCCTTTTTTAAAATGGCATTACTGGGCCCTTTTGTAGTAGTGCCTCTCTCCGCCTCTCTTCCTCGTGCCCCCCCCCCCCCCAATACAACCCTCTGTCTCCGTCAAAAAAAAAAAAAAAAAAAAAAACCACTGAACCAAAAGAAATTAAAGGTATGGGATTTACCGCCGCCCAATCAGTCCCAACTAAAATCGAACCCTCCCGCCCTTCACTACCTCTGTCTCTTTGCCTATTCACACCCACTGAACACAAAAAAAAAAAAAAAAAAAAAAAAGTTATGGGATCACTGAGTAGCAGTCGCAACCCAGCTTCAATCCACCTCAAATCCGTTCCGAACTCCAACTCCCCTCTCTTCCCTTCTCTTTCCCACTCCAACGTGCTCAACGAGCAACCTTCCCGCTTGCTCCCTGTTTCCCTCCCTCATACAAAATATACTAATTGAATAAAAAAATTTAAAATTTTCTAAATGCACTGGGTCACAACAACTCGGTTCTACTCATGAGCTCGTCTATTCTTAGTCGTTAGATCGTTGTCAACACGGATGATTCGCTTGCTTCTTCCGCACCTCAGAAACACCCTTATGTTCGTGTTACACATGCTTTCTAGGCAATTGAAAATCAGATATGTTCATTTGAAAACATAGCACAAATTTGAAGGCCCAATTCTAAAACTTGCTCAACACAAGGAGTGCTACCACAATCTCATATTGGTTTCTTATGAAGAAACCTTGAAAAGAAATAACACTTGTACCTTTATGAGAGTATCAATGACAACTATACACAAAAGATTATGGAACTAAATGGAAAACATTTAGCACAAGTGTAATTATTTTTTCATCCTAGGGTACTTTCAAACAAGCTCTCGGCGAAAAACTATCAATCAAACACTTGTGGTGAAGCCGTTAACAATCTTTATCTACATCAAAATTGTCATCCAAATTTGTTAAAGGAACATGAAACTAGTCTAACAAAAACAAAAGATTTTGAAAATTTATAGTAAAAACTGAAGAAGAAGAAATAATATATGCCTCTCTTTTCCCAATGTCTCCCTGGACATCAGTCCCATCGACGTTTCCAGCCAATCCAAGTCCCGCCGTCACCACCGACTAACCCAGTAACCCTCAATCCCCTATCTCCATAGACCAACCCCGATTAAGGCCAATGGTATCAAATCTATAGTCACCGTGCTACAAGAAGTGGTAGCTAGATCAGGATCTCCACTCGCAGTACCATTATCCTCGATGTCTTATCATTTAGAGCCTTATACGTGAGTGGCACTGTCACATTTCGGCACAGGGCAGATCACTTCCCGGGCCCGCTCCACCACCATAGCACGATATTGTCCGCTTTGGGCCCCTACCACGCCCTCACGGTTTTATTTCTGGGAACTCACACGAGAACTTCTCGATGGGTCACCCATCTTGGGAATGCTCTCGTGCGCTACTCGCTTAACTTCGGAGTTCCTATGGAACCCGAAGCCAGTGAGCTCCCAAAAGGTCTCGTGCTATGTAGAGATAGGAATATACATATAAGGATCACTCCCCTGGGCGATGTGGGATGTCACAATCCACCTCCCTGAGGGGCTCGACGTCCTCGTCGGCACACCACGACCAGGGTTAGACTCTGATACCAAATTGTCACATCCCGGCCCGAGAGGATCACTTCCCGGGGCCCGCTCCACCACCGTAGCACGATATTGTCCGCTTTGGGCCCCAACCATGCCCTCACGGTTTTGTTTCTGGGAACTCATACGAGAACTTTCCGATGGGTCACCCATCTTGGGAATGCTCTTGTGCGCTACTCGCTTAACTTCAGAGTTCCCATGGAACCCGAAGTCAGTGAACTCCCAAAAGGCCTCGTGCTAGGTAGATATAAGAATATACATATAAGGATCACTCTCCTGGGCGATGTTGGATGTCACAGGCACCTTCAACTTTTTAACATAAATTGGAATAGTTTTTAATTTATACCAAAATTACTAACCAACTACACCACAAGCTTATTGGTTAACAAATAAAGAATAATGTTAGGAAAATTAAATTTGCAAATCAAATAATGTGTCATTAATATGAAATAAGTACGTTAATCGATATTTAATTAATAATCCAATCATCAACAATCACATCATTTGGTTTACACAATTTGATTTACAAATTTGGTCTTCCTAGCACTACCTTTAAATAAAAGGGTAATGTTAAACCAACTTTGCAAAACAAATGATGTAGTTGCAAATCATTGAATTATTAATTGAGTGTCGATTAATGCGCTTGTTTCTTATTGATGACACATTATTTAGTTTTAAAAAATGTTTAAAAATTTAGTCTCCTTAGCATTAACTTAAAAAAAAAAAAAATTATGTAGACTACACCAATTTAATTTTATGAACAGTTAACATAAAAATATTTAGATTTTGAAAAATATTGAAAAATCACTAAACTGACACCATGAAACTCATGGGACACTATGAAAGAATATGAAACACATAAAAGTTTTTTTAAATTACTTTAGCTATTAGATTTAAATTTGGACGGTTAGATCTCTTTTTTACTGTTAAATTTGATTATATTAGATCTTAGCGATTAGATTCAATGAATTTATAAACTAAAACTAAAAAAATAAACATATATGGTGGGTTAAGCCCACTAATCCAAGAGAATCCTGACCTAAATTTGCTTTAGAAATAAGTTTTGGACTAAAACTCATATTTGCCCCAAATGTTAGATCTGGTTGGGATAAATTTCAAACTTAAACTCTGAGTTTTACTTCAAAAATTAGAATAGATCTTAACAACTCATTGAAATTACAAATTTAATTTATAATTGTAATCTTTCTAACATTATCAACGAAAAATATCTCCCTATCATTTAAAGAAGGCAAATAACCCATTTTATAAATTATCCACTGTCAAAAGGCAAGTTGACAAGTAGGTGCTGAGCCTTATCCACAAGAACATGTTGGCAGACTTTCCCTCGGTTTCAAAGAATGAGGACGTTGGCAGACTTTCCCTCGGTTTCAAAGAATGCGGATCTTTCAGGATTTTTTTTGTGAAGATCTTGATAATCCTTTAATCACATCAATTCATCGTATAGCGTACGATTGGAAATTATTGTAAATTATTTTATTTAAAATTAAATATAAAATAAAAATTGATCGCACGATTTACGATAAAAGAAAATGATTCGAAGATTCTGAAAATATTCACAAAGATGATCCATAAAGGATCCTCATTTGATTTTAAATTCATACGTGTCAAGACACTCCGCACACTCATCGCTCACCCGGCCAGTTATCAGACAAATCAACGGACTAGGATCCTCTCCTAATCTAAGGATTTCATGACCAAGGGATGTGGATTGTTGGATGAAAATCCAACGGTTACAAACAGAAAATTCTTTTAAAATTATAATAATTATAATTGTTGGATTTTCATCTAACGATCCACATCTCTTAATTATGAGGATTCTCATCCTTATATTAGGAGAGGATCCTGATCCCAAATCAACTGCACAGCACACGACCTTCAGAATGCGGGCGCTCCCAATTTTATCCAAACACGCAAGTGGGCGCACGTGACTTCCCGGCCCCGACAGAACACGCCAAACCAGCTGACGTCATCGGCCGCCGCCGCCTGCCTCCAAGAGCACAGTCACTGCCCAACCCCAAGGGCGTTTACGTAAATCGGGTCCAGTCTATTTTTGTGCGCGAACACGGCGAATCGGTGGGACATGTGCGTAGCACGTGACGGTCGTCCATGGGCTGTCTGCCTTAAAAGGAAAGAAGACAGCGCCACGCGGTTATTGTTTCGTTGACGCGAAGTTTTATAAACATTTTCGGGATCGGAAAATTCGGAAAATTCGGTGAGTTAACTCGCTGTGCAGCCGAGTCAGATTGGGGTTGGTGAATTCTAGCGCCGATGGTTCAGATAATGAGTCCGCGAAAGGTGACGGTGAAGTTGGACGGCGATGAGTCGTGTGGCACCCGACGCGGTGCGAGTCACAAACGGCTCAAACTCGACTCATCTCCGCAGGTATATGTTCATCTCCTTTCAATTTTGTTTTTCGTATTATCTGATTTTGAATGAGCACAGATTGAGCTGATTTGATTTGATATCCCTGAATTTTCCTAGAACCAAACGGATTACTGATTAGGGAGTCGTTTTCAGGAAGAAAATATTTTTTTTTCCCCGTGTTTCTTGATTTTGAATTAGCTTGATTGAATTATTTTAGTTTTCTTGTACTTTCTTAGCATCCAAACAGATTAGGGAGTCGTTTTCAGAGAGAAATGAATATGGCTTTTTTCAAATTTGATGTGATGCATCGAGAGTGTGCTGATTTTTCGTGGTGTTTGTGTCACAGATGCCGGGCGATGTGGATGCATGGGTGTGCCATCCGCTGGATGAGCCGAGTCCGCTCGGTTTGCAGCTCAAAAAAAGTCCATCTTTTTTGGATTTGATCCAGATGAAGCTGTCTCAAGAAAAATCTGCTAAATTGGCAACCCTAGGCAAGAGAAGTCACAAGGGAGCTGCTGCTTCCGGTGCATCAGACAAGCTCAAAGCTATGAACTTTCCGGCTTCCCTTCTTAGGATTGGGACTTGGGAGGTATACAAAAACGAACATGTTTTCTGTATTCGATTTTGTTTAATGTATTGATGGTGGATGTTGGACTGAAGTATTATCGATTTTCTGTTGCAGTATAAGTCAAGATACGAAGGAGATTTGGTGGCGAAATGTTATTTTGCCAAGCATAAACTTGTATGGGAAGTGCTTGATGGTAGTCTTAAGAACAAGATGGAAATTCAGTGGTCAGATGTCGTGGCTATCAAGGCAAACTACCCGGATGATGGACCGGGGACTTTGGATGTAGTGGTAATTGTCACTCTTAACATAATTTTCCTTTTTCCCTTGGGAATTACGCCGTATCAGTTCATAATCTGTTATATTATCTCTTGGTGCAGCTTGCCAGACCGCCTCTTTTCTTTAGGGAGACCAATCCGCAACCTAGGAAACATACCTTGTGGCAGGCAACATCTGATTTTACTGCTGGACAAGCCACTTTGAACAGGTATCTCTAACCTTGTAGTCAGCAGTTAGATGCTTTAAGCACCAAAGCATGAATCTCTGTCAGAATGTTTCCTAGATTGATTACGTATTTATTTGAAACGTCCGTGGTATGGGTTAGTTACTATAGTTATGAGAACTTTTTAAAACATTGAGAAGCTTATATAAAGGGTAAAACTTTTTGTTCGCCAAATTAGAGTGATGATGTACAGAACAGTTATGTCCAAAACAATCTCCTGAATTATTATCTTGCCATACAGCAACATGCTATATATCATTTTACCCCTTACCGTGAAGTTTAGAACCGAACCATCTAAGCAACTTTATTATTTTATCTGTCTGTCACCCGCACATGTAAAAGGTGGTTAGCCCACATTAAAATGTACTAAATGAATGAAGCAAGCTGCAAAGTCTGGGTCTGTGACATGAGAATACAAGGATACTTGTAGCAAACATAGGCATGTAGACTTTGTACCTTTCCAATCGTGGTGTATCTCACTGGGTTAGGTATCCCACAAGTGGTTAGCTTTCCATTCGTGGAAATCATATATATCCGTATGTGCACACATATGCACGGTAGCTTCAGAAAACATGGTGCAGGAACTCCTTATAAATGACTTGGTATGCCTTGATGTTTTTCTAATGTTTTACAAGGTTCATTTAGTAGTTTGCAACCGATTATGCATACTGTAGAGTGTGGAGAATTATCATCTTTTGTGTTCCAAATTTAATTTAATTTTTCCTTTGTCTTAGGCGGCATTTTCTGCAGTGCCCACAAGGGTTGCTCTTTGGCAAGCATTTCGAAAAGCTTATTCAATGTGATCCTCGTCTCAACTTTTTAAGCCAGCAGCCAGAAATTGTGTTAGAATCTCCGTTCTTCGATGCTAGAGCTACCGTAACAGGTGGCCCTGATGATGAATATAGACATCAGTTTGGAACAAAGAATGAAGAGGGGTCTGCGATATTTGGTTTGCAGGAATCAGCATCACCTTCTGGAGCTCATTCGTCGCCATCTAAAAATGAACAAGATTTTAGTAGTAGAGCTCCTCAAAATTATTCCCAGGAAATTTCTTCACCTAGTACAGGTAAATCTGCAAACCTTAAACCGAGTTAATTGTTACAGTGATAAATACTCAACCATATAGTATTACAAAGCTGCTTAATTACTATATTTGCTAAAAATTCAATCCTCACTCTCCTCCCCCATGACTTATGATTAAAATTTGTGTTTCTGGGTTTAAGATTTTATTCCCATGCAATTGCAGTTCTGTTTATTTCTTGCATTTAACAAGTTTTCATTTTTCATCATATCGTTGAGTAACCTGAGTTGGAAGCTTATATATCTCGTCAATTCTGTCTCTGCATATATAGAATAAGTAGTCGCAAAATAACTTACGGATCCCCTGCAACAGAAATTCTGTTGGCAAAGTATGTGAGCCTGAGAATTATGTTTGAAAGTCTCTTCATCAGCGTCCCCTTTGGTTCAGTAAATGGGTTGGGATCGGTTATTTTTCTGGTACTATCAATTCAGAGGATAAGAGGAGTTACTTTCACTGAATAAGGGATTAGAAAATCTGTAAAGAAACAAGTAACGAGTAGAAAAAGATGGAATTTGAAACATGATGTTCCATATTTTAATTTGCAGCTGATTTGGTTAATCAAGTTAATTTGTACAGAAATACGCCACCATGAAATGTACCAACATAAACCAAAAATGAAAGCTGAAAACAATTTTAAGTAGGTAATCTTTTCTAGTTTTTCGTATTCATTTTGTATGACAATTTCATGTGCATTTTGCCATCCTCCCTCCTACCACACTCCATCCACATTCTTGGTTCATCCATCTTTCCTACTTTCTCTTTATATCTAGTAAAATAAAAAATGAAAACTAAAACCTAGAAGTGAAATGGTTATCAAACAGGCCCTAAGATAATGAATGTTAAGGGAGCTATAGATGTTGCTACCTTTTTGGTAATTGTTTCACTAAGATAGTTTCATGGATGCACATTATAGGTTAGATTGTTGTAGCTTATCTATTGAGTGCATTAGATCCTGATATTTTTTTTCACGCCCCGTAGGAAGAAAGAAAGTCATTCATTTGCAGAAAATCATCTATTTTTACCCCAAAACAGAAAAAAGGAAGCAAGTCACCCACCCCTTGTGTACACCAAGCATGATATTAAATGTTTTTTTTTTGGAAGAAATCATCTGCTACCTAGAGATCAATGAAATGCCAGTCCAAGTAGCCCTCATATGGAAAAGAAAAAAAAACGGTAGTTGTCCATGGAAAGATGTCCTTTTTCTTTTGTTTTGCGACAATTGATTTCTATTATATAAATTCTGGAGAAAGTTGAGACCAGAGCTAGTAGGATTTATGTCCTCCTAATCTAGAAGATGAATACACTGGATTTCTGGTCTGAGCAATGTCGTCAATGGTTGCTACACTTAAAAGCATGTGGTCTTCGTGTATCTCGGCATGAGTTCCTTTTATGGCATAAAAACATGTTAATCTCTATTAATTTAAGCATGCACTTCATATGAGATTCATGTTTGTCGTGGAATTTTGTTATGGAGACTGCATTGCACAAGTACTGTGCCTAACCTGTCCTCTTATATACAGTGATGGACACTGCCAGAACCTCAAAGACGCTCGGCAAGTTCAATCAAATAAAAGTTCCTGGACTTCCTTCGTCAATGTCAGTGAGTGACTTCGTAAGCCACATTGGAAATTGTATTTCCGGAAAGGAACAACCCAGCACAGACATGTTGGAGGAGATTACGCAGTATTTGTTCAGTGACTCCCAAATCACGTTACCCTCTGATGAGCAGTCCCTCATGACGAGGGTCAATTCCCTTTGCTGCCTTTTGCAAAAGGATCCTTCTACAGAGCTAAACTTGCAAGTCAGAAGCGATGAGTGGTTGAATGGAAGCAATGATCGGAAAGCAGCGGAAACCAACTCCGCTTCTGCATCAGCTCATGAGAGTAAGCCTGTAGAAGGTTTTCCTGCACCCAAGGGCGAGCCCAACGATGATTCTCATGACAAGCAGGAACTGACCATGCCGAGAAGGGATTCATTTGGGGAGCTGCTTCTTAATATTCCCAGGATAGCATCTCTTCCTCAGTTTCTTTTTAACTGGTCATAAGGTTATGATGTAATTAGGCTAGGGAGTAGTCATTTACTTTCCCGGATTAGTCTTTGTACAAAAGCATAGGAATCTAAATGGCGGCTCTCACGTCTGTGAATACAACAGGTGCAGGTTGTTAAAACGTGTAAGAGATTCAGAAATGTACGTTCGTTGATGAAGAATCCTGACGTGTTTATAACGCCAACCTAGTTCTTATTTTTCAAACGCTTAGGGATTAATCGGGACGGTAGCCATCACCAACCTAGTTCTTATTTTTCAAACACCTAGGGATTAATCGGGACGGTAGCTAGCACCAAGTACCTAGGAGGGGCTGGGTGGTGCTAGATGGAGATTTTAAGAACAATACTCGTCTTACCTTTGTATACAATGAACAGTGTTCTTTTTTAGCCATGTGAGTTTTGTTAACACTCTAAGGCCTCGTTTGGCAGCTCGGACTGTACTGATTATTTCTGTCGGATAAGATAAGATAAATAGCCACCGGATAGTACTGACTAAATTAGTCGGGCGTTTGGTGCAGTATCGGACTAATGATTGTATTATTTATCCTGTGTTTGGCATTATACCGGATAGGGGAATCAAACTTAAAATTAAATTAAAAAAAAAACTCTGAAAAATCATCTCTTTTGTTCCTGGATCTTCCCCGTCTGCTCCCTTGAACTAAAACCCCACCACAAAGATAGCAACAAGAAACCTAGTAAAACCCACCTTTTAGCCCAGCAAAAGTAGAATGGTTATGAAGGATATGACCCAAAGGAGGCAGATGGGTTCTTTAGCAATTGAAAATTTATAAAATCAATTGCAAAAATTTGAGAGAAAAACAACAATCAGATTGGAATAAAAAAATGTTGGAAGAAAAATAGGAGGGCAGAACAGAGAGAGAGAAGAAAAAATTGCAAGAACAATAGGAGGGCGGAACAGGAGGGGGAAGAAGAATCTCAGATCCAGAAGTGGAGGAAGAACCTTGGATTCAGAGGAGAGAGCAAGCGATGTGAGAAGAGTAGAGCGAGCCGCGAGAGGAACTCTTAGTAATTTGAAGCACTTTGCTTCTCCCATTCGAGTTTCGTCAGTCCATCGCGATTGTCCTCTTACGCTGTTCGCGGTGACCAGAGAAGGAAGAGAAGGAGAAGTTGTAGGAGGGCGGAACAGAGAAGGAGGAGGATGAGAAGAACCTGGGATTTAGATTAGAGAGCAAGCGATGCGGGATGGAGAGAGCGAGAGAGGCTTGTTTCTACCCGACTAAATAATATCAAGGTTTTGGACGGTATAACTAAGCGGGTATCAGCCGAATAAAGGAGGTGGGGTCGGATTATTTAATCCGGTGATTATTTAATTCAAACGGACATCAAATACCGTATTCCGTATTATTAGTAGTATCCGATGTGCCAATAGGGCCTAAAAGTCTGCCCTTCTGTGATCTCTTTGGCCCATCGGCGTCATCTGTTTCCTTGTTAAATTGATATCGTTCAACAGATTGCTTTGCCTCCCTCTCTTCGAGACCGTAAACTTTCACGCAGGAGAGGGACACTAAACAGAAGTTTCAAACCTGTTTATCTCCAATTGCAAACGAAAGAAATGAAAGGCTAGGTGTGCTCTTAATGAAGTGTATCTAGAACACTACTATCTGTTAATTTTGTTTCGTGTTGATGATCACTTTGGTTTAACAAAGACGTCACTGAGATTTATTGATGCATCGGCATTGGCCTTTGGTGACAGTGACAGCGAACGAACTTGAATTATGGATGAGGAATCATTTGACGCATAAAACCAGCCAAGATAAGTACAGCTTAGACACATACTTTGACATATGACCTTCGCAAGATTCTCACGATTTAGTAATAGGCATGTGCAGAGGGCATTAGCACCTGCAATATTATACTGTGTAGCATCTGTTATGTGACTACTTTCTCCAACCAAATGTACAAAAAGAATAAGGAAACAAATAACAAACAACATCTATGGCTCCTCAGGAGCCTTCGTCGTCCACGGGGTCATCTTGCAACATGTTCATGAGCATGGTTATCTGGTCTTGCAGCATTGCGTTCTCTCTCTCCACGTCTGCACGTTTGCTTCGCTCTTGGAGGAGTTGGAGTTGCAGGTGCTCTAGGCACCTGGCATCCTCTTCCAACTGCTCGTTTAGCCCGTCGATCTCCCTATCCTGAAACGACAACAAATAATAGCAGTTTAATACGTTGCAAAAGCATTTCCTTTGGTTGGAGACGATGCGAGGTGTTGGAAATGACACCTTTCTGTTCATTTCTTGAACGGCAATCGTCCGCATCTTCTCAACAACATCAACGTTAACTAGTTTCCTCTTTTTCCCAATCAGCCACCCTTTGGGATAGGTTGTGGCATCAAAGTCCGGTGGAGGAAGTAAGGATTCAGCTGACGGACGTTTGCCATTGATATTTGTTATAGGTTCCAAGGGTTCAAAAAGGGCCCTTCGACGTTCAGAGAGCTCAGCAGCAGTAGTTACGTCCTGCATTTCCTCTTTGGTGATGGACGCTTCGTGTTTGTCGGGACTATCATTAGCAGTGTCTTCTGTTACCTTGTCTATATTCCTCCCGCTAGCTGTGGGAAACAAATTCACTTTCTAGTGCAATCGAATTTAGAGATGCAGCATATTTTGTACAAGGTGGTGGCATTAAAAGTTGGAACCAGAATGCAGTGATCGATAAATGGAGTAGAATAACAGAAGGAATTTCAGTATACAAGTACAGGACACTAATGTACAATAGCTTATCGGTTGAGTTGTGTGTGGATCCTATTTCAATGGGAACTTGTTGAGTCGATCCGGGTACACGTCTTGCTTTTACTGCTATATCGGGTTGCATACAAAAGATAATAGAGGTAGTGTGTGGTGATCCTTGTACATACATACCATACCGCTAATACTAAAGTTCAGATAAGAAATTTGTACTCAATTAGGTCATTTGTACATGGGTGCAACTCAATCATAAATCTCAAAAAAGGTTAAGGGAATTTGATCTAGGTGCTTGATTTTGGAATTTGTTAGACCAAATATCTCTAGCTTTGACTTTTTATTGAACTACTTTCTACAATTTTGGTGCCACGTTTTTAAACTGTCCTCTTTCTAAAAATACAATACTGAATTATCCACCAATTTATACCAAAAATAATATCCAAAGCTCCAAAATATATCCTTCTTTAAACCAAAATTATATTATTAAATCCAAAATAAAGAGAGATAATTATTAAGTTATCAATCAACGATATTTTACCAAAAATTAAAATTAAACGTACTAAAAACTAAAATTACACATATCAAGTACTGAAACTAAACGTACGAATCAATGGTATGTACAAAACTGAACGTATCAAATATTAAAAACAGACGTACCAATTGATAATAAGAAGAAAGCAATGTATGAAAACCAATGATAAACGTATCATTAGTGTATACAAAATGATTCTCTCAATGAAATGCATACATAGTAACTTAAAGAAAAATAAACATCCACCATTTTGTTTATCTTGAAGATAAAATTATGCTTTAGTTTTACAAGAAAAAATATTTTTTTTGGAAAAATATAAAAAAGAGATAATTGGATAAATATTTGAGGGGTTATGATACAGATGCCTAGGTTTTAAAATTTTGAGATTAAACATTTATGCCTTTTAGAGTTTTAATTATACATTTTCCTACAATTTAGGTGCCACATGGATTAGAAGTAGCCTTTTTTATAATTTAAATTACCCAACTTGCCATTATATAAATATACCTTTTAATTCCTAAATAATACATCAAAACTCCTAAAATCTTGTAGATAAATATTGTAGAATTTAATTCCAATAAAAAGTCTTTCAAAACACCCATGAAAAAGTCTTTCAAAACACCCATGAATGCGACTTGCCATTATATTTAATATACCTTTTGGTATGTTTGTTTTCATTTTTGTATGTATTTGGTACGTCGATATTCATTAAAAAAAAACATATTTGCTACATATATTTCATCTTGATTAAACATATATTTCTCCTTAGTACATATTTGGTACGTTATTTTATATATCTTCTTGGTATGTATTTGGTACGTTATTTTATATATCTTCTTGGTATGTATTTGGTATGTTCATATTTCTTTTTTGTATGTATTTGGTACATTTATATTTATTTAAAAAAACATATTTGGTAAGTTACTTTATATATCTTCTTGGTACGTATTCGGTACGTTTAAATATATAATATGAACGTACCAGCCTCAAGCCTTCGAAAATAGATAATATGTCTAATTATCTCACATGATATCAATATAAAATAGTGAAAACAACCATTAATAGACATGGATAAGTCCATTCAAAATTCAAAAATGAGGATCACAGAATTCTAATGTGGGAGAAGAAACCATACAGCTCAAATGTGGGAGATGAAACTGGCTTCCTAAAAAAAAAAGGAAGCATACAAAAATATATCAACCTTAAAGGATGATAATTAACATTTTAAATTAAAAAAAAAAACACAATAATTACATGTAATCTAAATAAATATAAAAATGCTGACATGACTATTATTTAGGCGTTCTAATCAAATTTCAAAATAGAACCAATGTTTAATCTAAAGAGTATTAGAAAAGTGTAGGGATTCTAATTTTCCCTAAATATTTTGAAAGAAAACCCAAGATTATCTCCTTTGAAAAAGAGTCCACGACTTCTAAAATACTTTACAAAAATTGGCAGAAAAAAAAAATGGCTCAACTAATTAAAGGACAAATTAAGGAATCAATATAAAAAATTAAATAATAATTTTTAATTTGATAAAAGAAAAATACTAATGTGGCCTAATGCACCTAAGCTAAATCCTAAAAGGCAAAGATGGTTGATTAAAAAAAAAAAACACTTTTAAATTTAAGCGTTTAAATCTAATTAAGCCTAAAAAAATATTGAAACAGGAAAGGCTTTTTTATTGGCACCCACCATAATGTTAAGTACACTCCACATTAAAATTTGATATTAAATGACTTATACACTCTAATATGCATTGAGAATTTCGACCTCATAAAGCTTTAGAAATATTTAAAAAAAAAAAATCTAACAACATCCCAAATCACTTTTGACTTTTATATCCCAAAATTATTTATCTTCTTCAACTCTCAAAACCACTCTCACCCCTTCATTGTAGAACAAAACTCTAACCAATGAAACTATAAACATCTTGATCGAAAAAAATATTTTGACAAATGTAACATGAAATCGACATTATGAATAAGATGTAAGATTTCACATTTTTCCATCAATGATGATTCTTGAACCTAAATCTTCAATCTTTTAAAGGGAGAAGAAACAACGTAGAAACCACCTCATAATTCAAATATGTGAAGAGTGTTGGGTGTAAATATAAAAATAAAAACATAAAATATGAATTTGCGCCTAAGATGTCAACGGTGTGATGTGTATAAAGAAAATATGAGGTGTATGTTGAGAGTGGGGGTGTGGCGGTATTTGGGAAATGTTTGTGAGATGTATTAAAATAAATTATAATTGAAAAAACAAATGTGAGGTGAATTAAATATGCGAAGGGTGTATTCAACAATATGTGAGATGTTAATAAAATAAGCCAATAGGAAATAGAACTTTCGACCATAAATTTGTCCGTATGATGATAAGAAATATGATACATATATTGGAGATATGTCATTTTTATTAATCCAATCTCAATTAAATGATTTGACAAAAAAGAAAAAAGAAAAAATCCTAATTTAATGAAGGTATAGATTTGAACTTTAGTGCTGAATGAGGAGCAAAGTATTAGTAGCCAATTTGGTTATGTGATGTCTAGGTCTGGAATTCTTATAATTAAACACATAGACCTCTAACGCATCCAAAACGAAGTGACTATGAAGAACGGATAAATACGGGTTCATTTGATAAATATTTCGTTTTTATTTTTTCTAAAAAAAATTGAAAATCGATTTGATAACTACTTATAGTTTTAAAAAAAAAAAAATGAAAAGCCCAAATTTGAAAAATTAAGAAAATAGTTTTCTGTTTTCATTTTTTGAAACTTAAAAACAATTATCAAACGAAATTTCAATTTGAAAAAAAAAAAATTAAAAACAAAAAAAAAACCCCTAAAATAAACCTTATGGTTGCCTTTTTTTTAATGTGTATGGTCGCATTTTCTTATGAAATAAAAGTATGCTCACAGTTCGGTTAATTAATAAAAAATCAGATGTGCTTGCTATTAAAAGTCAAACCTTTTTTTTTGTTGGTTGGATTTGAAAAGGAGTAAGTAATCCTTTGAAGACAAAAACAAATGCAAATTGCAATTTAATACACGTAGTAAGGTATGAGCAAAGTCTTTCTCTTTCTCTCTCTCTCTCTCTCTCTTGAAAGAGAGACCAAACTAATTAACAAGTGTTTTGGCTTTAATCTTTCGGATCATGTTAGGATTCATACCAAGTTTACAACTAAAAGAATGATTGAATGAGCTCAACTGAACCGATCAATTGTGGTAAGTAGAAATTAAGCAAGTTAAATCTTGCAAGCATCACAAAAACCAGGCTTAAATTCTCCATGAACAACAATTAATTAAATAATTAATTAATAAAAGTAGTACCTGATGATATTAGTGATCTCCTTCTGGGTTTCCAATCAATCCTTGTGGAAGAAACCAAAGCAAATCCTTCCAAACCCCCATCACTGCCCTTCATCTTCTTCCCCACATGATCATCATCTAAACCATAAATATTCTCCTTCTCCATCAAAACACGAAGTATCAGAAGCAGAACAACAACAACAGCACCTTAGAGAGCGGAACGAGCGAGAGAGAGAGAGGAGAATTGCTCTTGCTGCTCTTCCTGTTGGGAATTTTATTTGAGCATTTTACTTGTTTGTTTTACGCTTGATTGCTGACCTAGAAAAACGAGGAGATAATTGCAATGTTCGACCAACACGATGGACGGGACCATGTGGGTACTTTTGACGGTCGAGATTTGGCAGTTGGTGGACGATTTGAGGCTAACAGTTGTCCCTTCTCTCCGTCTCTGCCACTGCCATTGGGTCCCCCTCTCATTTTCTTGCGTGCTTTTTAAGAGCATCTCATCGGGAGATGCAACTAGATGAACAGTTATATTTATATTTTATTTTATATCTTTTAAAAATGTAAATAAAAAATTCTACTGCAATGCAATGAGAAGAATGTAAACTAAATATTCTGTTTAAATCTCTCTCTTAGAAGCAGAATCCGTCACTAAAAATAAAAAATAGAATGTGTGTGTAACGTATACATATGTGTGTGTGTGTACAGACAAGGAATTCTCATTTTTGGGTAAAAAAGGGACTAGCTATTAGGGGTGGGTTGGAAAAACCGAAAACCGAAAACCGAAAAAAAACGGACCGAAAACCGGACCGAAACCGAAAAAACCGAAAAAAAAAAAAAAACCGAACCGAATAGGGGTGAACCGAACCGAACCGAATAGTGTCTGGTTCGGTTTCGGTTTCTGGGGTTCAGAAACCGAACCGAACCGAAGTCTTCAAAAACGACGTCGTTTTATGCCTAATTCTAAAACGCCACCGTTTTATGCCTAATTCTAAAACGTAAAACCTAAACCTAGGTCTTCTTCATCCGCTCTCAGTCTCTCCGTCTCCGCTCTCGGTCTCGCCTCACTCTCAGCCATTTTCTCGGTCTTCTTCATCCTCTCTCAGCCTCATCTCTCTCTCAGACTCTGTCAATCTCATTCTCTCTCAAGGCTCAAGCTCACTGTGACCATTCTCATTCCCAATTCATCCTCTCTCAAGCTCTCGCCGAGTTGCTGTGACCATTCTCAATTTCTCATTCCCAGCAAAAGGTTAGTGACTCTCACTCTCACGTTTTATTTTCTGCTCTACATTCAAACCAAACCTCTAAATCTCGAGTCTTAAACAGGTCAGAGCACTGGAAGTGGAAGCTCGAGTCGTAAACAGGTGAGAGCACTCTGACATCAACAATTAGCAGTGGGCTAATATTTGCAAGTTTGTTGCTTTTTGTTTCAATTTTACAGTCTTGTTTTATTGACTAGCTTCCTTTTTTCCGTTTTTATGGTCCGGGATGGTGTGGTGGTTGTCAAATTCACTTGGGATTGTCAGTTTGAGCTTTTGTTTCCGAAATTTCGAGATTTGATTTTACTTGTACATTTATTTTCTGTACAATTGTAGTTTGATTTGATTGGTATGGTGTGCTTTGTGTTGTGCGAACTATTCAAGTGGGTTTTTACTGGTTGAAGCATTTCGATTGTAAAATTAAAATTTCGTTGAAGTTTTTCTTTTGTTTGCTTGCTATATTGGGAGTTATGAGTAAAATAGAAAGAAAATGCTATAGTTCTTTTCCGCCTGTAGGCGTATCTAAGAGCTTGAACATTATTTATTGCTTTGTTTCACTTCCTAGTTCCTATGTATTACAAGAACCAAAGTGTTAGTTTTGTCTGTTTTATCAAAACGTATGTTGAGGGAAATGTATGATTCGTATTTGACACAAGTTCTAGATGATACCAAAAGAAACAAAACAAATGAGAATTGCCGCTATGAAGTTTTAACACTTACAAGTGACGGAGACTTACTGCATAGTTAGTCATGTCCAATTTGACACCAAGTAAATCCCGAATGACATCATGTGTCATGCTCTCTGCTGCAGTCAGCCTAGTATTCAGCAAACATACCTGAGATCATATTTCAATCAAATCAATACTCTTCTGATGGTTAGCGGTTGTGTCAAATCAATACTCTAGTTCCTTAATATGACATCATGGCCAAAGACAATTCTTGTTCCTTTTGCATGTGAATCGTACCTTTGCTTATTATATGTTTTGTATCTTAATTAGATGAAGTCAAGTGCATCAAAGGCCTCGAGCTCAAGCTTAAACTCAATGAGATCATCAAGCTCAACTCAACAAACTCCTCTTACTCATGGTGGATCCACAAATTTAGTGGATGCAACTCCAAAACAAGGTGGCTCAAGTGATCAAGTAAGTAACGAAGACACTCTCTTGGATACACTAAAAAGTCATTCAAGATCTACAATTTGGGAGCATTTTGATAGGATAATTGAGGGAGGTAGAGTTAAAGGGGTGTGCAAGTATTGCAACAAATCGTATATGGCCGACACGGATAAAAATGGTACAACTTGCATAAGAAATCACTTAGCTAGATGTAGGAGCTATGGTCCTAATAAGGAAATATTTGCCGCAACTAGGCAAAAGATCTTAACCTTTGCTGGCACAAAAGATAAGTTGGAAGCTATTGGTTTTTCTCAAGTGGAAGTTACTAAGGCTTGTGTTGAGATGATAATTATAGACGAGTTACCTTTTTCTTTCGTCGAGGGAGATGGTTTTCGTCATTTTTGCATGCATGCATGTCCTTTGTGGAGAGTACCTAGTCGTAAGACAATAGCTAAAGATGTACTTGGCTTGTTTTACTCTGAAAAGGAGAAATTGAAAAGTCAGTTGAAAACATTTAGGGTGTGTCTAACAACGGATACATGGACTTCTATTCAACAAATAAATTACATGGTTCTCACCGCTCATTTTATTGATGATGATTGGATGTTACATAAAAAGATTTTGAACTTTTGTGTCATTCCAAATCATAAAGGAGAATCCATTGCTCAACTTTTGGAGGAGTGTTTGGTGGAGTGGGGCATAGAGAATGTGTTAACTATTACGGTTGACAATGCTTCGGCAAATGATTCCGGCTTAAGGGATTTGGTGCACCTAATAAGTGGGTGGGGGATTCCTAATGCACTTTTGCATGATGGAAAGTATTTGCACATGAGGTGTGTTGCTCATATCCTTAATTTGGTGGTGAATGATGGGATAAAAATGTTGAATACCGCCATACAAAGCATTCGTAATGCGGTTAGGTATGTAAGATCTTCCCCTCAAAGGTTGGAGAGCTTTAAAAGGTGTGTTGAGAAAGTGAGAATAGAAAGCAAAGGGCTTGTGATTTTAGATGTCCCTACTAGGTGGAATTCCACATTTTTAATGTTAGAATCGGCTTTGAAGTTCAAGATGGCTTTTGATAGGTTGAAAGTAGATGATGGTCATTACCTTCCTTACTTTATTAAAGAAAATCATGATAATATAAGGGAGGGGCCACCTTCGACTCATGATTGGAGTGAGGCGGGAATATTTGCATCCTTTTTGAGACCTTTCTATGAAGTCACTTTAAAAGTGTGTTGTTCTAATACTCCAACAATTCATACTACTTTTGGTGATTTGTTTAAGATCAAAAGTCTCCTCATTGAAAACAAAGATAATGAATTCTTGTCTATGATCTCCATGTTGATGCAAGAAAAATATGACAAATATTGGGGATCAATTGATGATATGAATCAATATGTTTTTATTGCACTTGTGCTTGATCCTCGCCATAAATTGGATAAGGTGGTTGATTATTATGAGATACTATATGGCGAGGACGAGGAAAAAGTTGAAATTGCAACCAATGCGGTGAAAAATTTGTTGTTTGATCTTTACAAGATTCATGAAGAGTTGTCTTTTGATACACAACAAAGCACAAGTAGTGTTGGTAGTTCTCAATCGGCAACTACAAGTGGAGATCCTTTATCAAGCATGACAGAGATTGAAAGAAAGTTGAAAGAGAAAAGTGAAATGAGAAAAGCAAAGAGAGCCCGTATTGTGCACAATGATTTGGATAGGTATCTTTCGGATCCTAATGAAGGGGAAGAAGAGGCAAACTTTGATATCTTGAATTGGTGGAGGGTGAATGGGCTTTCTAAGTATCTTATTTTGGCACGAGTTGCAAAAGAGATTTTAGCTATTCCCGTATCAACCATTGCTTCGGAATCCTCCTTTAGCACAAGTGGACGAATAATTGATCCATATCGTAGTTCTTTGAGTCCAAAAATGGTGGAAGCTTTGATATGTACACAAAATTGGCTTAGGTCAATTCATGTAGCATTACATCATGAGCCAACCATTGAGGAGATTGAATTTTGTGAAGAAGTTGAGAAAGGTAATTACCGTAATTTTACTTATTGCATTTGGTTTTGTTAGACTATTTTAATTACATGCTAAGTCGCATGCTTGCTTTACATCATGTTGTTTCATTTTTTATTTGTATGTAGAAATGGCAAGTGGAAACTCAAACAAAGGTGTTATGTTGCCGCCTAGGCCGCCTAAGCGTTGAGCTTGAGGACTTGGAAATTGGAAGACTTGATTGATGATTCTAGTTGGAACTTAGAAGACTTAATTGATTGATTTCATACTTGTAGGTTTTTATGTGGATGACTATGAAGACGTGACATTGAATGTGAACTTTCATATTTCCATTTTTTTTTCAATTTTGGAGGAAAAAAAAAAAAAAAAAAAAAACCGAAAAAAACCGAAACCGAACCGAAAAAAAACCGAACCGAAAAAAACCGAACCGAAAAAAACCGAAAAAAAATTGAACCGAACCGAACCGAACCGAAATTTCGGTTCGGTTTCGGTTTTACGAAAAAACCGAACCCAGCCCTACTAGCTATGGAACTCACTTCACTTTAAATTTTAATGATCCGAATCGTGTATTTTGTAAATCTCAATTCACATATCATCTTTACAAAAATTCAATTTAATCACAAACCATTTTCCTATTTAATTATCATGTGTTCGTCATTTTTTATAAACTCAATTAGATATCTCCAATCTTTCCGATTTGACTAATATTTTGTAATGATAATTTATGAGGCCCAACTTAAAAAATAGACGGTTTGAATCGTTGAAATTCGAGATGGTGTGGGCCCCACAACTAATCCCTAACTTTTTGTTAAAAAAAAGTGAGGATCCATTCTCTTAAATGCCTCATATATATATATATATAAAGGCAGAATGCAAAAAAGGTGAAGCTTTCTTATTATCTAAATTTCCCTTCTCCCATGACGAATTTTCAAAAATAAAAAATTCACAAAAAAAACCTCACGGAATGAAGGACTGGAGCAATAGGAATCAAGTTGGGCGTCTTAGCTTTCGTCTCTAATTGGTCTTGTGAATAAATTCATCCTGGAAGTTGATTTTTTGTTGAAGATCATTAGAGTGTGCATAATGGATTTTAGGCATGATTGCATTGCCCCAGTTGGACTGTTGACGTACTTGAATTGAGTTGCATGTAGACTTCAGACGAGAGGTCTACGAGTTGGACTCGCGATGAAGTGTTGGCCTGCACGGAGGCTAACTTGCCTTCGCTTCTCGGCTTGGAAGTTCTTTGTGAACTAGGTCCATGCTTATCGGATATCCTTGGGTATGCCTGTCCCTAAGTTATGGGATTATCATCTCTCTTTCTTTTTACTCTTCGTGTCGTAGATCGTGATACCGTGTAGTAGAACCATCATGGTTCATATGTGGGTTCGGAACCTAGAACTTGAGACTTAGTTCCGGAGTTGAACTTTATATCTTTTTTAAGGGTGACTTGACTCGAGTGTACTTCTTCCTGTCTTTAGACTTGGCCATTGATGTGAAATATTCTAACACTCAAATTAAAACCCTATGATTGTAGTATATGAAAGTAGGGATCGTTTTAGGCTGGGGATTAGAAGGGATGCTAATCAACACAATTAAGACTAAAAAAAAACACTAAAATATACTCTATAGACTCTAAACTAACTTAAAACACTCAAAACAACAACAAACACTTAAAAAGACTCAATTTTAGACCTAACAAGTGTTTTGGACGAAAATAAACCTTAACTTGACTCAAAAGACTCAAAGAAAACAGATTTTGACTCAAATAACAAGACTAAATGAAAGGGAGATTGTTTTTGACGAATTTAAAACTTAAAACAAAAACTTTGTAGAAAATACTTTGGAAAAACGAATTTAAGTGAAATAAATGGGTGAAAGGCTAGTTAGACGGTCCTTCTCCACACATGATATATGCATACGAACCAATTTCCAGTTATTATTCCTTTAGACTATGAATGACAACACCCCAAGTTAGTTGCATCGCACAACTAACCATCAGATTTTCCTTATTTCATTGAATTAGATGGAATACGCATCTAAACCAAATTATCTTTCTCAAGTTCCCTATATGAAACGCATGATAAAGATACATATCAAAAGTCATTAAGTGTTGTGAAAATCATAAGCATTGACAAGGCATTCATCACTATGAAACGCATGAGACTCATACCAAGGATTTACTTAACACGATTGTGACTAGCAACCTCCACTACTTGTGAATATAAGTGAATAACTCTTATGTGAAACCCCCTTATACTCTAGCATCAAGTTTTCATAACTTAGATAAGCAAATCACATTCATGCCTTAAGAAACAATAACTGGACGTAATCAGTTCATATAAAACATATAATCATGGCTTCGAATTCACCTCTAACTAAAAAGAAGTTAGTTCCACATGTTCACAAAACAAAGATAATTAAACTTAAACATTAAAAACAAAGATAGAATACACCTAGAAACACTCCAGGTGGCTCCTCCTTCCTTCCTTGCTGCCAACAATGGGGATTTGTGTGAATTTAGGCTCTTGAGGTGTGGTGGATGGTGTGGTGTGAATTTGTGGTAGAGGGTGGTGGTTTTTGAGTGTTGTGGCATCAAGTATTTATAGGGTGAAGGGGAGGCACGAATTTGGGCTGAAAAGGAGAGGAATTAGGAATCCAAATCACCAAAGAACAAGGATACTTTCAATCAGATTCCAAGGAGGACAAGGAATGGTCCCTGTGGTAGATTCTAGAACTTCTAGAAGGGTTACATGTGACATAAACTTAATGCACGAAAATAGGGCTTCTAGAACTTGATATTTAGGTGATTTAATGTGAAAAGGAGTCCTCTTTGAAGTTGGAATTAAGGTAGGAAAAGATTAGGATAGGATAAGATAAGATAAGGTTGGATAAGGTTTAGATAAGATAAGGAAATTTGGATAAGGTTCCTTATTTCTTGCTTTTTCCTTATCTTCGTTGCATTTGGACTTCTTTCTCCAGATTTTTAGCCTTTCCTAGCATCTCTTGACTTCAATTTCGTCCATCCACATTGCTCCATAGTTAAGCTATCCAATCCATGCCCAAAACTGCTCCAAATAGCCTCAAAATGCACTTTCTTGCTCCTTTTGCCATTAGGACCTAAAAACATACGAAAATAGCTTAAAAGACTAAAATAGATAGTAGTTAAGTAACTAAATGCAAGGAAACAACATAACTAAGCAGCATAAATATGCTCCTATCAGCCATGCTCATCAAAGAGGTTGTGTTGTTGTCGGAGTTACTAGCTCCACCAAAATGATGTTGGACCTAGTTAGTCCAACGCTGGGGATCTAAAAAGAATAGGGGATGTGCGATCAGCATGTACCATTTTTGTAAAACAATAACAAATAGTCAGATTGTACTCTTTGTTTCATGGTAAAGTGATATAAACTTTTAAAAGCAATAAGATATTAGAACAAAATAAATAAATAAGATATTAGACAAAAATAAATAAAGGCATTACAAACCCTCTCTTTTTGTGTTCACATGGGAAAATCCGGGCCTTGCAATTAATAAAACTCTTCTTCAAGTCATATAGAGTTGGGGTTCGTGACTCTTCAATCCTTTATTAAGTAATTGTGACCATTGTCCTTGTTTTTGTTGTCACTTTTGAAAGCTTAAGACATCCTCAAAATCCTCAGAAGGAACCTTCCTTGAACTATGCCATCTTGATCTTCAAAATATTCAAAACATCCAAAAACGTCAATTTGAAAAAGCTGCGCGCTGGGCCTTCTTTTCTTCACCACGATCAAACAACTTGGAATTAAATTATGGAATTTTGACACAATTATTTTGAGAGACTCACAAATCCACTCCAATTGAAATTACTACAATTCCCTTGTTTGATCATTTTTTTTTTCCAAAGTAGATTCACATGTCGATAAAGTGATATGGTCGGGGGAATACAAATTCACTTTCAATGAAACCACCAATTGTTGGAACCCAATTCATGCACATTTGCAGATGGAGGTGAAATCTAGTCGAAGTAGCCCTTGACCTTCAGCAAGGGGAGAACATGGTTGATTGGGGGGTGTGGTTGAATCTGAATATGACTGACTACATATCTACAGGAAGGAGAATTAAACTACGGGTGTAGTTTTATGAAAGAATGAGGTCAACCATCCTTGATGAATAACCTATGGTGGGGTATTAAGCAGAGGAGTTCTCCATGGACGTGTCTACGTGTAGAGGCAGCGTAAAGGCCTTTGTTAGGCATAGATAGAATGTGTGATGTAGAGAATATTATACTTAGAGATAAGTCTGAGAGATATGTCATGTCCACCCCGATAAATAGCCATGTTTGTGTATTTATAGGGATCTTGATAGTTCTTGTAGGAAGAGTAATCTTCATCAAATTGGGAGACTATCTAAGAGAGAATATAGGATAAGATACCCAATCTTCCTAGAATCTTGATTAGTTGCCTAATCCTTAAGATATCATAATTAGGGTTTCTTTACTTGGGACATAATTAATATCCTTAATAGGCCTAAGCCAAGCTTGCCGGACTACGCTTCATGGGCTTCCGGCATTTCGGTCATTCTTTCCACGTATCATTGACCCATCCCACAATTGATATATATTCAATTTGGTTAAACATCATCGTGTGAACAACTGGCGACACCTTCAGTTTGATTAACAATACTGGGGCTGTAAAACTTGCTTGGCCTAGGAGACCTTTAGTTTGGTTAAACAACACTCTCTTATCCTTGTTGGTTACCTATCCAAGTTTTAGTTGGTGAAGAGTTTCTGATTTCATCACCAAAAAAGGTCACTTCATCAACTTCCTAGCGAAGCGAGGTGTTATATGATTGGTTAATCCCAGGTACACTTCAGAGTTTGACATTCATCTAGCCGAACAACTTTCACTATAAAGACGCTCATTTTCTTTGAGTATCTTTACTGTTAGAGCCTGTACCTGATCCAGCACACTTATATTTTCACAAATATAGTTGAAGCCGTTGAACCCTTTGCAGAGGATCCTGAACTTCACAATGAGATTAGCAATCTTGTCTTCAGGTTCTAAGAACTCTAGATCAAGAGTGTTCCTCAGCCGTAGTCGCTCGGTCTAGAAGTCAATAACGCAATTCTACATCACTACTACATTCATCTTATTCGCCCAATTCACCTTGGTGGCTAGGTGACATGCCCACATCAATCACAAAAAGGACGTAGTTAGTTCTTAGTTATTTGGTCTGCGCGCCATGTAAGCTTGGTAGTTTTTAGGTCAATAATTGTTTATTTCATTTGATGTGCTTGTTTGAAGAAACATTCAACTCAAGTTACTAGCTACGTTCTTATTGCGAAATGTCGAAAGCTATATTTATAATCCGAAAATGTATGGTTTCTAATTTATAATCAAAATAAATGCTTCTAGCTAGCTAGTAATGCCATTGAATTTTTCCCCCTTCGGATCGCATCTAATGTTATTGTTTGTTTGAACAAAACTGGGAGAGGTCGTTGAAGGTGGGCTGAGGCTCTTTGAGGGACGTGCGTGGGTTCTTTTTATACATATACTCAAAATATAAGCATATTTTTAAAAGAAAATGTTAAGGAGACTACATTGTATCATCTCAACGGAGCAAGCATGTCTTTTTACGCTAGCAAAATGTAACATATACCTATGATTCCAAGTGAAGCAATGCATATATGGCACCCCGAAGTCGCTGTTTTTGTTACAACCAATTACGCTTAATTATAGCAGGTTGATAGGGAAAATTACACTCCATGCATTCTATGCATGAAGGACGAAGCAATGGCCAAACTCAAATCTCGTTGCACCAGCCATTTCTTTCTCACGGTAAAATTTGGCTCCATCCATCTTTTAAGACCTCTCCCTTCTCTCCCTATTTTAAAACCTATCTGTAAATTAACTGTCCCATATATCATCTCTCCCATCCCCCAACCAATTGTACATATCATTTTCCACTAGACCAAAAAAAAAAAAAAAACAAAAAACAAAAAAAAAAACAGCGCCTCCCTCTGTAGTCCTCCCTCCATGAATCTCTGATCGGCGTGTGATGTGGTTTTCACTCACAATGCCTCGCTAATTTACACATGCATCGTACAAGTTATGATGATGATGACGACGAGCAAGTAAAGTGTATTAATTGGCGGAGAATCACATTAAACACGCCGATCTGGGTCGAAAATTCAAGAGAAATGGAGGTGCAGAGGATGAGGCAGTTGATGTTGTTATGGTCTAGAATGCAAAGCACTCGTGTGGCCCTCGTGGGTGGGAATCACACCGCCGCCCGGTTTTGCACTCGCTAAATTCTTTTGGCTCTCCGCGCTAAATCTCCCTCTCTGTCCCAAAACAATCCTTCATCTGCTCTCTTTTTTTTTCTCACAATTCAATATTTTACCTGTCTTCGCATCGGCCGAATTATCAGTCTAGTAATTCTCGAATTTTGCACACAACATTAGTACTCAATTTTTTTTCACGACTATGACGGTCAATTTGATCCAAGGTTTCCATACCAAACACCAACCGAAGCATGCTGCTCCAATCGGATTGTATCCAGATGCCAAGTACTTGGTTATTCGAATTCCGGATTCCAGAGCCTTGGTCCTCGTCGCTCGTTCTTTCATCTTGGCTTTGTGCATCGTCTCACTCCCATGGTTGCACTCACTCATCCCCATTGCAACCACTTCTCTGCGTGAAATAATTAGCTCATCCGACATGCTTAATCTGGAGCTCCTGCCTTTGATCTTCAGGGACTTGGCCAACGAAGGCCTATACAAGAGAGGCACACATAAAGCTGTTTTTGTAAGCAGTGGGGACGAAGAAGCTGCCAAAGCATCTCAGATCTTCGATAACGAAGATATTAACGAAATCGAGCTTATCAACTCCGACAAACAAAGATCAATCCCTGAAAACTCAATTGACTTTGCATTCGTCTCTGCCTTCCCTGCCGCCTCAAAGTTCGTCGAAAGGACTCTTAAAATCGGTGGGATCATCGTGCTTCAGCTCAGCAATGACGCCTCCAACAGCTTCAAGAAGCCTGACAACTACAAGATGGTGTACTTGAGGCGATTGGACACAACCGTTTTGGCAATGGGGAAGACCAGCACCCACGCAACTGAAACTTCATCCTCTACCACCAGCTCTCCCAGAAGAAGAAGGCTCTTGGCTGAGGAGGCAAAGAAGGAGGCGTTGAAGAGGCTAGAAGATGTGCTTCTAGAACCCCCTAGAGCCGGGTCTCGGAAATCGAGGCGGTACTTGAAGCGAACGAGGTTCCTCCCAGACTTGATGGGTGACTCGCTCGAGAGCTACCCTAGAAGGGTTTTTATTGACGTAGGATTGCCGGAGAAGGAAGGCGGAAGTGGGACGAGCTGGTTTGCGAAGAACTACCCTACCCGGAACAAGAACTTTGAGATGTACAAGATCGAGACCGTGACAGAGGAGAGTTCCGGGAAGGAGGTGGTTCAGACTGGAATGTCAGAGTGGCTGAACAAGAATGTTAAGGAGGAGAAGTACGTGGTGATGAAGGCCGAGGCCGAGGTGGTGGATGAGATGGTGAAGAGTAAAGCGATTCATCTGGTGGATGAGCTTTTCTTGGAGTGCAAGCCACAGGGACATAATGGGAAAATTAATGTTAGGAGCCGCAGAGCATATTGGCAGTGCTTGGCATTGTACGGGCAGCTTCGGGATGAAGGTGTTGCGGTGCATCAATGGTGGGGTTAGACAGAAAAAAGTTTCCGGGCATAGAGAGAGAGAGAGAGCGGAGGGAGTTCCACGAGTTCAGAGAGAGAGGTAACAATATAGCAAGCAAAAACTGTTGTTGTTTTGATTATTTTTCTTCTTTTTTGTTTTCTTTTTCGATTGCATTTGTTTTGTTGGTGTGTACTACTTTGCATGTATGGACTTAGAGTTCATATAATTCATCGTCATGAAGAAGAAACTCTCTGCAAGATCTTGAAGACGAAAAAAGAAGATGAAACGTTTGTGACACGAGGGATGGTTTCAACTGAAAGTTGTACGATGTTTTGTTCTTAAACAAACAAAGAAATACAGAGAGAGAGAGAGAGAGAGAGAGAGAGAGAGAGAGAGAGAGAGAGAGATACATATATATAATGTGCTGTTGCTAATTATGTCATTGATTTTTGGTACTTGTATCATTTAGTCATGATTCAGAGCTAAGCTGCTCAGATGTGTATGAACTGGGATCACGGTTTTACAGGTTAGTGAGAAATTTCAAAGTTCTCATATATGGGACGTCCAATTTCAGCTTCTTTTAATAATATTATATATGCATTTTATTAGGGTTTTTTTTCTTTCTCTCGTGTGGATTTGAGTTCTCTAGTTTCACCAACCTTGTGTTAAAAATGTTCTATCTTGCCTTTGATACGGAAAGGTTTGAGCCAGTTTGGGTTTAGCCCAGTAGTGAGACGGTAGGAGTAGGCAAAAGATTCAGAGTTCGAAACTCTTCTTTATAACCCGAAAGTTGTCAAGAATTTGCCTGTAGATCATTAGGGATATTTGCATTTTTGTTGAATTACTCAACGCCTTATTCTTGAGGCAAAAAAAAAAAAAAAAAAAATTGGAGCTCGTTTGGATGTTTTTTTAAAATGACTGAAGGTGCTTTTAGAGAAAATATTTTTTGGTTCCAAAATCACTTAAAGTGTTTTCTGCAAAAAACACCAGTTATGTGCTTCTTCCATGAAGCACTTTAAGTGTTTTTTCAGAATTTACTTGCATTTTTACTAAGGATTAGTTCCAAAAATATTTTCACCAAAAGCGCTTTCAATGATTTTAAAAACACATCCAAACGAACTCTTAGTGACTTTCAATTGCTTGTTTTCCTTTTATATACTAATCTACAAGCAATAATGGATGGGAGATGTGGTAACCGATATGGGACCTCAAATGTAAGAGTAAATGATCATAATGACTTGTTTGCTTTTGTTATATGTGTTATGGTTTTGCTCACCAAAATTGTTGGACGAGGTTTGTAGTCGAAATCTGGACGAATAAATGTTTGACAATACAATATTATGGTTGTTCAGAGTGTTTAAGCGGCTGTATGACAATGGTTGCAAAGGGTTTTCCAAATGTTTAGGCATGTTCACGCCGCACTAAAGCAAGCAATGAATTTTTTTTTTTTTTTTTTTGTTTAAATTCTTTAAGGATTTATTTTCTTACTTCAACAAAATAGTATTAAATTTAACGAGAATTGCAAGAGAGATGCCAAGAAGGTTAGAGCAGGTTACAAAGAAATTAACAAAAAAGGGATAAGCGAATTCTTTTAGTCAAAGTTGTTTCTTTCTACTAAAGGAATTTCTCAAGGCAATCACAAGGACGTGAACACAAATTACTAAACCTCGTTAAATTATTGTGTTCTTGTGTCTCTGTAGCCTAAATGGCTACTGTTATTGTTATGTGAAGCAAGATTCTAAAAAACGTTACGCGTTAGTCAGGCGACGGGTTGATACCTAGTGCCTAGACGGCTAGGTGGGGTCTAGGCTGATTTAATTAAATTTATTAATAACATATAAATAAGTATCTACTTACACTCTAAAAACAAAAATATATATACTTGTATTGAGAATTTAGGAAAGTTAAAACTTAAGCCATATTGCCGTCATCACTGACAAATGCAGCAAAAAAATAAGAAAAAGACCAAAAGTCAAATTTGAAAATTCACTATTTTTTTTCTTTCAAACAATAGATTTATTAGATTAGATGTTAGATTAATGAACCGATTAGATTTGAACCCACGCCGTGATGCAAGAACAACACTTCTCTCCACCATTGTGGTAGAGGGCCACTTGCTAAAAATTCACTAATTAGGTAGGTTATTAAAAAAAACCTTTAACTTAATTAAAAAAAAGGGTAAATTACACAAAACTATCTCAACTATGGATTGCATCACAATTTCATACCTTATGTTTTAGACATTACAATATCACACCTCAATTTACGAATTCGTTGCAATGTTAGACATCTGTTAAAAATTCCGTTAGTTTATCTGTTAATTGTTGACGTGACAAAAGTAGGGCCATATGTTTAATGACCTATCATCAAATTTGTATCACGTGGCAAAAAAAATAATTTAAAAAAAGTTTAATAGTTTAATATTGCCAAAAACAAGAAAACATATTTAAAATATAATTACATTAGTTAATTAAAAAAATATACAACAATGAAAAGGATTAAACAATAAACAACCATCTTTCACTTCCCACTCTAGTCCCCCAATCCCACGACCACCTGCTTTCCCACCCAGATGCAAATCATGCAATCTTCAACCCAGAAATAACGCCAACATGTCGCCTGCAAATTAAATCTGACGAAGCACGCCACATGCAAATAAAATCTGACGAAGCACCGCATTCCGCCATGGCGAGCGAAGTTAGTGTGAGATTTGACCGAATCCGCCCTCCTCCTTCTGCGATTCGAGTACTTGATTCGGAGCGGGTACAAGAATTTGTTTGGGTCATTGCAGTTCAGTCACGTGGGGAGTCGCCGCTCTCGCTGGAGTTTAAGTTGGTGGAGTTGGGATGGTGGGTTGGGGACTGCGATGTGAACTGGGGAATAAGGTTAATGGAGTTCTGATGGTGGATAGCAATTCGGGGCCGAGGGCTGGGAGAAAATAGGGCTTATTTACTTTCATTTTTTTTTTCATTATTTTAAATTTTGTAAATTTTTTAATTAACTAATGTAATTACACTTTTTTTTTAACCAAAAAGTATATTTTAAATATATTTTCTTATTTTTGGCATTATTAAATTATTAATTTTTTTTTAAATTATTATTTTTGCCACGTGGCACAAATGTGATAATATTTCATTAAACATGTGGCCCAGCTTTTGCCACATCAGCACTTAACAGATAAGCTAACATAATTTTTAACGAAAGTCTGACATTGTAACGAATTTGTAAATTGAGGTATGATATTGTAATGTTTAAAACATGAGTTATGAAATTGTGGTGCGATACATAATTGAGGTAGTTTTGTGTAATTTACCTTTAAAAAAATTAAAAAACAATGGAACCGCCTAGCATCTGCCTAGCCCCCTCCTAGCCCACTTAGCCACTACCTAGCCTGTCTGACCGCCTCGCCGCCTAGCCCTTACTCGATTTTTCTCCACGTTTCGGCCTAAATCGCATTGGTCCTCCACCGCCCAGGCCAATTTTTAGAACAATAATATGAAATCCGAAATAGTTCATTTCAAAGATCACCAAGTCATAATCAGAGATTCAGAATAAGAAAACTCCAATATTAAGCTCTCTTTCCCAAAACTGCCACATAGTAATTATGTAGATATCGAAATTTCGGTGAAAATAAATGTTCACCAACACATTGAATTCAACATGTAGGGCTTACATGCCATGAACCATGAGTCTCACAAATCTTACACATGACATATATATGCCATCAAAATCGAACTAGTCATCAAGAGGGACATGTGCCAGCACTTGACAGAAAGAAATTAAGGAATTATTTTATTTTTTTAAATTAAACAAATTAATTGATTTAAATTTGAAACAAATGAAAGTGCCAAATCGAGAAAGATTGATTTATTTGATTTTTATTTGATTAAATCAAATATTAACTGATGAAGTCAAATCACGAACCAAGCCACAAATCAAGTCTTAGTTCTTTCGTCTATTAATCAGACCACAATCAAGGCCAAATCCACTCGTAGGCGAGACTTGGAGAGCCTATAAATACGAGGCTCCAAGACAAAGAAAGGGGCCAGAAATTCATCCAATCATTCAGACGCTCAAACTTCCAAACTCTCAAACACTTGGAAGATTCAGAAAGTTCTTTGAATCTTTCGCCACACCCGTGAAGATTCATCAAGCACCACTACACGTGCCGGTTCTTCCATTGCCCATAACCAAACCCTTGTGGCATTCGTTCATACAAGATGAAGTCATACGACCATCGAATCAACACCCCTTACATATACACACATCATCATCGAAATTCGAACAAGAGGATTCAAGTTTTGTTTTAAAGTGCATACAAACTTAATTACTTATTTGGGTTGTCCAGATACTTATTTGAATGCTGATTGGCTAGATGTCCAGATACTTAATGCTCTACATTACTGGCTATCTTATTTATCTGCGTTCTAATCTCATTTCCTAGTGCTATAAGAAGCAGCCAACAATTTCTTGATCTAATGTTGAGTCTGATAATCATTCTCTTGCTTATGCGTGTGCTACAACCGCTTGGATTTGCTTTCTTCTTGGTCAGCTTGGTGTTTGCTTGTTTACACATGTTGTAGAATTTTTCAAGTTGACGGGCTGAAGGCCCACTCCAACAACACCAATATTATTCCCACTTAACCACTTGCACAATCATTAGGTGTGGGGTTTTATCACAAAAGGCATCGATGTTAGTTAGAGTGGGGTAATTCTATATAAATGGGTCTTTGCCCTTTCCTCTGTTCGATGTGGGACATATGGGGTTCCAATACTCCCCCGCACGTGAGACCCTATTTTATGGGTCACACATGAAATTCCACACATCAGCAACCACGTGGAGCCATGTCGGGACTCACCCAATCGCATGGGGCTAATAAGGACCCACCCAATCATGTGGCATCTTTGGCCTATGTGAAGCCATATAGGGACTCACCAATCATGTGGGGCCAATGAGGACCCCCCCAATCACGTGGCAGTACGGGCCCGTCCCCTGGCTCTGATACCATGTAGAATTTTTCAGGTTGACGGGCCAAGGACCCACTCCAACAACACCGATACTGTCCCCACTTAACCACCTGCACAATCCTCAGGTGTGGGGTTTTATCACAAAAGGCCTCGATGTTAGTTAGAGTGGGGTAATTCTATATAAATGGTTCTTTGCCCTTTCCTCTGTCCAATGTGGGACATAATGGGATTCCAACACATGTTTTATTGCATTGCGACAATCTAGGTGCCACTTATCTTGTTGCTAACCATGTTTATCATGCTCACACACGTCATATCGAGCTTAATTATCATTTTGTCCGTGAAAAAGTTACACTTCGTGTCACGTGTTTGCTATATTCCCTTTGCTAATCTTCTTACCAAGACTCTCCATCAACCTCGTCATGTGCCCCTTTGTTCGAAACTTGTCTAATCAGGCTCATCCAGTTTGCAGGAGGA
Organism: Pyrus communis; assembly: GCF_963583255.1. Classification (NCBI taxonomy): domain Eukaryota; kingdom Viridiplantae; phylum Streptophyta; class Magnoliopsida; order Rosales; family Rosaceae; genus Pyrus; species Pyrus communis. The sequence goes on along the minus strand of NC_084809.1, from coordinate 22,556,694 downwards.
GGGGGTGTTAGAATAGCAGCCAGCACACATGCTATGCGGGTGCAAGTAAATTTACTTTTTATTTTTATTTTCTGTCTTTGAATTATGACTAATGTGCTATGTTTTCATACCGTAGCATACGATGTGGCTGTTTTCATATATTAAGATATGAAGGGAACTGAAGATACAGTTCCATTTGAAAAGATATTTGAAGATGAAAATATACACATGCATACTGGTACATTTGAACTTCTTCGAAGTTGCAGCCAAGGTCAAAACAATCCTCCTTCGAAGTTCGAACCTAAAATATCATATAAAAGGCCATCAGTTACTTTTATACGTTAAACTCTCTCAAATACTTGAAATTGGGTCACAATGAGTTCTGGGTGAAATTTGGGAAAAATAATCCAAATAGTATTCATTAAATCTATACCACCACACTAATAAGCTTCACAAATGCTGAAAAATCAAATTCAAACAGATAGCAAACGAAATCCCGTCCTCCAACCGACCCAAAAATCAAAAGATCTTGACGGGAATTAGTAGCATTTTTAACCCCCATGTGAAGACAAGCCGTGAATATGCATCAATACCCAACTGCATCTAATATTCTGAAAGTACGGACCTAATTTTTGGGTTTCTGCAAGATGTGGGGTTTTTTTATTTTTTTATTATTTTATTTTTATGAACAAACAGTAGTATGTACACTAAGGGGTGAGGGAGTGGGCTAAGCCTTATAATGAGTTTGCTACAATAATGTGGTTCAACTTTGCGGGAGGATAGGAGACGGCTATCTCGAGGCACATCACGACCTACAGGCAACACTAGCGAGTTTCCCTGCATGTGGCTCATCCGTGACAACTTCTTTGGATTTGTGTGAATGCCCACTTAGAGAGATTCTTGGATGGGAAAAAGCGGCACTCAAAATCTATCAAACAACATGCGATAATCAAACCTAAAACAATACTTACAAGCAAGCGAAATCACGGTGATTTTTGGGCGTTTTGAATCGAGAAGTAGTTGAGTTTGAGGAGAAACATGTGAGGAATGGGCCATTGTAGAGGTTTTTTTTTGTGAGAGAGATGCTCGTGAGAGAGAAGTGGTTCTTTTTTCTTTTTATTTATTTATTTTTATTTGTTGCTTTTGTTGTTAGATTCATTGGACATATTTATCCATGCCCGTTCGTGATAGAGAAGATGTACAGTTATCTGCATAGGGTTAAAGTTGTCTTTTCATGGGTTTTCGGTTTTTAATTTATAAATATATTATTATTATGGTGAGTGACAGAGTTCGAAACTACTATAATAATTTAGGAGAGAGAGTTTCGTACCTGAGATACATGGGTGAACCCAATACCCCATCGACTAAAATATTGGACCAAATGTGTTCTGTCAATAAATAGCATTAGATGTTTAACAACCCTGACATTTGCATTCTTGGAGAAGAAGAGCATAGAATTTTTTGTCCTAAATCTTGAAAAGAGTCAACTTTCCAATCTTCTCTTCTCTCGCACTTGCGACAAACAACACAATCTTCACCTTTAGCCCTCGACCCTAATTTTGATTAGGGTCGGTGGCAACCCCTTATTTTGGTACATCTCTTTCGTCCTTGATTTTGTTTTCTTTGTGCTTTTTTCTAAGCTTTTTTTGTCTCAGTTCTTCTGAGCTTCGTCTCAAATTGGGCTTTATGTTTATCCTTTGCCCCAAATCTCTTGCCCTTGCATCAATTTTCCCTTTTGTTGTTGGATTCTCCATTACGGGTCCCTTCTTCCTTAGCTCTCGGAGCCACACCTTGGTAGGCTACGGCATCTCAATGACTATGTCTCCAGTTAGTCGATTGAGGATGCGCATGGCGACTTCCCCATCCTCGCATGACACTACTACAATATAGGCTATCACTGGCGAAGCAAAAACCGACAAGAAACCCAATTTCTGTCGAAATTTGGCAAAAATACGACATAAAACAATGTAATGTCGGATTAGAATAGTGACACTAATGCTAGCGTCGCGAAAGGCCTTCAGTGTCGGTTTGTTCGCTTAATCCGCCACTACGCAGCGTCGGTTAAAAGCGACACTGACATTAGCGTCGATTTAAAGTGACGTATACTTGAACATTACGTCGGTTTAAAGTGACGTTCATTAGTAATTTAATTATAATATATCCACCCTACTGTCGGTTTTAACCGACATTGTGATAAAATTAAATAAATAAAATATACCTAAACCGACGTCAGATAACAATTAAATAAATAAAATATTCAAACTAGTACGACACCATCTTTGTTAATAATAATAAAAAAAATACGAGAATCTGCATCGTTTTCAATTAATTGGTACTAAAAAAAATTATATAACCAAATTAATAAATTTCATGTAAAGGCCAAAACAAACCTTAATAAAAATTATTAACAATAAAAATAGTGCCAAAATATACAAATATTTTATATCCAACATTCCACATAATATACAAAAACTCATACAGAATATACAAATATCTTAAAAATGTACAACTCATACAAAATTCTTGCCACACTCTTGCAAAAGATTTTGAACCAGTTGTATGGTTCATTGCTTTCAACAGCCGATTAATCTTATTCCTTTATTCTATTCCGGAAAACTTCATTTTCTTCTTCCTTAATCTTACGCAATCAGTCGTCAACGGGAGATTTCTATACTCTCTAACCTCCCCTGCTACATATCTTGAAAAAGCACTAGAGTTATCACTAACGCATTTTCCAGACAAATCAAACGAGCAAAGTTGTTTTGTCCATTTGGGAACTAAGGGTCCGTGCCTCCGTCGAGATGTTCCTTATTAACACAAAAAAACAATTAACAACCAAGAAACAAAAGTAAATTTTTAGTTTAAGCCTAATACTAGTTTAAACACAAAACAAAAAATTAATAATAATTCACAAATGAACCACCTTTGAACTTTTCCTCCTCGAAATGAAGTTCCTCAGAATGTTTATCTTCACTTTGTTGATCCATAGCAAAAGTTAGTGGAAATGAGAAGGAGTAAGGCTGAAATGGGAGAAGGAGACGGGGCAAAACCAAAGAAGTAATTGAGAGAGGGAAACGAAAGCATGGAAGTAATGGGGAAGAAAGGGGTATAGATATGGTCGAAATATTTGGACTTTGCGTCGGCTGAAACCGATGATGCGATATTTATACGCACACAAACTAAACCCTATTTGTGACAATTGTAGTAATGATGTAAGTAGGGATCGTTCTAACCGGGGATTAACTAGGGATGCTAAACACTTGACTCAAATAAATAAAACTAACTTTTAAAACACTAAGACAAACTAAAAGACTCAAAACAAGTTCAGAAGACTCCAAATACTTAAAAACATAAAATAAGACAAATCAAATGATTAAGACTTAACAAAATAGGGGGGGATTGTGGTTGGACGAGATTAAATTAAACGGACAGATTATAATTTAAAACAGATAGTAAAGATGAATGTGATGAAAATATGGATGATGGAATAGCTAAGGGGTTCTTCTCCACACATGTTACACTTGCATACAAGATTGATTTTCGGTTGGTCTTTCGATAAATTATGAAACTCAATGCTCCAAGTTAATTAGGTCCGCTTAAATTAACTTTCAGATTTCCCTAGATTCATTGGATTGAATGGAATAAGCATTACAACCAAATTATTCTTAATCAAAGTCCCTAACTATGGAATACGCATGATAGAGACATTCAACAAAGATCATTAAGTTCAATAAAAATTATAAGTGTTGACGAGGCATTCGTTACTATGGAATACGCATGAAACTTATGCCAAGAATTCGTTTAACGCGATTGTTTATAAGCAACCTCCACTACTTGTGAATATAAGTTCGTAACTATTAGGTGAAACTCACTTATATTCTAGCGTCATATTCATTCAAACGGTTAAACAAATTGAATCCACAACTTATGAAATTCCAACCAAAAGTAATCAATTCATATTGCAAGCATAAACATGTATTTTGAATCACCCCCTAGCTAAATGGGGGTTTAGTTCCTCATAACTTTGAAATCAAAGAAACACCTAAACACTCCAACAACTCAAACTTGAATTGTATGAACGTTTAGGCACTCTTCTCTTCCATTACAAAACAAAGAAAATTGAATTTAAACATTGAAATCAAAGAAACACCTAAACATTCCAACAACTCAAACTTGAATTGTATGAACGTTTAGGCACTCTTCTCTTCCTCGTTGTTGTAGCACAAGGTCTAAGGTGAGCTTTGGGGATTATGTGAAGTGTTTTGGAGGGATGGGAAGTGGTTGGATAGTGGCTGCAATGGAGGAGAAAAACTGCACAGAAATGGAAGGATATGCACGGCTATGGATGTGTGTTTGTGTTGTGTGTTGTGTTGTGAATGGAATCAATGAATTGTGGCTGCAATGCATGCTTATTTATAGGTAAATGAGAGGGAACATGACAGCTAGGAATAGGTGGAAATGTGGCTGCAAGTTTGGTGAATGATTATGAGTGAATGCATGTGAATGTGGCTAGGTGGGAAAGCTGGAATTGCATGTGGGTTGAAATGCATGTGTTTAAATGGTTGAAATGTGTAGATGATTATGATTATGATAAGTGATAAGTGTATGGTTATGATAAGTGATAAATGAATGATATGTTAAGTGATAAATGAATGATATGTTAAGTGATAAATGAATGATATGTTAAGTGATAAATGAATGATATGTGGTGATGATAAGTTGGTCTTCAATTTCGTCCATTCCTTTTGCTCCAAACATAAGCTATCCATTCCAAGTCCGATTTTGCTCCAAAATGCATCTTTTTGCTTCCTTAGCCATGTAAACCTAAAAACACACGAAAGAAGCATAAAGGACTAAAATAACTAAAGAAACATAACGTAAATGTACGAGAACAAGCCATTTAAGTCGCATGAATATGCTCCTATCAAATACCCCCACACTTAGCTTGTGCTAATCCTCGAGCAAAACAGAAAAAAACAAAACAAAACGAAACGAAACAAAATAAACCAAAGACAGTCTTAAACCTTCCAAAGTTGCCTCAGGGATTTCCAATGCACATGACAAGTTATAAATCATCATTCCCACAGATTTTGATCATCCTTACACTTAAGTACATACTTAATCATAGTCACCACATATTAGTTCACAATTAAGCATTTAAAACCATGTTTTGAATGTAGTAACATGCCTTAGAGAATTTGCTCAATTCCTTACAAGATATGCACTCAGTTTTCACTCAAATTTTCTGACTACACACCCTAATCTAGTTATATGTGAGAAGATTGATGTAAGCATAAAAACGAACACTCACATATATGTATCATAAAGAGAGCAATTTCTGGAGTTAATAAGCATGTTTAGGTATGATCTCATGAATGTAATGCTACTACTTAGATGCGAGAACCAGTGACACCATATGCTCATACCAAATTCAAACTCCATAATTGAAATACATAACACTCAAGATAGAAGTCAAGGGTTGTAACGGGGCTTGGGGTAATTGGCTAAAAATGAAGGGTAAGGATAACAAACGTTCTTTAAGCAATAGTGAGCAAAATATTGAATTAGGCACTTAGAATTCCCTTTAGAATGCAGAAGTCAACTTTGATCACCTCAGGGGGAATTACACAAAACTTAGGGCCATATTCATCTTTTTTTTTTTTGGACCCTTTCTTCAACCATCAACCCTCGTGAGTTCATTCTCACTTATTTTCACTCCTTTTCTTTCTTTTCTTCTTCTTTTTCTTTTGAATCTCAAAACATACATATAAACTTAAAAAAAACAAACTTTTACTCCCCCACACTCATTTCTTGCAGAATGTAACTCAAAAGGAATTCATTTAAGTCATGCTCACTATACTTCAAGAACAAGGGTATAGGAAAGTCCTACTCTAGGCTAGGTAAGGGGTGATGTGGGTAACAAAGAAAATAGGCTTAAAAAGGCTCAAAGGGGTTAAAACTTACAACAAATACGAAATATGGGAAGTAAGGCTATTTGGCTATGGTGGCAACTACACAACTTCATCTTGATATATGTTATGCAATTCAATGTCATGCTTTGAATGAAACGGATATAAGTTCTAGCATTTAGTTCTATCATGATACAATTGCATTCTAAGTAGCAACCAAGCAAGAAATAATGAGATCATGCAACAACTTTAGAAAACAAAGAATCACAGATTATAACTCTCCAAAGAAGGTAATGGCTCGAGTCTCACAGGGTTGTAGCGTTTGTTTGAGTTCATTCCTTCAAGCATGTTACAAAAACGAATTTTTCTTTTATGATTGCATGTGAAGTCATACATTATAACCTTAACCAAGCATATACCAAGAGTAAATCAAACTTTTCTCTATGTTTATAACTCTTTTTAACCGTCATGCAATTACAAACCAAATCCTTATCATTGTGTTGGAAGGTACCTTAAGACACAAACACACAAAAACGACTCAAAACACTCTCTTTAGGCTTTTCAAAACATTTTTTTCAAATTTTTATGTGATTTTCGGAGTTATAAAACAAAACACACTAAAACACTCTAAAACAATTTAAAAACACCTTAAAACAGCAAGGAACAACATTTGAAGTTATGGGTGATAAAATCCCACGAATTTGCATTAACAACATTAGTTACCCCCCCACACTTAAATCAAACATTGTCCTCAATGTTTTAAGCATAGATTCTCACAAAACATAAGTAAACACACAAAAAACACTTAAACATACTAAACATGGCAAAATGTAATTAACAAAGAGAAGAGTTTAGGGACGCAAATCTGGTTATGGAGTGTAAATTCCATCTTCTCTTTGTTGATTGCATTGAGGCTTGATCTTGATGATTCCACAGGCTTACTCTCGAACTGGTTGCCGCCCATCGTTGATTTTCCTTTGTGCTACTCTTGATCTGGGCAGCAGGATTCTTTTGGTCTCCCCCGAAGGTCTGAGCTTACTCCTTTGGTCTGTTTCTTTGTTCAATCTTTCCAATTCGTATTGAAAAGGGTTGGAGGATAACTCAGCCTAAGTTTGTCTCCACATGCTTCAATGTATCATTTTCACTTGCCTTACTCGCTCCCCTTTGCAGAAGTGGTCCCTTCTCTGGAAGTGTATCAACCGTTGAAGATGACTACTCGAGAGCAACGCTAGGTAAGCAATCAGGAATAGATTCCAGGCAGTTGGCTCCAGATCGGAAGACTGACTCCAAGTGCTGGCTGATTGCTTCTTTTACTTTGCCATGCGAGTAAGAACAAGGACAAAGAAAAAGACAGGGAAAGAGCATGATATGAGATACTTTTGCTTTTGACCTTGATGATATGAGATACCTTTGCTTTTGAAGAAGCGGTGAATGAATCAGCATACTTCAATCCGCCGTTTCCTCCTGGGTCATCTGTACTCCAGGCATCTGGTATCATCTTTGGGGAAGAAGAAAGAATTGAGTATTTCGAAAGGCTTTGATGGGAGTGCGCCCTCAGAGGTGAGGGAGAGTTGGGCAATTTCTTCAGGTTTGCCTTGCCATAAAAGATGAAGGTCGACATATATAGAGATAATATCAAGTGGTGGTACTGTTCTTTTACCCTTGTCGACAAATGTCTCTTCGATAGCTGAACGACGCCTCTTCGATGTCTGAGCAGGTGCCCCTTCGATTTCTGAACGACGCCCCTTTGCTTTCTGAACGACACGTAGTAGTGCGGATGCGGCTCCTTTTGACAAAGCTGCACGCGTTTTCTGAAAAGCAGAGAAAGCGTCGCCGAACTTTGCGCTTGTCGGCTAAAGATGTGTAGTTGCGATGATGGCCTCCACGTGTTTTCAGCTTTGTCAGAAATCTTTTGACAAAGTTGAACGCGTTTTCTGAAAAGCCGAGGGAGCGTCGCCTAACTTACGCCGGAAAATCCGGCTCTTTGAATCCGTGGACGCGTCGCCTTGGCTTTTTATAGAGCTATCGATCACCGCTAACATACACACTCTGAAGATTTCCCATTCTTGAACATCGTCTCCGGCCCTTTGAAATTTTAACTCCATCCACCCCTTCTCTTTGAACAATTTTGAAAAAAAATGGCAAACTCATCGAACCTTAGCTTAGATTTGAGTCTCAGCAGCGATCCGGTTGCGCCCCGTCAAGGTAATGTATGGCGCCCTTCTTTTTTATCTTCTAACGGTCTTCTTACAGGTGAAGACTCCGTGATGCAGGACGCCACAACAGCTACAATAGTAGCTAGGAACCTCCTTACTCCAAAAGATAGTAGGCTGCTGTCAGGACGGTCCGATGAGTTGGCCGTTCAAGAGTCATTCGTACTTAGTGTTCAGTGTGCAAGCTCTGTGTCCAACATGGGCCAACGCCTGCTTGCCCGCTCCCGTCAGGTGGAATCATTGATGGCAGAGGTGGAAAGTCTTAAGCAAGAGGTCCAGCAGCTTAAGTACGAGAATAGAAGTTTGCATGTGCTTGCAAATAACTATTCGTCGGGCATGAAGAGGAAGCTTGATGAACTGTAAGAATCTGAGGGTCGAATTCAAAGTGACCGTCAAAGGCTTGCGGCTTATCTCCAGAGGCACCTTTTTCCTGGGTCATCCAGCGTTTGGCCAAGTATTGAGGCCTGGAATGCTCTAGCTCCGATGCCTTCTGCCCCTATGCCTCCCGCTTCTATGCCTTCTGCTTCGACGCCTCGTAGTGGGGCTTCAAGTAAACGCCCTTTGTGAAGGCTCCATCTTTCTTTGTTTAGCAGTGCCTATCAATAAATCAAACATTTTCTCAATGTTACAATCATAGACTTACACAATTAATAAACAAACAAACAACAACAACTAAACAACCTAACAAGGCAGAAACGAAATAGCAACAAAGAGAAGAGTTTTTAGGAATCTGGAATTGGAGTGCTTTCTAAGTCTTCCTTTGTTGAATGCATGGGTTGCCTCCCAAGTAGCTCTTTCTTTTACGTCTTGCAGCCGGACGGTACCTCCGTTTAAGCTTGACTAGGTTCCACGGCATGGAGGGGTACCTCCTCCACGACATGCTCCTCAAACGTCTCGTAATAGGGCTTCAATCGATGCCCATTCACTTTGAATTCTTGCTGCGTCCTTGAACTTTTGATTTGTACTGCACCATGAGGGAAAACATTAGTGACAATAAAAGGACCAACCCATTTGGAACGCAACTTACCCGGAAACAACCGAAGGCGAGAATTGAACAACAACACTTTCTGCCCAATAGAGAACGTCTTGGCACGAATCATCTTGTCATGGAATGCTATCGTTTTCTCCTTGTAAATCCGGGCATTCTCATATGCTTCATTTCGGATTTCATCAAGCTCACACAATTGAAGCTTCCTATGTAAACCTGCGGCATCAAGGTCCATATTGAATGTTTTGACGGCCCAATGTGCACGATGCTCTAATTCGACGGGAAGATGGCATGGCTTCCCATAGATGAGCCGAAAAGGTGACATCCCAATGGGGGTTTTGTAGGCAGTGCGATACGCCCACAATGCATCGTTTAAGCGCAAACTCCAATCCTTCCTTGTAGACCCCACGGTCTTCTCAAGAATCTGCTTGATTTCCCTATTCGAAACCTTGGCTTGCCCGCTCGTTTGAGGATGATAAGGTGTGGCCACCTTATGCATGACATTGTATTTCTTGAGCAACGCCTCGATGGTTCGATTGCAAAAATGGGAACCTCCATCACTGATTAGCACTCGTGGCATTCCAAACCTTGCAAAAATGTTAGTTTTCACAAAATCTGCAACCACTCGAGAATCATTAGTTCGGGTGGCTTTTGCTTCCACCCATTTCGACACATAGTCTACAGCAAGCAATATATAAAGAAACCCATGTGACGAAGGAAAGGGACCCATAAAATCAATACCCCAAACGTCAAAGATTTCAACACTAAAAATGGGGGTTTGCGGCATTTGTTGTTTAGGACCAATATTGCCCGTTCTTTGGCATCTATCACAAGACATGCAAAATGTTCTAGCATCCCTAAAGATGGTAGGCCAATAGAAACCACATTCTAACACCTTAAGTGCTGTTCTTTGAGTGCCAAAGTGTCCCCCACAAGCATAAGTGTGACAAAAGGTTAGAATAGCATTAAACTCAGAATCGTGCACACACCTACGTATAACTTGGTCAGGGCAATATTTCCATAAATACGGGTCATCCCACACATAAAACCGTGCCTCTTTCTTCAATTTATCACATTGGTGTTTAAGTAATTCACTAGGAACATGTTTAGACACTAAATAATTCACCAAATCAGCATACCAGGGTTCACTTACCTTGACGGACATCAGTTGCTCATCTGGGAATGTCTCTATGATAGGCACGGCATCCTCCTCATGCACCATACGGCTCAAGTGGTCAGCCACCACGTTTTCACTTCCTTTCTTGTCCCGGATTTCGATATCGAATTCTTGGAGAAGAAGCATCCAACGAATGAGTCGTGGTTTGGCCTCTTTCTTGGTGAACAAATACTTCAATGCTGCATGGTCAGTATAAATAATAACTTTAGTACCAAGCAAATAAGAACGGAATTTATCTAAAGCAAATACAACAGCAAGAAGTTCTTTTTCAGTGGTAGAATAATTCAATTGTGCATCATTTAAAGTCTGAGAGGCATAATAGATAACATGCGGCCTCTTTTCCTTCCTTTGCCCCAAAACAGCTCCTAATGCGTAATCGGAAGCATCGCACATAAGCTCAAAAGGCAGGCTCCAATCCGGTGGAACTATGATAGGGGCCGAAGTTAGCATTTCTTTGAGGTGATTGAATGCCTTCTCACACTCCTCGTTGAAGTCAAATGCCACATCTTTCTGGAGGAGACGGCAAAGATGGTTTGAGATCTTGGAGAAGTCCTTGATAAATCGCCTATAAAATCCTGCATGACCAAGAAACGAACGAACCTCTCGAACCGAAGTAGGAGAGGGTAAGTAGCGCACAAGATCTATTTTCGATTTATCCACTTCAATTCCTCTTTCAGAAACAATATGCCCTAGAACTATGCCTTGTCTAACCATAAAGTGACATTTTTCCCAATTAAGCACAAGGTTAGTTTCTACACATCGTTTCAAAATTATTGTGAGATTTTCTAAACAACCATCAAATGAATCACCAAACACACTGAAATCATCCATAAATACCTCAATAATCTTTTCCACAAAATCTGAAAAGATACTTACCATACACCTTTGAAACGTGGCCGGAGCATTGCATAAACCAAAAGGCATGCGACGATAAGCAAAAGTACCAAAGGGGCACGTGAAAGTTGTCTTTTCTTGGTCATCCGGCGCTATGACAATCTGATTATATCCAGAATAACCATCAAGGAAACAATAAAAAGAATGACCGGCTAACCTTTCAAGCATTTGATCAATGAACGGCAAAGGGAAGTGATCCTTCCTTGTGGTGGCGTTGAGCTTCCTATAATCAATGCACACTCGCCAACCTGTTTGGATACGGGTTGGCACAAGCTCATTCTCGGCATTCTTCACCACTGTCACTCCGGACTTCTTTGGAACACATTGCACCGGTGACACCCAACGACTATCAGAGATCGGATAAATCACTCCACAATCAAGAAGTTTGATAATCTCCTTTTTCACAACTTCCATCATTGGAGGGTTGAGACGGCGCTGAGCCTCTCGAGTTGGTTTAGCCTCCTCCTCTAGAAGTATGCGATGCATGCACGTAGTCGGGCTAATTCCCCTAATATCGGCCAAAGTCCACCCAATGGCCGTCTTGTGCTCTTTCAACACTCGGATCAACTTCTCCTCCTCTATGGCGGTGAGTGATGAGGAGACAATGACGGGCAATGTCTCGTTGTCTCCCAGATAGACGTACTTTAAATGATCGGGCAACGGTTTAAGCTCAAGTACGGGTGCCTGAATCACTGAGGGTAACAACTTATTAGTGGAAACTGAAATTGAAATTGGGTTAGAAGGCTTACCATGGTGTTGAGGTAGTGACTCAAGGGCAGCCACTATCTCGGCCTCCTCCACACTTCTAGGCACGGCAAAACCAGATTTTTGCCCAATTCCTTGTGAAATTGTTGTTTCAAGTGTATCCCTCTCCAAACAATCGAGAAAATCCTACGCCAAATCATCAATTATATCAATAGAAGAGCAAGAATGATCGTCCTTAGGAAATTTAATACTTTCAGAAAGATTGAAATCAATGACTTCCCCATCAAATTCCATCGTTAAAGTTCCTTTAAACACATCTATCTTGGTGCGGGCTGTTTTCATGAAGGGCCACCCTAATAGAATCGGCAATGGGGTGGAATGGGGTGAATCCTCCATGTCAAGCACATAGAAATCCGCTGGAAAAATCAAGTTACCAACCTGTACCAAAACATCTTCCAAAACACCCTTTGGATATGCATTAGAATGATCGGCTAATTGAATTATCACACCATCATTTTTAAGCTCACCTAAGTTCATAGATGCATAAATAGAGTATGGCATAACATTAATCGAAGCCCCTAAGTCTAACATGCATTGTTCAAACTTAGTATTACCCATAACGCACGGAATTGTAACACTACCCGGATCTTTGCATTTAGGGGGTAATTTCCTTTGTAACACAGCAGAGACATTTTCACTTACTTGAACCACCTCTTTGTTTGAAATCCTTCTCCTTGTTGTACAAAGTTCTTTTAAAAACTTAGCATACCTCGGGACTTGCTTAATCACATCAAGGAGCGGAATATTAACTTGAACTTTCCGAAAGGTCTCTAGAATGTCCTTCTCAGCTTCTTCCTTCTTTGATTGCCTAAACCTGCCAGGAAAGGGCACATTTAGTGGAATAGAACTAGAAAAAGTTGAATTGGGACTTACCTTGGTGGTTTGGAACGGTTTAGGAGGACTAGATGAATTCGGCAAGGTTTGGTCATCCTTGGCCGTGGGCTTTGCTCCCCGTGCTTCTTCTTGCAGCAACTTGTCCTCCTCGTCTTGACTTGATTTGGATGTATTTGAGTCCGTTCCAACCTGTTTACCACTTCTCAACATGATGGCCTTAACGGTTTCAAATCCTCCATTCGGGTTCATAACGGTTGAACTAGGCAATGTGCCTTGTTCTCTAATTTGCCCCATAAACTCGGCAATTTGACCCATTTGCTTCTCCAAATTATCCACCCGTTTGTCTTGGATTTGTCTCTCCTTATTTTGAGTTTGTACTTCCTGCGTCAAAGTAGTAAGTAACTTAACAACTTGATCATTATCCAAAGACATACTTGAGGTTGTTGGGGCAGATTGCACTTAGTTTTGATTGGGGATGAATGGCTTTGTATAAAAGCCCAGTGGTTGCTGCCTAAATCCTCCTTGTTGTTGGGGTTGTTGAGGATCCCGCCATTTGAAATTTGGATGGTCCCTCCAACCCTGATTGTAGGTATTAGAGTATGGATCATGGCGTGGTTGATTTTGGTTCCCAAAACCCACGGCATTGGCAGATTCCCAACCTCCATTCTCTATTAACTGAGGGCACGTCTCCGATGGATGCCCTTGCATTGAACACACGCCACACACTTGGTTTTCTTGTGGTTTTGACCCCTTGACAACCTGAGACACGAGAGAAGTAAGATTAGCCAATTGTGACTGAATATCAAAAATTGCACTTACCTCATTCACACTTTGTTGTCGTGGCCCCTCTCTTTGTCCAACACCTTCATATTGTTGAGCGTTGTGTGCTCGGTTGGCAATTAGAGCTTTGGCATCCATTAGAGTCTTGTCCACTAATGCACCACCCGCCGAAGCATCTAGCATTTGACGTTCCATGGGAAGGAGTCCCTCGTAGAAATATTGAATGAGCAGCTCCTCCTTCATTTGGTGCTGTGGACATGAAGCAACAAGTGATTTAAAACGTTCATAATAAGATGGGAACGACTCACCTTGATTTTGTTGAATGCCACTAATTCGTTTCCTCAAGAGAATGATCTTTGCAGTGGGAAAGAATTTCTCTAAGAATGCACGTTTCATACTTTCCCAAGAATTGACAGTTCCAGGAGACAATTCAAACAACCAATCTTTGGCCTTGTCCATAAGTGAGAATGGAAAGGCCTTCATCTTCAAAATACTCCCATCAACGTTGATGGGTGTCATACATGAGCAAACTACCTCAAATTCCTTAAGATGTTTGTTAGGATCTTCCATGGACAACCCATGGAATTTAGGAATATGATGTAATAAACTAGACTTAAGTTCAAATTCTTCTGTCTTACCTTCAGCTGCCGTAGGGTATTGTATGCATAAAGGAGCGGCATTGCCCATACCTGAGGCAGAGAGCTCCTTGATGGTCCGATTGTCCACTGCCATGGTTGGTACTTCTTCTTTAAATTCAGGTTCGGGACTAGGAGGATTAGATGCTTGTGATTTCTTTTTCCTTCTCAAAGTCCTCTCGAAATCACCGTCAAAGTCGGAGATATGCTCACGAACAGGTTGTGAGCTACGGGTCATAAACTAGTACCTACACACAAGAGTAAACAAGATAAGTAATCAACTTAATAGACTTGGCAAAAAAAAAACAAAACACATACACACGGTGCAAAAAAATTAAAACTAAACAGAAACTAAACAATTTAAACAAGACTCAAGATAAGGGATTAGCAAATTTGCTAATCCCCGGCAACGGCGCCAAAATTTGATGCGATATTTATACGCACACAAACTAAACCCTATTTGTGACAATTGTAGTAATGATGTAAGTAGGGATCGTTCTAACCGGGGATTAACTAGGGATGCTAAACACTTGACTCAAATAAATAAAACTAACTTTTAAAACACTAAGACAAACTAAAAGACTCAAAACAAGTTCAGAAGACTCCAAATACTTAAAAACATAAAATAAGACAAATCAAATGATTAAGACTTAACAAAATAGGGGGGATTGTGGTTGGACGAGATTAAATTAAACGGACAGATTATAATTTAAAACAGATAGTAAAGATGAATGTGATGAAAATATGGATGATGGAATAGCTAAGGGGTTCTTCTCCACACATGTTACACTTGCATACAAGATTGATTTTCGGTTGGTCTTTCGATAAATTATGAAACTCAATGCTCCAAGTTAATTAGGTCCGCTTAAATTAACTTTCAGATTTCCCTAGATTCATTGGATTGAATGGAATACGCATTACAACCAAATTATTCTTAATCAAAGTCCCTAACTATGGAATACGCATGATAGAGACATTCAACAAAGATCATTAAGTTCAATAAAAATTATAAGTGTTGACGAGGCATTCGTTACTATGGAATACGCATGAAACTTATGCCAAGAATTCGTTTAACGCGATTGTTTATAAGCAACCTCCACTACTTGTGAATATAAGTTCGTAACTATTAGGTGAAACTCACTTATATTCTAGCGTCATATTCATTCAAACGGTTAAACAAATTGAATCCACAACTTATGAAATTCCAACCAAAAGTAATCAATTCATATTGCAAGCATAAACATGTATTTTGAATCACCCCCTAGCTAAAGGGGGGTTTAGTTCCTCATAACTTTGAAATCAAAGAAACACCTAAACACTCCAACAACTCAAACTTGAATTGTATGAACGTTTAGGCACTCTTCTCTTCCATTACAAAACAAAGAAAATTGAATTTAAACATTGAAATCAAAGAAACACCTAAACATTCCAACAACTCAAACTTGAATTGTATGAACGTTTAGGCACTCTTCTCTTCCTCGTTGTTGTAGCACAAGGTCTAAGGTGAGCTTTGGGGATTATGTGAAGTGTTTTGGAGGGATGGGAAGTGGTTGGATAGTGGCTGCAATGGAGGAGAAAAACTGCACAGAAATGGAAGGATATGCACGGCTATGGATGTGTGTTTGTGTTGTGTGTTGTGTTGTGAATGGAATCAATGAATTGTGGCTGCAATGCATGCTTATTTATAGGTAAATGAGAGGGAACATGACAGCTAGGAATAGGTGGAAATGTGGCTACAAGTTTGGTGAATGATTATGAGTGAATGCATGTGAATGTGGCTAGGTGGGAAAGCTGGAATTGCATGTGGGTTGAAATGCATGTGTTTAAATGGTTGAAATGTGTAGATGATTATGATTATGATAAGTGATAAGTGTATGGTTATGATAAGTGATAAATGAATGATATGTTAAGTGATAAATGAATGATATGTGGTGATGATAAGTTGGTCTTCAATTTCGTCCATTCCTTTTGCTCCAAACATAAGCTATCCATTCCAAGTCCGATTTTGCTCCAAAATGCTCCAAAATGCATCTTTTTGCTTCCTTAGCCATGTAAACCTAAAAACACACGAAAGAAGCATAAAGGACTAAAATAACTAAAGAAACATAACGTAAATGTACGAGAACAAGCCATTTAAGTCGCATGAATATGCTCCTATCAACCGACACCACATCTGACACACTTGACTGAAAAGCAAGTGGCGTCGAAATAATAACATATTGCGTCGGTTAAAAGCGACGTGAGTGTGACAGACTTGATAGTGCAACTGGCGTCGAAATAAGAAAAGGTTGCGTCGAATTAAGAAAAGGTTACGTCGGTTAAAACCGACGCAAGGTCTGACACACTAAAATATTTCAAAGCTTGCGTCGAAATAAGTAGAGGTTGTGTCGGTTAAAACTGACGCAAGGTCTGACACACTAAAACATTTCAAACATTTCAAACATTCATTCCCGCCTAAAACATTTCAAACATTCATTCCCGCCTAAATATTTCAAGTTATGTCATATAATATTTTAATAAATAATATTTAATACATAATAAAAAACAATAATATAATTTTATGATAAAATATCATCACACATGAATTGAAACATAGTCTAATTGATATTTAAAATACATAAAATAATTAATATATTTAAAAACATAGTCTAATTGATATTTAAAATACATAATCAAGTAACGGGACAAAACTTTTCTACGGTTATAAAACGAAAAATCACGATTTAACAGTTATTTTAACTCCGATTTTGATTATTTTTTATAACTACACTCCTTGATCCTATATGAATACAATGAATGAATTCAATCTTCAATTTAAAATATTTACAATAGTGGATACCACAAAATCTTATGTTATACTTAATGGAAGTATAAATAAACTCTAAGTGTTAGTGAATCTATCGTTTTGATGGGATACGCATCCTTCGAAACTAATTTCAACGATCCAACCGTCAAACTTGTTTATATATGTTTCGAGATCGCATACTTCAAAAAATCGCAAAAAAAAAAAACATTCAAAGATTAAATAACGGGACAACTTTTCAGTGGTTATAAACAAAAAATCACGATTTAACGGTGATTTTAACTCCGATTTTGATTATTTTTTTATAGCTACACTCATTGACCCTATATGAATACAATGAATGAATTCAATCTTCAATTTAAAATATTTACACTAGTGGATACCACAAATCTTATGTTATATTTAATAAAAGTATAAATAAATTCTAAGTGTTAGTGAATCTATCGTTTTGATGGGATACTCATTCTACGAAACTAATTTCAACGATCCAACCATCAAATTTGTTTATACATGCTTCAAGATCGCATACGCCAAAAATGGCAAAAACAAACATTCAGAGATCAAGTAATGAGACAAAACTTTTCGACGGTTATAAACGAAAAATCACAATTTAACGGTTATTTTAACTCCAATTTAGATGATTTTTTACAGCTACACTCCTTGACCCTACATGAATACAATAAATGAATTCGATCTTCAATTTAAAATATTTACACTAGTGGATACCACAAAATCTTATGTTATACTTAATAAAAGTATGAATAAATTTTAAGTGTTAGTGAATCTATCGTTTTGATGGGGATACACATTCCATGAATCTAATTTCAACAATCCAACCATCAAACTTGTTTATACATGCTTCAAGATCGCATACGCCAAAAATGGCAAAAAACAAACATTTAGAGATCAAGTAACGGAACAAAATTTTTCGACGGTTATCAACGAAAAATCACGATTTAACGGTGATTTGAACTCTGATTTTGATGATTTTTTACAGCTACACTTCTTGACCCTGTATGAATACAATGAATGAAATCGATCTTCAATTTAAAATATTTACACTAGTGGATACCACAAAATCTTATGTTATACTTAATGAAAGTATAAATAAATTCTAAGTGTTAGTGAATCTATCGTTTTGATGGGATACGCATTCTACGAAACTAATTTCAACGATCCAACCATCAAACGTGTTTATACATGCTTCGAGATTGCATGCGCCAAAAATGGCAAAAAACAAACATTCAGAGATCAAGTAATAGGACAAAACCTTTCGACGGTTATAAACAAAAAATCACAATTTTACGGTTATTTTAACTCCGATTTAGATGATTATTTACAGCTACACTCTTTGACCCTATATGAATACAATGAATGAATTCGATCTTCAATTTAAAATATTTACACTAATGGATACCACAAAATCCTATGTTATATTTAATAAAAGTATAAATAAATTCTAAGTGTTAGTGAATCTATCGTTTTGATGGGATACGCATTCTACGAAACTAATTTCAACAATCCAACCATCAAACTTGTTTATACATGCTTCGAGATTGCATACACTAAAAATGGCAAAAAACAAACATTCAGAGATCAAGTAACGAGACAAAACTTTTTGACGGTTATAAACAAAAAATCACAATTTAACGGTTATTTTAACTCCGATTTAGATGATTTTTTACAGCTACACTCCTTGACCCTATATGAATACAATGAATGAAATTGATCTTCAATTTAAAATATTTACTCTGGTGGATACCACAAAATCTTATATTATACTTAATAAAAAGTATAAATAAATTTTAAGTGTTAGTGAATTTATCGTTTTGATGAGATACACATTTTAGGAAACTAATTTCAATGATCCAACCATCAAACTTGTTTATGCATGCTTCGAGATCGCATATGCCAAAAATGGCAAAAAATAAACATTCAGAGATCAAGTAACGGGACAAAACTTTTCGACGGTTATAAACGAAAAATCACGATTTAACGGTGATTTGAACTCCAATTTTGATGATTTTTTACAGCTACACTCCTTGACCCTATATGAATACAATGAATGAACTCGATCTTCAATTTAAAATATAATTATTAATTTAACATAATATATTCTTATATTACTAAATATTATAAGTTCATGTTATATTTAATATTGTTAAAAGCGACACTGTTTTATTTAAAGTGACATTGTATTATTTAATGTCGCTTAAAAGCGACAGTGTATTATTTAAAGCGACGCTGTTTTATTTAAAGCGACACTAGTATTTAAAAATTATTAAAATTTATGTCGGTTTTAAGCGACATTAAATGTTTACGTCGGTTTAAAAGCGACATTAAATGTTTATGACACTTATAAGCGACAGTAAATCCGACGTCATGTTCAATAAGTGTCACAATTGTCTAGTTCGACACTATATTATATTAAACCGACACCACCTACTGACACTATAAGACCCTTTTGTAGTAGTGTGACCACCTTCTCGGGTGGCTTTTGACACTTCTCTTCAGTTGGTTCTTTGGTGGTGAGGTCCTCAGCGGCGACGGCTGCTGTTTTTGTTTGGGGTTTGACATTGCTATTGCTATAGTATCTTGTACTTGTGGGCTTCTGTGTTTAGTTCAATTAATGGCGTTGTATTTGTGCCAGCTTTTTGGCTCTCCATTTGAACTGTTTAAGGAACCGACAGAGAGAGCGTCTAACTTAAATACATATCCACTTGTTTAAAACATGATTTGGTGGATGCAAAGTACTAAAAAAAATGACCGATTTTAATGTTTAATTATGTCGTTTTTTCTGCAGCAAAGTTTTGGATTTGAAGTCTTGTGATATGGCGATTACAGTGAAGTCACTATAATGTTTTATCATGTATCTACTCCCAAAATCCCTACTAAAATATCAGGTGTGGCTAGGGATTTTCTTAAGAGTTGCCTTCCCACGAGGTATCGCCAAAGGTTAACTGCTGAGAAGCTATTACTTCATCCATTTGATGCACAACCCTCAACCATCAAAAGCAGCTCGTTGCACGAAGGTTGTCATTGTTCCCAGAATTCCACCCCACCGGGTTTTGAGATAGCAGCTGGATAATTGAAGTTTGAGTTGAGAAACTGTACAAATTGTTTTTTTTCTTTATGCAAGTCCATTACTTGAAACTATTCAATTCAAGTTTATCAAAACAGTATTTTACAAAGTGTTCAAATTTTTTTGTTGTCATGCTATTTTTTTTGTATTACTACTCATTTCTGTGTATTTTCTGTCATACTAGCTATAACACCGTACACTCTGGTGCTTGTGAGCTAATCCTAATTCAGCTACTAGGATTTAGATCACATAACTGATGCCTTATTTAAAGCTTGTAACCTTGGAGAGATTCTCTCTTACGTAGTTTTAATGGCGTTACTCGCTAAATAGATGATTGTCAAGTGTTCAAAAACGTACATCAATTGTCAATAAACGCTTGTCATGGGCTGAATAGGCATTTGTCATCTTTACCTACAGTCAATCAATAATAAGCATTGATCCATCTCCATGATTTCTACGACTCCCCTCCAACGTGCAATTATCTATGTTCCCTCTGCACTTTCGAGACCGGTTCACCCATTATGATAGTCTTCATTCATCTCTAGAAGATACTTGCCGAAATCCTCCTCGTTCAGTGGCTCCTCCCCATTGCGTGGCTTAGGTTCGAGGAGAGTTCGATTCCAAATTAACCTCCTTTATGGTCAAGGGCAAATGAAGTGGTTGAGATTGAGTGGTTCAGCCATAACCGGGCTATAGTCTCTGGTATATCCTGATATTTGTGTATGTAAGGACGGACAGGCGAGGTTATCTGTCTTCCTAATATTTCGCGACTGAAGTACTAATCGATCGACACTGACATATATTTAGATGTTAGAAAGTTTAGTATTATTATTATTATTATTATAATATTAAATTTATTAAGATGTTAGAAAATTTAGTATTATTATTATTATTATTATTATTATTATTATTAATTGATTGAAATTTAAAGTGGTGCATTTTGGTGGACAAATGTGCATACTAATTTAAATGAAAAGTTGCAACTTTTGACTCTTCATGAATAATTACATACTTTTCAAAGAGTCATCTCTACTTCTATAAGAGCAACTCCACCGTAGGTGGATGCTCGGGAGACAGGCTAGAGAAAAGGGGCCTAAGGCCCTGTGGACCGGCTTCAGCGTGAAGGAGCCCGAGGGGAGGTGGAGGCCCGAGCTCCGGGCCCGTGAAAAATTGCCTGCCCGAGAGCCCAAGTGGATGTGATGGGCTGACGTCAGCCTGGCGTCAGGCCTTTATATATATATAATTTTTGTCAGGCGCGTGCACCCCACTCGTGCGTGGGGGCGCGTCGCCGACACAAAATCAGAAAAATCAATCACCTTTTCATTTACCGTTGGGAAGCCACGTGGCTTCCCACGGTCCGTTCGATCTCAACTGTAAAAAAAAATAAAAAAGTCTTATTTAATATCCACCGTTCGATCTGAGATCAACGGTGGATATTAATATGCTTTATAAATAAATAAATAAAAGAAAAAATAGTTTTAAAATTAAGAAAAGTTACCGTTGTGACACGTGGCACAATCTGGAGTGTTGGAATTCAAATTTTTTTATATCCAACGGTAGAGATTAATTAGTTGAATAAAAAATTTTAAAAAATTGTAAAAAATTTGAAAAAAAAATCTGAATTTAAAAAAAAAAAAAATTGTTTTTACTTTTCTATAAATATCTTCTCATTATCATCTACCTTACACCACAATTTCATATGTTCTCAACTACTCTTTCAATCACATTCCTTTCTTTCTCTCAAAGTTTCAATCCATTTTTTTCAACAAAATGATTACTGATGCAGGTACGAATTGGTCGCTTCTTGAAGATGTTGCGTTGTGTACTAGCTGGGTTGAAGTTACTCATAGTTCGCTTACGGGTAATGAGATGCAGTTGCGAGAAATGTGGAGTCTTATTCATACCAATTATCTTGAGAAAATTGGTGGGAAAAGAACCAAAGAATCGATGTTCAGTCGTTGGAAATTACTTAGCCAATCGTTTAGTACGTGGAGAGATGCCTTGGCACAAGCTAGTAGTAATATTCAAAGTGGGGAAAATTACTCGGATCAGGTAACAATCTATTATTTATTTGTTTGTACTATACCCAAATTTACATTATAATTATTTGTTTGTATTATTTATTTGTTACCTACTTACATTATAATTATCTGTTTGTATTATTTATTTGTTACCTATTTTCATTATAATTATTTCTTCTCCCACATTGTGTAGGAACTTCAAGCACAAGCTTGGTACGGTGCCAAAACCAAAAGCAAAAATAAATTATTCAATCGGTGGGAATGTTGGAATATTGTCAAAGATTGTCCTAAATTTAGAGTTGTACTTGTCGATCCAGAAGTTTTCATGAACAACACCCCTCTACACTCTACACTCGATCATGTCTTGCATGTTCATGAAGATGATGCAGAAGAAGTGCCCGAAACACCCCTCCCTGAACAAGCGTCGGGTTCGACACGTTATCCAATTAGGCCTCAAGTTAAGAAGGCTTCAAAGAGAAAAGTGAGTGCTTCCAAGAATGATTATGCAAAGTTCATGGAAGAACTTCCTCGCCAAGGTGAATTGACTTTGGCGAGGAAAATGGCGAAATATGAGGCTGATAAGGCTAGAGAGGACGCAAAAGCTGCAGCTATTGAGAGAGAATTTCAGGCTAATGAAAGAGAAAGAGAGCTACTTAGGCAAGAAAGGGAACATGTTAGAGAAGAAAGATGGGCTCAACGAGATCGTGAGATTATGAACACGCCTTTAGAAGGGAAGTCTCCAAAATTTTTTTGGAAGTCAGAGAAAGCGGACGTGGTGTGAAGGAGGCGTGCAAGAAAAGCGAGAGCAAGCCAAGATGATCCTAGCACCACAAATTGGTTAAGTGATGATGAATAGAGTAGTTTTTGTAATCGGAACCCATAATTTTCCAATCACTTTGGGTTGTAATTTATTATTTATTGAATATAGTACTTTATGTTGTTTCCAATTTGTTGAATATTTATTCAAATGAATTTGGTAAGTTAGTTATACTAAGAGAATATTTATTCAAATGACAAAAACACACCAAATAAAATTACATAAGCATACCGAATAATAAAAAACTCACTAAAGCTGAACTAAAAAAAAATTACATAAACATACCAAATAATAAAACACACCAAATAAAATTACATAAACATACCAAATTCAAAAAAACACACTAAATGAACTTAATTATCTTCAGCTTGTTTCAATGCCCACTGGTGCTCTATCAAGTCAATTTGCCGGGCTTTGTGCATGTTTGGCATTTGAAATGCAGTATATCGTTGAATGAGCCTTTCATTGTAACGTCCATCCCTTTGTAATGGCTCAGGTTGCACGGGCTCATCGGTGGCGTCATGAGCACAATATATATGTGTTCTTGAATTGTTCATCGTGTCTGGCTCATATTCATTAATGGCTTCATAATTGTACTCATCTTCCACAATCATGTTGTGAAGAATGATGCACGTCATCATGATGAATCGAAACGACTCTACATCAAACAATCTAGCAGCACCCCTGACGATCGCCCAACGAGCTTGGAGGATACCGAAACAACGCTCCACATCATTCCTACACCCCTCTTGACAGCTTGCAAAGTGTTTTTCCCTTGCACTTTGCGGACGTGGCACTGTTTTGAAAAATGTTGACCACCGTGGGTAAATGTCGTCAGCTAGGTAGTATGGCTCGTCGTACATACATCCCTTGACCTCATAGGTGACTTTTGGTTCCTTTCCTTGTAGGACATCGTTAAAAATCTGATGGAAATCTTTCCTCAAAGATTGTAAATAGATTATGACACGTGACGCGACGTGATTGGTTAATAATCTTATCAGAAATCCATCATCAATAATTGTATTTTCGGATAATGACATGTGGCATAACGAGTACGATTAAAAATCTTATCGGAGATCCATCCCCAATAATTGTCTTTTCAGATTTTATGACAAGTGGCGCAACGAGGACGATTAAAAATCTTATCCGAAATTACAAATAAAATTATTTTATATTATTTAATAATACTTTGGATAATGACACGTGGCGTAACGAGAACGATTAAAAATCTTATCCGAAATTACAATTAAAATTATTTTGTATTATTTTATAAATAAAAAAAATACTAATATTTTATTGCCTATTGCCAAGGCTATTGAAGTGTAACGGTGGAGATACAAAAGGCGATTACTGTTCATTAAGGGCAGATACTGTTCATCAGGTGGATTGAATAATGAATAGCCTGGGGGGAGGGCTCCAACATTGGAGTTGCTCTAAATAGGGAAGCACCCTACAATCACTAAATAAATTTTCATTGTTTACATATATAATCATACATAGAGTTCACGAAACATTAGAGAGTCTCATTGAGTTCATATGAAAGAGTTTTGAATATAATCGTGGTTCATTTGAGTCTTGTGATTTGGAGTGCTACTATTACAAGGATATGGTAGTTGTATTCTGGGAGACAAGCCACAATAAGCTTCATAGTAGAGGGTGTAAACTAATCTTAAGGATATAATGTCTAACATTTGCCTTGACTGTATTCTAATCCATTATATCATATTTTCATTTAACATTGGTTACTTATGTGCAATATTAGTTTGATATATTATTTCTTGATTTTCTGTATGATTTAATATATAAATTGGACCCTATTTTTCCTACAATCTTAAGAAAAGGTCATTGGTTTGATTGCTATGTATTTGTTGTTTTTCAAATGGTGGTTGTTTGAGTTATTACAATTTTTGCTTAAAATAAAATAACGAACAAATGTGACTATTCAAAAAGTCACCGTCTCTGATATATTATGTTTTTATAAAAATGCCAACTCCCTTTCCACTCTCCTCATCTCACTATTGTGCTTTTCAGTGTTTGCATTCCGGAGCACAATATGCGATGCGTATGCGTTCAAGTTGATAACCTACCATCATGGTTGAAGCCCCTTGTCCAAAAGATAGAACAGTTTCCTCAGTCCCTCCACAAAATCATAGACTTGATTGATTTCTTATTCCGAAATATCATTTTCCACCTTCTCTCCAATCTCTGTTATTGATGTGATAGAAACTGACACACAAATTAAACCCTTTTTAGACAATTGAAGTATATGTAAGTAGGGATCGTTCTAGTTCGGAGATTAGAAGGAATGCTAATCAACACAAATTAGACTTAAAAACACAAAACTAGACTATAATGACTCAAAACTGAACAGACTGACTCAAATAACACAAAACAAGCACTAAGGGGTGTTTTGGACGAAAATTGAAGTAAATTGACACGAAATACTAAAGGGGGATTTGTTTGGATGAATTTCAAACTAAAACTAAGTAGGTTGCAGAAACAAAGTAAGGATGGTACGAAACTAAGGTAACTTAAGGGGTGACAAGCTAGCTAGAGGATTCTTCTCCACACATGACACATTTGCAACACAAATCTATTTCCAGTTATTATTCCTATAAACCATGAATGACAATGCCCCAAGTTAACCGTGAACTGCACAAATTAACCATTAGATTTTCCTAAATTCATTGAATTGGACTCAGCGACGCAGTCGAATTATTCTTATCAAGTTCCCTATATGAACTGCATGATAGATATAAATATCAAAGATTATTAAGTTCTATGAAAATCATAAGCATTGACATGACCTTCGTAACTATGAAAAGCATGATACTCTTGCCAGGAATTTACTTAACATAATCATGACTAGTGATTTCCACTACTTATAAATATAAGTTCATAACTAGTAGGTGAAATTCCCTTATATTTTAGCATCAAATTTATGCATGCAAATTAAGTAGGCCTCCTTAATCAACATACAAGAATAAGTTATCAATTAAACAAATAAGTAAATTGCATTCATGATTTATGAAACAATAACTGGATGTAATCAATTCATATCACACATATGTTCATGGCTTTGAATTCACCTCTAACTAAAAAGAAATTTAGTTACGCATATTCATCATAACTGAAAACCAAATTAAAACTGACATTGGACTAAAACTAAGGATAGAATGCACCTAGAAACGCTCCAGCAATCCCAAAGGCTTTGGATGGCAGGCACGGCTCCAAGCTTCTTCTTCTCCTTGCAAAGCTACGGCACAAATTGTTTAATTTCTTTGAATTTCTCTCTAAGGCCATTCTCTCTATTATGTGGCAGATGTGGGTATTTATAGGGCTAGGGGGTGCATCAAGGTTATGTTGGAGAAGGATTACATACTCCAATCCCACAAGGAAAAGGTTAATTCTATGGCAGAAACCAGGGAGAATAAGGAGAGGGTGGTGTGGCACCATTTTAGGCTTCTAGAATTCT
Organism: Pyrus communis; assembly: GCF_963583255.1. Taxonomy (NCBI): domain Eukaryota; kingdom Viridiplantae; phylum Streptophyta; class Magnoliopsida; order Rosales; family Rosaceae; genus Pyrus; species Pyrus communis. The sequence goes on along the minus strand of NC_084809.1, from coordinate 22,530,322 downwards.
GATGTTAGGTGTTTAATGTGAAAATAATTACCCCATGCAGCTGGAAATAAGGTAGGATAGGATTAGGATAAGGTTATGATAAGATAAGGTTAGACAAGGTTGAGATAAAACAGGAATGGATAAGGTTTTGGATAATGTTCATTCTCTTTAGCTGATTCGTTATCTTCTATGTCTTGAATTAATTTCTTCAACTCTTTAGCACATTCCTAACCTCTTTTGATCTTCAAAAACATCCATCCACCTATCTCCATGTATGTGCTATCCATTCCAAGCCCAAAACTGCTCTAAAATGCTCCAAATTGCCTTTTCTTGCCACTTTTGCCATTTAGACCTACAAACACACGAAAATGACTTAAAACACTCTAATAAATAGAAACTAACTTACTAAATGCAAAGAAATAAGCTAACAAAGTCGCATAAATATGCTCATATCACTTATACTACCACAAATCATTTGCCACTGTTATTATATGAGCATGAAGCTCGATGAAAGTAGAAGCAAAGGGAATCTCATACACAAATATTGTTATTAGGCTCTTTCAGTTTATCAACTATGCCTTTCGTCGAAACCATTGTTTTTCTTCTATTCCAGAATTGGTCTCGGCTTCAAGTAATGCAGTTATTGGCCATCACCACAGTCCTCATCACTTTTTGATTACAGACAAGGCTGCTCTGTTGAAGTTCAAGAAAGCCATTGTATATGATCCATATTCCACGCTAGCTACTTGGAAGGAAGCTACTGATGTCTGCAACTTCACTGGTGTCAGCTGCAACACACAACATCATTGTGTAACAGATCTTATTCTGCAAGATTATGCACTTGCAGGGCGGCTTTCACCATCGTTTCAAATCTTACAGGCCTTCGTAACCTAGTGCTAGTTGGAAATCACTTCTATGGAACTATCCCTACTGAAATTGCCTTACTCAGACGCCTCCATCATCTACTGCTTGAGGGGAATAACTTTCATGGTTCAGTACTAGATTCCTTGGCGCTTCCTTCAGAGCTCACTAGAGTTAGTCTATTGCAAAATAGTTTAACTGGCCCCATTCCACCTACACTCTTCTACAGCTGCGCAATGTTAAAGGTTTTAGACCTTTCCAACAACCTTTTTTCCGGAAAAATTCCCGTAGAGATGGGAAATTGTCCAAAACTATGGGGCCTCAACTTATACAACAAACAGTTAACTGGAGAACTTCCTCTCTTTCTGAACAATAGCTCACTTGTCAACTTAGATGTCGAATATAACCATCTTTCTGGTGAGTTGCCAATCAAGTTTGTACAGAAGTTGCCAAATATTCTCTATCTTCATTTATCTAACAACGATATGGTAAGCCACGATGACAACACCAATCTTGACCCATTCTTCACTGCCCTCACAAATTGCACTTCTCTAGAGGAGCTTGAATTGGCTGGCATGGGACTCGGAGGAATGTTCCCCAGTTCCATCGGCGGACATGGTGTCAATTTCACAAATCTTCTGTTGCAAGAAAACCGAATCTTTGGATCAATTCGTCCGGATATAGGCAATCTTTCTTAGCTTGTGGTCCTGAATTTTACATCCAATCTTCTTAATGGAACAATTTCAGCAAACTTAAGTCAACTGTCGAACTTGGAATAGCTTTTCGTATCACACAATCTTTTCACCAGTGCAATTCCAGCAGAATTGGGTCAGATGACTGATAGGAGCATATTCATGCGACTTAAATGGCTTGTTCTCGTGCATTTACGTTATGTTTCTCTCGTTATTTTAGTCCTTTATGCTTCTTTTGTGTGTTTTCAGGTTCTAAGGGCCTAGGGAGCAAGAAAGTGCATTTTGAGGCCATTTGGAGCATTTTTGGGCATGGATTGGATAGCTTATCCATGGAGCCAAGAGGATGGACGAATTTGAAGGCCTTGTATGCACTTGAAGACACAAAACAATGGCTCTAGCCCAATCAAACACATTATGCCATACAAACCAACCTATTTTAGGCCCATTCTATGTACTTAAACCCTAGCCCTTTAAACTAATTCATTTATCACTTATCAAACCATTCACTTATCACTCACCACATATCATTCACTTATCACTTAACATATCATTCATTTATTTCACTTCCATACTCCTCTTAATTCCACATGCATTCTCACACATGCACATCATTCACTCACATTTCCACCATTCATTCTTTATTCCTTTCCAAACATCTCACATGCATTTCCACCTTCCTACTTCATCATTTCACCACATACTCCTCTTAATTCCACATGCATTCTCACACATGCACATCATTCACTCACATTTCCACCATTCATTCTTTATTCCTTTCCAAACATCTCACATGCATTTCCACCTTCCTACTTCATCATTTCACCACATACTCCTCTTAATTCCACATGCATTCTCACACATGCACATCATTCACTCACATTTCCACCATTCATTCTTTATTCCTTTCCAAACATCTCACATGCACTTCCACCTTTCATCCACAATGATTCATGATTCATTCACTTTGCATCCTTTAAATCACATACTTTTCCATCATTAATTAGCCACTTGCATCTTAAACAAACAACCATATGTTCCCTCCACTACTCCTATAAATACCCTTGCATTCATTCATTCAAGAACATCTCATTTTCATACACAACACACCACAAAACACTTCCATCTTCTCCCTAGCCGTGAGTCTCTCCATTTTCTGCACCATTCCCTTCCCTTTCTCCTCCATTTCTTCCATTTCCATAATCCCCCAATCCATTCAACACACCAACAACATCCCTTAGTCCTTGTGCTACAAAGAAGACGAAGAGAAGAGGGCCTAAACGTTCATACAATTCACGTTTGAGTTGTTGGAATGTTTATGCGTTTCTTTGATTTCAATGTTTAAATTCAATTCTCTTTGTTTTGTAATATGAGAAATGGAAGAGAAGAGTGCCTAAACGTTCATACAATTCAAGTTTGAGTTGTTGGAATGTTTAGGTGTTTCTTTGATTTCAAAGTTATGAGGAACTAAACCCTTTTTGGCTAGGGGTGATTTCAATACCATGTTTATTTATGTGATATGAATTGATGAATTCCGGTTATGAACTCTTGATTCGTGAATGCAATTGGCTTAACTATTTGATGATTAACTTATTTGTGTTTGTTGATTGAGGGTCGACACTTAATTAGCATGCATGAATATGTGACTAAAGTTTAAGAAGGTTTCACATAATCGTTACTATCTTATACTTGAAAGTAGTGAAGGTCGCTTGTCACGATCGCGTTAAGTTTAATTCTTAGCATGAGTAACATGATGTCATAGTTGCAAATGCTTTGTCAATGCTTATGGTTTTCATTATTCTTAATGATCTTCGATTGTATCTCTATTATGATGACATGTAGGGAACTTTTGAGAATGTTTTGGGTTGTCGAATGATGCCATCCAATCTAATAATATAAGGAAAATCTGAGGGTTAACTAGTGATGTCACGGTTAATTTGGGGCATTGTCGTTCATAATTCAATGAAGGAATAACTGGAAATTGATTCATATGCATAAATATCATGTGTAGAGAAAGAACCCTTAGCTAGCTTCCCATCCATTCATTTCCGTCAAATCCATATTTACAATTTGTTTTGTTTCCAAGTATTCATTTTAGTTTAAATTCGTCCAAATCCAATTCCCCCCTATTTCGTTGAAATCTTAGTCTTAATCTTTCTTATTTTTAGTTTTGCTTTCTTCGAGCATTAAATAGTGTTTTATATTGTGTTTTTATGTTTTTAAGTCAATTTAGAAGGTTTTAGCAAGCCCTCCTAATCCCCGGTCTAGAACGATCCCTCACTTATCCATTCTACTACAATTGTCAAACGAGGGTTTAATTTGAGTGTCAAGTAAATCACGCATCAAATTTTGGCGCCGTTGCCGGGGATTAGCAACTTTGCTAATCCTTTGTCTTTATTTTTATATATATATATTTTTTTTGTTTTTCGTGCATTCTTATTTCAGATTCTTAGTTTGTTTGTTTCCTTGTTTTTTTTAGGTACTGTGTATGACTCGTCGCTCTCGGCCTATTATAGAGAACATCTCCGACTTTGACGGTGATTTTGAACGCACTTTGAGGAGAACGAGGAGTCAACAAGAGCCACCACAACCTCCACCACAACCTGGGCTTGAAGAAGACGAAGTAGGTGTAGAAGAAAAGCCCACGGATCAGATTTTTGAAGAAGAACAAGCCATGGCAGCAGATAATAGAACCATCAAGGAGCTTTCGGCCTCGGGTTTGGATAATGCATTGCCTCTTTGTATCCAATACCCCACGGCTGCAGAGGGGAAGACTGAGGAATTTGAACTCAAATCCAGTTTGTTACACCATATTCCGAAGTTCCATGGCTTGTCTATGGAAGACCCCAACAAACACTTGAAGGAGTTCGAGGTGGTTTGTTCGAGCATGACCCCCGTCAATGTGGATGGGAGTATATTGAAGATGAAGGCCTTTCCATTTTCACTTATGGACAAGGCCAAAGATTGGCTCTACGAACTAGCCCCGGGAACTGTGACTTCGTGGGAGAGTATGAAGCGTGCTTTCTTGGAGAAATTCTTCCCTACTTCGAGAGTGATTCTCCTACGGAAGAAAATTAGTGGTATTCAACAGAATCATGGTGAGACATTCCCGGCTTATTATGAGCGCTTCAAGGGCCTTGTAGCTTCATGTCCTCAACATCAAATGAAGGAGGAACTTCTCCTTCAATATTTCTATGAGGGCCTCCTTCCTATCGAACGTCAAATGCTTGATGCATCAGCGGGAGGAGCATTGGTGGACAAAACACCAAGGGATGCCAAGATTCTCATAGCCAACCGAGCGCTCAACGCTCAACAATATGAAGGAGTGGGCCAAAGGGAAGCCCCACGGCAACAAAGTGTAAATGAGGTGAGTGCTATTTCTGAAATTCAATCACAACTTGCTAATCTTAATTCTCTTGTTTCTCAGGTTGTGATTGGTCCAAAAACACAAGAACACCAAGTTTGTGGCGTGTGCTCAATTCAAGGGCATCCATCCGACAAGTGCCCTCAACTAATCGAGAATGGTGGGTGGGAATCTGCCAATGCAATTGGTTTCCAAGGACAATATCAAAACAACCCATACTCGAACACTTACAATGCCGGATGGAGGGACCATCCAAACTTCAAATGGAGGGAGCCACAACAAGCTGCCCAACAAGGAGGATTTAGGCCAAACCCCCCTGGTTTTTATTCCAAGCCGTATGCACCCCAACAACCCCAACAACCTTCGGCATCATCTCATTCAGGTACGTCATTGGAAAGTGATCAAGCTATGCAATTACTAACCTCTATTTCGCAGGGGTTGCAAAATCAAAACAACCGGATAGCAAATAACGAGAAGGAGATGACGGATATGAAGAAACAAATAGGGCAGATTTCTGAGTTCCTTGGACAGATTAGAGAGCAAGGAAAGCTTCCTAGCTCAACCACAGTCAATCCAAAGGGAGGATTCGAATCCGCCAAGGCCATCACCCTAAGGGGTGGAAAAGAAGTTGGGACCGAGCCAAACAATCCCAAATCTGCCCAGAAAGTAGATGAAGAGACGACACAACCTGAGGCAGATCACCCTAACTCGGCCAAATCAGGTAATTTAAGTTCAAATTCATGTACTTCACGTCCTAATCTGCCCAATGTACCTTTTCCTCGCAGGTTCATGCAAGAAAAAAAGGAAGAAAGCGAGAAGGACATTCTTGAAACGTTCCGGAAGGTGCAAGTGAACATACCGCTTCTCGATGCAATCAAACAGGTTCCAAAGTATGCTAAATTCCTCAAGGACCTATGCAATACAAAGAGAAGAAGGGCAAACAAAGAGGTAGTGAAGGTAAGCGAGAATGTGTCCGCTGTTTTGCAACGTAAACTGCCTACCAAGTGCAAAGACCCCGGTAGTTTCACGATTCCTTGTGTGATTGGACATAATCGTTTTGAACATGCCATGCTTGATTTAGGTGCATCCATAAATGTCATGCCTTATTCTATTTATGCATCTATGAATTTGGGTGAATTAAAACAAGATGGTGTAATTATACAATTGGCCGATCGTTCTAACGCGTATCCAAAAGGAGTTTTGGAAGATGTGCTTGTGCAGGTGAACCATTTAATTTTTCCGGCTGATTTCTACGTCCTAGACATGGAGGATTCAGCCCATTCTACATCTTTGCCGATTCTCCTTGGTAGGCCATTCATGAAGACGGCCCGAACGAAGATTGATGTATACAAAGGCACCTTGACAATGGAATTCGATGGGGAAGTGATTGATTTTAATATTTCTGAAACTATGAGATATCCCGTTGATGACCATTCTTGTTTTTCCATTGATGTTATCGATTCTTTGGCGCAGGTATACCTTGAAGAATTGAACGAGGACGCCCTGGAAACAACCATCACTAAGGCCATAGAGTGCAAAAATGAAGGATTTTGGCCAATGCAAGGCCACGGCAAGGAGGAGGAATTCTTTGCAATGGGTTCTAGTGAAGAAATAATTGAGGTTGTGGCAGCCCTTGAGTCATTGCCACAACAATATGGTAAGGTTCCACTCTCACTTTCAAATTCAGTTTCCACTAAGATGCTACCTTCTGTTGTTCAGGCACCATCGCTTGAACTTAAGCCGTTGCCGGACCATTTGAAGAATGTGTTTTTGGGAGAAGGCGAAACATTGCCCGTCATCATTTCATCAAGTCTCACGGCAATGGAGGAGGAGAAGCTTGTGAGGGTGCTGCGAGAGCACAAAACGGCCATAGGGTGGACTTTGGCCGACATTAAAGGAATAAGCCCTACCACATGCATGCACCGTATACTTCTTGAGGAGGGGGCTAAACCAACTCGAGAGGCTCAACGCCGTCTCAACCCTCCGATGATGGAAGTGGTGAAGAAGGAAATAATCAAACTTTTGGATTGCGGAGTGATCTACCCTATCTCCGATAGCCGTTGGGTCTCTCCAATTCAAGTCGTTCCCAAGAAGTCCGGAGTAACTGTTATCAAGAATGATGAGAATGAGCTCGTGCCTACACGCATTCAGACTGGATGGCGAGTATGTATCGATTACCGGAAGCTAAATGCCATGACTAGGAAAGATCACTTTCCTTTGCCATTCATCGACCAGATGCTCGAAAGGTTAGCCGGTCATGCTTTTTACTGTTTTCTTGATGGATACTCTGGATATAACCAAATTGTGATAGCCCCGGATGATCAAGAGAAGACCACATTCACATGTCCCTTTGGAACATTTGCTTATCGTCGCATGCCATTTGGCTTATGCAACGCACCGGCCACTTTCCAAAGGTGTATGGTAAGTATATTTTCCGATTTTGTTGAAAAGATCATTGAGGTTTTCATGGATGATTTCAGTGTATTTGGGAGTTCATTTGATAATTGCTTGGATAATCTGACCTTAATTTTGAAACGATGTGTTGAAACTAACCTTGTCTTGAATTGGGAGAAATGTCACTTTATGGTGAAACAAGGTATAGTTTTAGGACATATTGTTTCAGAAAAAGGAATAGAAGTAGATAAATCAAAAATAGACCTTGTACGTCACTTACCCTCTCCTACTTCGGTTAGAGAGGTACGTTCGTTTCTTGGCCATGCAGGGTTCTATAGGCGTTTTATCAAGGACTTCTCCAAGATGTCCAACCCTCTTTGCCGATTGCTTCAAAAAGATGTGCCATTCAAGTTTGATGAAGAGTGTAATTCGGCATTTAACCAACTCAAGGAGAAGCTAGTCTCGGCCCCCATTATTGTACCTCCAGATTGGAGCCTTCCGTTCGAGCTCATGTGCGATACATCCGACTATGCATTAGGAGCTGTTCTAGGACAAAAAAGAGACAAGCGGCCGCATGTCATATACTATGCCTCTCGGACTCTCAATGATGCCCAATTGAACTACTCCACGACGGAAAAAGAACTTCTAGCTGTGGTTTTTGCTTTAGATAAATTCCGTTCATATTTAATTGGTACTAAAGTAATCGTTTATTCTGATCATGCAGCTTTGAGGTACTTGCTCACGAAAAAGGAAGCAAAGCCGAGGCTTATCCGTTGGATTCTTCTTCTTCAAGAATTTGATATTGAAATCCGGGATAAGAAAGGAAGCGAGAATGTAGTGGCTGACCATTTAAGCCGAATGATCCACGAGGAGCATGAACATGCCGTACCTATCCCTGAAACTTTTCCCGATGAGCAGCTGCTTTCCATTGAGGTAAGTGAACCATGGTATGCAGATTTAGTGAATTACTTGGTGGCTAAACAAATTCCAAATGAACTAAACAAGCACCAACGTGATAAGCTTAAAAATGATGCACGTTTCTATGTTTGGGATGACCCTTATTTGTGGAAGTATTGCTCAGATCAAATTGTACGTAGATGTGTGCATGATTCTGAATTTCACTCAATTCTAAGCTTTTGTCACACATATGCATGTGGTGGTCATTTTGGCACACAACGCACTGCCCTCAAGGTTTTAGAGTGTGGTTTTTATTGGCCGACTATATTTAGGGATGCTAGAACCTTTTGTATGTCTTGTGATCGTTGCCAACGAATGGGTAACATAGGTACCAAGGACCAAATGCCGCAAACCCCTGTCTTTAATGTTGAAATTTTTGATGTTTGGGGCATTGATTTCATGGGCCCTTTCCCTCCATCTTATGGTTTCACTTATATCTTGCTAGCCGTTGATTATGTTTCTAAATGGGTGGAAGCAAAAGCCACCCGTACTAACGATTCTAAGGTGGTTGCAGATTTCGTGAAAACTAACATTTTTGCTAGGTTTGGAATGCCGAGAGTAATCATAAGTGATGGAGGGTCTCACTTTTGCAATCGGACCATTCAGGCGTTGCTAAGAAAGTACCATGTCAACCATAAGGTCTCCACACCTTACCATCCTCAAACAAATGGCCAAGCCGAGGTGTCTAACCGAGAAATCAAACAAATTTTGGAGAAGACCGTTGGACCAACAAGGAGGGATTGGAGCTTACGTTTAGATGATGCACTGTGGGCATATCGTATGGCGTACAAAACACCCATTGGGATGTCACCTTTTCGGCTCGTCTATGGTAAGCCATGTCATTTGCCCGTAGAGTTAGAGCACAAGGCACATTGGGCCGTGAAGACTTTCAACATGGACATAGATGCAGCGGGGGTTCATAGGAAGCTCCAATTGAATGAACTTGAGGAGATTCGGAATGAAGCCTATGAGAATGCCCGGATGTACAAAGCCAAGACCAAAGCATTCCATGATAAAATGATTCGAACCAAGACCTTCACAGTTGGGCAGAAAGTGTTACTTTTCAACTCTCGCCTACGTTTGTTTCCTGGTAAGTTGCGTTCTAAATGGATTGGCCCGTTTGTTGTTACTAACGTTTTACCTTATGGTGCAGTCCACATAAAAAGCTTAAGGAATGGCGTAGAATTCAAAGTGAACGGGCATCGGTTGAAGCCATATTACGAGCATGGTGTGGGGCAAGTGGTGGAAGACATTCCTTTCCATTCCGTGGGCTCAAATGAAGATTAAAAGAGGGTACTCGTCCGGCTGAAGGATTTAAAAGAAAGCGCTTCGTGGGAGGCAACCCATGCATCCGAATAGAGAAGAACTTGGAAACCCCTTTAAGAGACTTATTTTTATTCCTTTCTTTTTCTTTACTGCCTTTACTTTGCTTTCTTTCTCGTATTTGTTTATTTGCTTGCTCTGTTGTGACTTTCTGCTTAAAACATTGAGGACAAAGTTTGATTTAAGTGTGGGGGGGGGTAACTAAGTATATTTGATGCAAATTCGTTGGATTTTATCACCTATCACTTCACATGTTGTTTCTCACTGGTGTGGGGGGGGTAAACAATTTGTATTTGCATGAATTTCGTGGGATTTATTCACCTATCACTTAGAATGTTGTTTCTTGCTGTTTTAAGCGTTTTTAGAGTGTTTTAGTGTGTTTTATAGTGTCTTGGTATAAAACTCCGAAAATTTGATAAAAATTTAGTTGTTATTTCGTTTCTGCCTTGTTAGGTTGTTTAGTTGTTATTGTTTGTTTGTTTATTAATTGTGTGAGTCTATGATTGTAACATTGAGAAAATGTTTGATTTATTGATAGCCACTGCTAAACAAAGAAAGATGGTGCTTCATAAAGGTTGTTTGCTTGAGGCCCCACTACGTGGCTTTACTCTTGAAGCGGAAGGCGTAGGAATAGAAGGCATAGGAGCGGAAGGCGTAGGAACAGAAGGCGTAGGAACAGAAGGCATAGGAGCAGAAGGCATCGAAGATAGAGCATTCCAGGCCTCAATACTTGGCCAAGCGCTGGATGAGCCAGGAAAAAGGTGCCTCTGGAGGAAAGACGAGAACCTTTGACGGTCACTGTGAATCCGACCTTCAGACTCTTGCAGTTCATCAAGCTTCCTCTTCATGCCCGTCGAATAGTTGTTTGCAAGCACGTGCAAACTTCTATTCTCATACTTCAGCTGTTGGATCTCCTGCTTGAGACTTTCCACCTCTGCCATCAATGATTCCACCTGACGGGAGCGGGCAAGCAGGCGTTGGCCCATGTTGGACACAGAACTCGCACACTGAACACTAAGTGCGAGGGACTCTTGAACGGCCAACTCATCGGACCGTCCTGACAGCAGCCTACTATCTTTTGGTGTGAGGAGGTTCCTAGCTACTATTGTAGCTGTTGTGGCGTCCTGCATCACAGAGTCTTCACCTGAAAGAGGACCGTTAGAAGAAAAGAAAGAAGGGCGCCATACGTTACCTTGACGCGGCGCGCCCGTATCACTGCTAAGGCTCAATTCCAAGCTAAGGTTCGATGAGTTTGCCATTTTTTCAAAAGTGTTCAAAGAGAAGGGATGGAGTTAAATTTCAAAGGGCCGGAGACGATTTTCAAGAATGGGAAATCTTCAGAGTGTGTTTGTTGTGGTGATCGATAGCTCAATAAAAAAGCCAAGGCGACGCGTCCACCAATTCAAAAAGCCAGATTTTCCGGCGTAATTTAGGCGACGCGTTCTCGGCTTTTCAGAAGACGCGCCAACTTTGTCAAAAGATTTCTTCTTTTTAGACAACACGTGGAGACCATCATCACAACTACACATCTTTAGCCGACAAGCGCAAAGTTCGGCGACGCTTTCTCAGCTTTTCAGAAGACGCGTGCAGCTTTGTCAAAAGGAGCCGCATCTGCACTACCACGTGTCGTTCAGAAAGCGAAGGGGCGCCTGCTCAGAAATCGAAGAGGCGTGTTCAGAGATCGAAGAGGCGCCATTATTTCAAAAAGCCGGATTTGCGGGATCAAAACGTTTGTCGACAAAGGTAAAAAGTACCACCACTTGATATTATCTCTATATATGTCGACCTTCGTCTTTTATGGCAGGGCAAATATGAAGAAAATGCCCAACTCTCCCTCACCTCTGAGGGCGCACTCCCAGCAAAGCCTTTCGAAATACTCAATTCTTTCTTCTTCCCCAAAGATGATACCAGATGCCTGGAGTACATATGACCCAGGAGGAAGCAGCACAACAAATACATGTGCTGATTCATTCACCGCTTCTTCAAAAGCAAAGGTATCTCATATCATCAAGGTCAAAAGCAAAAGTATCTCATATCATGCTCTTTCCCTGTCTTTTTCTTTGTCCTTGTTCTTACTCGCATGGCAAAGTAAAACAAGCAATCAGCCGGCACTTGGAGTCAGTCTTCCGTTCTGGAGCCAACTGCCTGGAATCTATTCCTGATTGCTTACCTAGCGTTGCTCTCGAGTAGTCATCTTCAACGGTTGATACACTTCCGGAGAAGGGACCACTTCTGCAAAGGGGAGCGAGTAAGGCAAGTGAAAATGATACATTGAAGCATGTGGAGACAAACATAGGCTGAGTTATCCTCCAACCCTTTTCAATACGAATTGGAAAGATTGAACAAAGAAACAGACCAAAGGGGTAAGCTCAGACCTTCGGGGAAGACCAAAAGAATCCTCCAGCCCAGTAGCACAAAGGAAAATCAATGATGGGCGGAAACCAGTTCGAGAGTAAGCCTGTGGAATCATCAAGATCAAGCCTCAATGCAATCAACAAAGAGAAGATGGAATTTACACTCTATAACCAGATTTGCGTCTCTAAACTCTTCTCTTTGTTAATTACATTATGCCATGTTTAGTATGTTTAAGTGCTTTTTGTGTATTTACTTATGCTTTGTGTGAATCTATGCTTAAAACATTGAGGACAATGTTTGATTTAAGTGTGGGGGGGGGGGTAACTAAGTATATTTGATGCAAATTCGTTGGATTTTATCACCTATCACTTCACATGTTGTTTCTCACTGTTTTAAAACTGTTTTAGTGTGTTTTGTCTTAAAAATTCGAAAATCCCATAAAAATTTGAAAAATTGTTTTGAAAAACCCAAAAAGAGTTGTTTTAAAGTTGTTTTTGTGTGTGTGTTTGTGTCTTAGGATACCTTCCAACACAATGATAAGGATTTGGTTTGTAATTGCATGACTGTTAAAAAGAGTTATAACATAGAGAAAAATTTGATTTACTCTTGGTATATGCTTGGTTATGGTTATAATGTATGACTTCACATGCAATCATAAAAGAAAATTTAGTTTTTGTAACATGCCTGAAGGAAGGAACTCAAACAAATGCTACAACCCTGAGAGACTTGAGCCTATAACGTTCTTTGGAGAGTTTAATCTGTGATTTCTTGTTTTCTAAAATCGTTGCATGATCTCATTATTCTTTGCTTGGTTACTACTTAGAAGGCGTTTCATCATATAGTTCCAAATGCTAGAACTCATGCCCATTTCATTCAAAGCATGTTATTGATTTGCATAACATATATCAAGATGAAGTTGTGTAGTTGCCACCATAGCCAAATAGCCTCGCTTCCCATATTTCGTATATGTTGTAAGTTTTACCCCCGTTGAGCCATGTTAACCCATGTTCTTTGTTAACCCACTTTATCTTCACCTAACCTAGAATATGACCGTCCTTACCCTTGTTCTTAAAAGATAGTGAGCATGACTTAATTGAATTCCTTTTTGAGTTACATTATGAAAGAAAATAAGTGTGGGGGAGAGAATGTTTAAGTGTTTTTGTTTTGAGATTCAAAAGAAAAAAAAAAAAAAAAAAAAAAAAAAAAAAAAAAAAAAAAGAGAAAAGAATAAGTGATTGAAGAAAGGTTCCAAAACACCAATTCTGGGCGTAAATTGTCTAAATTCTCCCTTTTTGTTCAAAAGTTGAGTTTTCATTCAAAAGTGAATTCTAAGTTGATTAAAATGCTTTGCTCACTATTTCTTTAAGAACCTTTGTTTTCCATATCCCTTCTTTATCCACATACCCCAAGCCCCGTTACAACCCTTGACTTCTATCTTGAGTGTTGTGTATTTCAATTTGTGGAGTTTGAACTTGGTATGAGCTTATGGTGTCACTGGTTCTCGCGTCTAAGTAGTAGCATTCCATTCATGAGATCATATCTAAACTTGATTATTAACTCCAGAATTTGCGTTCTTTGTGATACATATATGTGAGTGTCGTTTTCATGTTTACATCAATCTTCTCACATATGACTAGATTAGGGTGTGTAGTTAGAAAATCTGAGTAAAAATTGAGTGCATATCTTGAAAGGAATTGAGCAAATTCTCTAAGGCATGTTACTACATTCAAAACATGGTTTTAAATGCTTAATTGTGAACTAGTATATGGTGACTATGATTAAGAATGTACTTAAATGTGAAGATGACTAAAATCTGTGAGAATGATGATTTTTAACTTGTCATGTACATTGGAAATCCCTAAGACGGTTGTTGGAAGGTTTAGGTTGTGTTTTACGTGTTTAGTGTCGTTTTGTTTATTTGTTTTTATTCTGTTTTGCTCGAGGACTAGCAAAAGCTAAGTGTGGGGGTATTTGATAGGAGCATATTCATGCGACTTAAATGGCTTGTTCTCGTGCATTTACGTTATGTTTCTCTCGTTATTTTAGTCCTTTATGCTTCTTTTGTGTGTTTTCAGGTTCTAAGGGCCTAGGGAGCAAGAAAGTGCATTTTGAGGCCATTTGGAGCATTTTTGGGCATGGATTGGATAGCTTATCCATGGAGCCAAGAGGATGGACGAATTTGAAGGCCTTGTATGCACTTGAAGACACAAAACAATGGCTCTAGCCCAATCAAACACATTATGCCATACAAACCAACCTATTTTAGGCCCATTCTATGTACTTAAACCCTAGCCCTTTAAACTAATTCATTTATCACTTATCAAACCATTCACTTATCACTCACCACATATCATTCACTTATCACTTAACATATCATTCATTTATTTCACTTCCATACTCCTCTTAATTCCACATGCATTCTCACACATGCACATCATTCACTCACATTTCCACCATTCATTCTTTATTCCTTTCCAAACATCTCACATGCATTTCCACCTTCCTACTTCATCATTTCACCACATACTCCTCTTAATTCCACATGCATTCTCACACATGCACATCATTCACTCACATTTCCACCATTCATTCTTTATTCCTTTCCAAACATCTCACATGCATTTCCACCTTCCTACTTCATCATTTCACCACATACTCCTCTTAATTCCACATGCATTCTCACACATGCACATCATTCACTCACATTTCCACCATTCATTCTTTATTCCTTTCCAAACATCTCACATGCACTTCCACCTTTCATCCACAATGATTCATGATTCATTCACTTTGCATCCTTTAAATCACATACTTTTCCATCATTAATTAGCCACTTGCATCTTAAACAAACAACCATATGTTCCCTCCACTACTCCTATAAATACCCTTGCATTCATTCATTCAAGAACATCTCATTTTCATACACAACACACCACAAAACACTTCCATCTTCTCCCTAGCCGTGAGTCTCTCCATTTTCTGCACCATTCCCTTCCCTTTCTCCTCCATTTCTTCCATTTCCATAATCCCCCAATCCATTCAACACACCAACAACATCCCTTAGTCCTTGTGCTACAAAGAAGACGAAGAGAAGAGGGCCTAAACGTTCATACAATTCACGTTTGAGTTGTTGGAATGTTTATGCGTTTCTTTGATTTCAATGTTTAAATTCAATTCTCTTTGTTTTGTAATATGAGAAATGGAAGAGAAGAGTGCCTAAACGTTCATACAATTCAAGTTTGAGTTGTTGGAATGTTTAGGTGTTTCTTTGATTTCAAAGTTATGAGGAACTAAACCCTTTTTGGCTAGGGGTGATTTCAATACCATGTTTATTTATGTGATATGAATTGATGAATTCCGGTTATGAACTCTTGATTCGTGAATGCAATTGGCTTAACTATTTGATGATTAACTTATTTGTGTTTGTTGATTGAGGGTCGACACTTAATTAGCATGCATGAATATGTGACTAAAGTTTAAGAAGGTTTCACATAATCGTTACTATCTTATACTTGAAAGTAGTGAAGGTCGCTTGTCACGATCGCGTTAAGTTTAATTCTTAGCATGAGTAACATGATGTCATAGTTGCAAATGCTTTGTCAATGCTTATGGTTTTCATTATTCTTAATGATCTTCGATTGTATCTCTATTATGATGACATGTAGGGAACTTTTGAGAATGTTTTGGGTTGTCGAATGATGCCATCCAATCTAATAATATAAGGAAAATCTGAGGGTTAACTAGTGATGTCACGGTTAATTTGGGGCATTGTCGTTCATAATTCAATGAAGGAATAACTGGAAATTGATTCATATGCATAAATATCATGTGTAGAGAAAGAACCCTTAGCTAGCTTCCCATCCATTCATTTCCGTCAAATCCATATTTACAATTTGTTTTGTTTCCAAGTATTCATTTTAGTTTAAATTCGTCCAAATCCAATTCCCCCCTATTTCGTTGAAATCTTAGTCTTAATCTTTCTTATTTTTAGTTTTGCTTTCTTCGAGCATTAAATAGTGTTTTATATTGTGTTTTTATGTTTTTAAGTCAATTTAGAAGGTTTTAGCAAGCCCTCCTAATCCCCGGTCTAGAACGATCCCTCACTTATCCATTCTACTACAATTGTCAAACGAGGGTTTAATTTGAGTGTCAAGTAAATCACGCATCAATGACTCACCTCGGCCTGCTTGATCTGTCTCATAACTCATTCTCAGGTGATATTCCCAGCAGTATAGGAGATTTGGTTAGGCTGAATTATCTGTTCCTCAACAACAACCTCCTCTCCAGAATAATACCTCCAACATTAGGACACTGCATAGAGCTGTACAAGCTTGACTTATCATACAACAGATTGACAGGCAGCATCCCCCCCACAAATATCAGGTTTGAGTGAGATCAGAATTTTTATAAACCTCTCACATAATCAGCTCGAAGGGCCTATACCAATTGAGCTCAACAAACTGGAAGATGTTCAAGAGATAGATCTTTCCTCGAATAACTTAAGCGGAAGTATCTTCCCATAGATATCAAGCTGTATTGCATTGACCCCGATAAACTTTTCGTGCAATTCTTTGGAGGGAAAACTTCTAGATTCCATAGGTGAGCTAAGGAATCTCGAGTTGTTTGATGCTTCAGGAAATTGCTTCTCTGGAAGGATTCCGCTAAGCCTCAACAAAAGCCAAACACTCACATATATAAACCTTTCTTTTAATTACTTCGAGTTCGAAGGAATGATTGCCTCTGATGGCATATTTGAAGCTGTCTCATATACATCTTTCTTGGGCAATCAACACCCTTGTGGTACAGTTTCCTTTAAACCTGCATGCCCCCACAAAAGCTATCTATTTCGATCACACATTTTCTTAAACTTCTTCAGCTTAGTCATATTCATATCAACATCCCTATCAATAATATGCTATGTGAATGCATTCTGGCTCATTAAGACACTGATCTCAGCTCAGAGGGCTGAGACTGCAAGAAAACCAACACAACCAGAATTGGTTCACAATTTTCTAAGAGTTACATTCCGAGATTTGTCAGAGGCCACTAACGGATTTGATGATCAGAGACTGATTGGAGTGGGCTGCTATAGACATGTGTACATGGGAGTTCTTCCAGATGGGACAACAAAAGCAGTCAAGGTCTTACATTTGCAACCTGGAAATTCAATAAAGAGTTTTACCAGAGAATGCCAAGTCTTGAGGAGCATTAGGCACAGAAACCTTACAAGGATTATAACA
This sequence comes from Pyrus communis, assembly GCF_963583255.1. Lineage (NCBI taxonomy): Eukaryota > Viridiplantae > Streptophyta > Magnoliopsida > Rosales > Rosaceae > Pyrus > Pyrus communis. The sequence continues at coordinate 22,513,160 of NC_084809.1, read as the reverse complement.
GCATGGAGTCTACCGGACTTTAAGGCCATTGTTCTTCCTTATATGGCAAACGGTAGTTTGGACTGCCGGCTCTATCAACATTCAAAGATAGATCTGAGTTCAGGTTCTTCTGATTTAAGCTGGTCCCAAGGGGTGAACATTTGCAGTGACATAGCTAAAGGGATGGCATATCTACATCACCACTCCCCAGTCAAAGTTATACACTGTGACCTAAAGCCAAGCAATGTTCTTCTCAACGATGACATGACAGCTTTAGTTTCCGATTTTGGGATCGCAAGATTGTTGATAGCTGGAGGTGGAAATTCAGCTCTTGAGAACATGGGAAACTCTACTACAAATATGTTATGTGGATCCATCGGATACATAGCACCAGGTACGGATCTATCCTCTGCTTAAGTTAGCCATTCGTAAAACCAAACAAATAGAATATGAGTTTTATTATAACTACATTTTCAGTTAGCCAATTTTATCGGGACTTCAAGCACTGATTTCTGAACACAAATAAATCTATGCATGGTAACTAAGATCATTCGTCCTTTAGAGATAATGAAAACAGTTCCCCAATATCTCTATTTGTTTATTTTCATTACGAAGCCATTTTTAAAGACTATGAGGATGATGAACTCTATCATTGAATTTATATCACCAGTTCACAACTATGAAAACAGTAAAAATAACAATACTGACAATAAATCTCTACCTGAATCAATTTTAGCTAGGTCTATAATGTAATTGAAAGCTATAACCAATTTCCCATATGTCCATCTATTAGTTCAGTAACTTAGAATAAGGCCTAACCCACGCTCGATTCTTTGTATGCAGAATATGCCTATGGTTCTAATGCGTCTACGAAAGGCGATGTTTACAGCTTTGGCATTCTTGTTCTAGAGATGGTGACAATAAAAAGGCCAACAGATGACATGCTTGTTGGAGGGCTAAGCCTTCACAGGTGGGTCAAGAACCATTATCATGGAAGGGTGGAAAAAGTGGTTGACTTCTTAATGAGAGGATCTAGAGATCAATCAGCCGAGGTGAGAAAAATGTGGGATGTTGCGATTGGAGAGTTGATAGAGTTGGGAATTCTCTGCACACAGGAGTCTCCCTCCACTAGGCCTACAATGCTCGACGCTGCGGATGACTTGGATCGACTGAAGAAATATCTCTGTGGGGATGCTACTGCAACATTTGCCTCTTCCCTAGGAATTTCTTCTTCTACCCTAGACGATGACTAGCATCTTCCTAAATATATTTTACAGAGAGCAGAAGAATAATATTTATATCTGGGGGTTAGTGAAGTTATGTCCTTTCTCTTACAGGAAACCCTAATCAAATGCAATGATATTTGATAGCACTGCTGTGTTGCACCTCCCAAATTAAGTTTGGTGGGTTATGGTGATCCTGAAAACGACCCATGACAAATTATAGCTAAGTATGGATTAGGACCAATATTAAAAAAAAAAAAAAAATCGCCCCTGGCATGCCTAGGTGGTTTTGGAGAGGCTAGGTGAAATCACCTTTGCCTAGTGGGAGTAGGAGCCACTGAGGTATTTGACTGGCGTCCTTTTTGTTTAAAAATCGCTGGAATCTAGAATTTTTTTCAGTTGAAGAAGATGAAAATGATGGCGTGATTTGGAGTGATTTATTTTGTTATTATTTTATAGATTTCAAGAGATTAAAAATAGACATTTCTATAAAAACATCTTATAAACCTAAAATTTTTAAAACAAACACACACACACACACTCTAAAAATTTTAAGTTCCGTAAGGCAAACTCAAGGCTTTCGCCTAGGCGGGACTATCCATGAAACGCCTCACTTATACCTTTGCCTTTTAAAACATTAATTAGGGCACACAAGTTGCATAAAAAGGCATATTAGTAAATAATTAAACATTGAAAGAACGTGATGATTAAGAAGCAAAGTGCAGCTCTAATGCATATAGACGTTGTAATATTATGGAGGTAATGCAAAATATGATGAACAATTTGGGAAAAACATGGAAAGAGGAAGCAATAAAAAACACAATGATAAGGAATGCATGATTGTGCTCAGTGACGCGGCCTTTATTATTCGAGTCCCCTCACACAACTTATAAATCTGTCAACATATTTGATCAGATATATGAAGCTCTTTGAGTCCTGAAGGTTTTTGTGTACTTATTGTCAAATGTCAACTATGAACTGTAGAGTGTGGCCATTTCCACAATTATATCATCCTCAAAAATATATATTTGGAGTGGCTTCCAGCATCTCACTGGTGGAATGACACAACATACAAGACATCTATTAAGGGTAGTAATGTAAAATGATGCTGAGTAGTGTTGCTAGAGTTTGTTATACCTTACTTAGTCAATAAGATAGGTAGTTATTCTATATGTAAATGATGGTATATATACCAAAGTGAAACATTATTCAATGAATACAATTCACAATTTCATTTCTCTCTTTCTCTCTCTATCTTTCTTACTGAATCTCTCTCTAGATTCTAACATGGTATCTATCGCTGGTTTATAACGACCTTTGACGATCCTTTGTGTCCTCTCTTCTTGCAACCCTACACTACCAACAATGGTGGTACCTTCTTCCATTTCCTCTGATTCTACATCGCATCCATCTCCTGAAAATTCTTCAGTCCCAAATTCGTGCCCTAATTCGTTTAGTTCTTCGATCACAATCCAGAATATTGGCTCACTGGTTCTGATCAAACTGACGACTACAAATTGAATCACCTGGAGTGCTTTGTTTGCACCGATCTTTCGCCGGTATAATCTCATTGGAATAATTGATGGTTCCATGGTGGCGCTGCCTAAGTATCTTCTCAATTCTTTAGGCAATTGCAGTTCGACTATGAATCCTCAATATGTGACGTGGTTTGAGAACAATCAAAACATTCTGATTTGGATCAATTCGACACTCTCGGAGTCTTTTATCCCTTACACTGTTGGTGTTACCTCTGATTGTGATATATGGGCAAAATTGGAGTCTTGCTTTGCGATGACATCTCAATCACACATCCATGAACTTCATTCTCGCCTTTGAACAATTACTAAAGGCGATTCCACTGTGGCTACATATCTTCAACAAATTGAAGAAATCGCTGATGCTCTTACGAATGCCGGTGCTCCGGTTGATGATTCGGAGCTCATCTCTGTCACTCTTCATGGATTACCGCCTGAATATGATGCTTTTGTTGATACTATTTAGTTTCGTCTTGGTTCAACCACCATTGATGAGTTACACGGCTTGCTGCTCAACAAGAAGATTCAGTTGGCAAATCCCAAGAAGGTTTCTTCATCAGCGCCATTTCAAGCTTATAATTTATTCGCCGACATTCTTCCTACACCACTCGGTGACTCCAATTCTCAGGCGGATTATGTTCAACAAAGCTCAAATTTCAACTCCTCACAGGGCTGTGGTATGGATCAGAATTTCTTTAATCTTAGAAATTTTCAAAATCACCCCAATAATTTTTTATCCTACAATTCTCGTCGAAATTTCTCTCGCCAAGGTCATCAGAAGAATAATTGTGGCTCCAGATCCAATTTCAATAATTTCAACATAAGGAATTCATGTCAAATCTGTTGTCAATTTGATCATGAGGCAATTGATTGTTCACATCGTATGAATCCAGGCTATGGCAACAAGCATTCACAGATAGCACTTCATGCTAAGACTTCTTCCACTGCTCCAACATGGCTTCTTGATATTGGCGTCAGTTCTCATATGACCAATTCTTACGCAAATCTTCAAAGTCTTGAATCCTACAATGGTCTTGAGCAAGTCTATATTGGCGATGGCAAAGGTTTTCCTATCGCTCACTCTGGTTCTTCTAGTTTTCATACATCTACTCATACATTTGATTTGAACAATGTGCTGCACGTTCCTGATCTGAAACAAGATTTGATTTCTGCAAATCGATTTATCATTGATAACTGGTGCTCCATTCATCTATATCCCTTTCACTTCATTGTGAAGGATCTTACTTCGGGGAAAAAGCTTTTTAAAGGCCCTGTCAAAGCTGGATTCTATCCATTTCTTGCACCTTATGTTGCTGGCAATCATCATGCTTATGTGACCAGTACTAAAGCTTCTCATGGTATTTGGCATCAACATTTAGGCCATCCTTCTTTCAAAATTTTAAATAAACTAGCTTCACAGTCTAGTATCTCTGTTTCAGATAGGATAAATAAATTTGTGTGCTCCAGTTGTGCTTTAGGTAAATGTTCTCGAAAATCGTTTACCTCTGTTCCTTGTAACACAAGCAAACCTTTTGAGCTATTGCACACTGATGTATGGGGTCCTGCACCTATTTCTTTTTTTAATGGATATCAGTATTATCTTCTCTTGGTTGATGATTTTACCAAGTATTCTTGGTTCTTTCCATTGAAGTACAAATACGAAGTTTTCAGTACATTTGTTCATTTCAAATTTGTGGTTGAAAACATGTTGGGACTCAAAGTTATTACTGTGGGATCTGACTCTGGTGGTGAATTTGTCAATCATAACTTCTCTGATTTCTTTCAAACACATGGGATCTCTCACCAACTCAGCTGTTCTCATACTCTCGAACAAAATGGTTGTGCTGAAAGAAAGCACATGCATTTAGTTGAAACTGCCTGAACTATTCTCGCAGCATCTCAATTTCCTCACACCTATTAGGTTGAAGCATTTTCAACAACCCTTTATCTCATCAATCGAATGCCCATTGGTGTCAAACCTTCTCCTTGGGAACTATTATTTCATAAACCACCAAATTACACAACTCTCAAGGTCTTTGGTTGTAGGTGATTTGCTTGGTTAAAACCTTACACCTCCTCTAAACTTGATCCTAAAAGCAAACCTTGTGTGTTTTTGGGATATGGCCTCAATCACAAAGGCTATAGGTGTTTGGATGCTCACACTGGGAAACTTTATATTTCTAGACATGTAATCTTTGATGAACACACATTTTCATTTCATCATAACCAATCTATTGTGGGTCATCTTCCTCCAGTTCAACCTATTTCCAATTCATCCTCCATCCCAACCTCATTAACCTTTACTCATTCCTTTAATCTTCCTTCATCATCTGCTTTATTAAACACTGCATCTATATCACCCTCACATTCCAATCCCTTACCTACTTCACCTACTCTTTCATCCTCAGATTCCAATCCTTAACCTATCTCATCACATTTCCACCCTCTTCCTACTATCACTAATCTTCATCCTATGACCACTCGATCTAAGTCTGGTATTTTCAAACCTAAGGCTCTCTTAGCAGCCAAACATCCTCTCCCATCTCATCTATCTCCTGATTACACACCTTCCACATATCTTCAAGCATCTAAACACTTGCACTAGAGGCAAGCTATGCAGGAAAAGTTCAATGCCCTGCTTGAAACTGGTACATGGTCTTTAGTACCTCCTAATTCCTCTCAAAACTTAGTGGGGGTGTAAATGGGTTTTCCGTATTAAAAGAAAACCTGATGGCTTAGTTGATAGATACAAAGCCCACCTTATTGCTATAGGATTTCATCAGCAACAAGGTCTGGATGACAATGAAACATTTAGTCTAGCTGTAAAACCAGTCACCATTCGACTTCTCTTAACTCTAGCAGCTAATTTTGATTGGTTTCTCAATCAGTTAGATGTTAGTAATGCATTTTTGCATGGCACTCTCAGTGAGTCTGTGTTCATCAACCTCTCGGTTTTGAAGATCCTGCTCAACCACATCATGTTTGCAAATTGCATAAGTCTCTGTATGGCCTCAAACAGGCTCCCAGAGCTTGATATGCCAAGTTAACAGCTGCATTACACTCTATTGGATTTTCTGGTTCACAAAATGATCATTCTTTATTTGTCAAGAAAGATGCTTCAGTGGTGTATGTCTTGGTGTATGTTGATGATATTCTAGTTACAGGACCAGATTCTGCAACATGTAAAACTGTGATTTCTCAACTCTGTGAGTTATTTCCGGTCAAGGATTTGGGATCACTTTATTATTTCTTGGGAATTGAGGTCAAGAGGTCTTCGAATGGTATATTCATCTCTCAAACTAAATAAATCCTGGATCTTCTCAAAAAGGCACACATGGATGGTGCCAAACCTTGTGCCACTCCACTGAGCACATCTAAATTAGATCACTATTCTCCATTACTGTCCAATCCAGAAGAGTACCGGTCCTTTGTTGGAGGGCTTCAATACTTAACTTGGACTCGACCCGATTTGTCTTTTGCAGTAAATCTAGTTTGCCAGTTCATACAAAGTCCACAAGAATCTCATTTCCAGGCTGTCAAACGCATTTTCAAATATTTGAAGGGTTCTATTTCTCTTGGTCTCTGGTTTCCAAAATGCTCTGCGTCTCTCAGTATTCATAGTTTTTCAGATGCAAATTGAGCCGGCTACACTATAGATTGGCGATCCACAGGTGGATTCTGTAATTTTTTGGGTGATTCACTCATAAGTTGGAGTGCTAAGAAACAACCCACCGTGGCTAGATCATCCATTAAAGCATAATACTGATCTTTAGCTAACACTGCTGCTGAATTGACTTTGATTTGCAAATTGTTAGTCAATATTGGTCTTCTTCTTCCCTGTCTTCCCAAAATTTGGTATGACAACATATTTGCTATATCACTTGCTAAAAATCCTTTTTTTCATGCTCGAACCAAGTATGTGGAGATTGACTATCACTACATTAGGGAGAAAGTCTTGGCCAGTTCTATCACCATGAACTTTGTCTGCACACAGGATCAAACTGCATATATTTGTACTAAAGCATTATCCAAGGATCGGTTCCTTCTTCTCCTAGACAAACTTTCTCCTTGGCTACCTCAACTTGGTTTGAGGGGGGATATTAAGGGTAGTAATGTAAAATGATACTGAGTGGTGTTGTTAGAGTTTGTTATGAGAAGTTTGTTATACCTTACTTAGTCAATAAGATAGGTAGTTATTCTATAGGTAAATGATAGTATATATACCAAAGTGTAACATTATTCAATCAATACAATTCACAATTTCATTTCTCTCTTTCTCTCTCTATCTTTCTTACTGAATCTCTCTCTAGATTCTAACAACATCAATAACATTAGGTTCTGGTTCCATGTAAATAAGTCCACATGATATATGTCTATCAATTTATATATATATATATATATATATATATTTTTTTTTTTCTTGACAAAGAAATATTCAAAACTACTATACTCTAGAGGAAAGGGGAGAGGGGAGAGGGGGGAGGGATCGAAAAGGGGAGGGAGAACTAACCCATCGACATCTGTCGAAAATAGTACTATTGGCAACAAAAAGAAATAGGAAACTCATATGATATTAACTGGATATCACATTTGTCAAAGTAAATCTTACACGAGAACACGTACATTAGGACGGCATCGCTTTTGCTGCCGACATTGTATATCTTAGTGCATATCATGATGGAGAATGTTATGTAGGTACCTTCTTAAAACTTTTGGCAGAGGAACCCACAACAAATTATTGGATATGACAGACAACTATAAACCCTAAAACCTAATTAAAATACATAAACATGCTAATGACGTAGCACAGATGTAGAGGGTTACAAACGTATGCCTTTGAAGAACAAAGTTTTCTGAAATCCACCAGAGATTGGGATATAACCGTAAAGTTGTTTGATTATTTTTGAATTGACCATAACAATAGGAGCCAAAAGGCTTACATAGACTCAAGGTTCTAAAAGACGCTAGGTGTTACTCGGGCGATGAGCTGGGGCCTAGCGCCTAGTCGGCTATGCGGGGTCTAAGCGGGCGCCTAGACGGACTAGGCGGATTTAACTAAATCCATTATATTTAATGTAAATAAGTGTATGTTTATACTTAAAATATATATAATTTCATCATAAACTACAAAATAGAATGACACATATATTATGAAGTATTGGAACATAATGAAAACATAGGGAACAAACATATAATGTGTGCTCATTTAAGTATTTAACAAGTCTTTTACAATTTATTGAAAAAAAATAAAATGCAAAATGAAAGTTATCTATTTTCTGCCTAAGTGAGTCACAACCTAGTCAGGTGCCTAGGTGGGTCTAGGCGGGCTAGGCGAGCGCCTCAGCAGGTCTAGGTGCCATTTCTTAATTTTCAAACGCCTAGACATTAATCGGGGCGGTGGCCAGCCGTCTAGCGTTGTTAGAATAATGTATAGACTTAATTGACCTTGGAAAATTCATAGGAGGTCTTAGAAAATACAAAACATTAATCGGATGAAAAAAATGAAAAGTCAAATTTTTATTTCAAACTTTAAAACGGTATTTGGAAGTCTAAACTAACGTTTTTGGCTGCAAATACAATGGGGTCATGGTGTTACTATGTGTCTTGTTCTGCTCAAGATTCCCTTCAAAATGATTTATTATATGCCCAATTCTCACACCAAAATAACAATGCCAAGAAGAGCAAAAGACTTTAGACACAAAATGGATCTTGAAGTACTATTTCTGCATCTCCCTAACCAAATCCACCCACATTAGGATTACTTGTTAATGGTTGATCAAGTTTGATGGATTCACCATCTGAAATAAGAAGTGGTCCTCGAGGGATGATTTTTTGGCCACCATCTTATGTTCTACAAGGGTCATTTTCTGCATTATGTTAGATATCAAGGAAAATTAATTTTGTCTTTGAAGGATAACCTTCTTATGATTAATAAATGGAAATATTATCTTGTCAATTTATGGCATCTGATAGGAACAGTTGATAATAGAAATCAAATTTTCCCATTATTTTCGTATCCGTAATAGTGCGAAAAGAAAGCCTGACTCCAAGTTGTTCAAGAGTAGTGGTGTTGACTTTCTCAACCTTTTGCCTTAGGATTATCCAGTTCTATTTTATCTGAGGGTTTGATTTAGCCCCTCCTGATCGTATTTCACGTGAGATTAAAGAAAAGATGGGAAATCTAACTTTTTCAGAGATATCGTTGTGAACACGAAAGATTCCTTGAAACAAGAAACCAGAATAACGTGTACAAAATAATATTTTTGTGTTTATGATTTTGGGGTTACGATCTCTCTCAAATTTGGTTCTCTGATTCGATCTTCGTAGGGTGTAGGTTTGTGGATGAGTTGTTGATCCAAAGGGGCCGTCGGGGCTTGATTTAAGGATGAACAGTTGATGAACGGATCTTCAAGGGGCGTTGGGCTTGATCTTGAAGAATAGGTGTATGGATTTCTTCAAGGGCTTTTGGGCTTGATCTTGAAGGTTGATGGATGAGCAGATCTTCAAGGGCTTTTGGGCTTAGTCTTGAAGAACGATTGGATGTGTGGATTTGTTTGTGCTGTTGATCCAAGGGGCCGTTGGGGCTTGATCTTAGGATGAACGAAGAACACTTTCTTCAAGGGCCGTCGGGGCTTGATCTTGAATAATGGTTGTGTGGATTTCTTCAAGGGCTTTTGGGCTTGATCTTGAAGGTTGATGGATGAACACTTTCTTCAAGGCCGTCGGGGCTTGATCTTGAAAGAGGATTTAACGAAGAACGAAGAGAGCTTTCTTGATCCTTCGGAATTCTTGGGAATTTGGATGGTTGGAAGCTTTGGAGTTTCAAAGCTTCAAGGACTTAGGGAATTCTCTTCCAATTTGGGAGTAGAGAAATGTATTTGTGAATTCCTTGATGCTTGATACCTTGATGGAGAAGCCTATTTATAGGCTTTAAGAATGAATCACCACCACAAAATATTTTTTTCCTTTCCAAGCACCATTGCCTAATTTTCCCACTTAATGCAATATTGAAATTAAAGTGGTGTAACTTATGGCCTAATTTCCCACTTAATACCATTTTAAACTTGAAGTGGTCTAACTTATGGCCTAATTTCCCACTTAATGCAATATTGAAATTGAAGTGGTGTAACTTATGGCCTAATTTCCCACTTAATACCATTTTAAACTTGAAATGTGTATGCTTTGTCATTGCCCAAATGAGAAAAACTTGCTTTGATCCGTAATGGATTGAAGTGTGCTTGCCTTGTCATTGCCCAACATGAGAAGAAAAACTTGTTTTGATCCTCAATGGATTGAAATGTACTTGCCTTGTCATTGCCCAAAATGAGAAGAAAAACTTGTTTAATCCTTCAAGGGTATTTCTTCCTATTTTGTTGAGTCACACGCCAAGTGTACAATTTGTACAACACGTGGCGTATTCCATGTATGCCTTGACACGTCAAAACTTTAATGCATTGGTGAACATTTGTTTTACTGAAATTTCGATGTCTACAAATGCCCCCACTTCAAGGCGCGTCGTAGACATGTGCTTGTCACGTGTAGAAGATGCGTTTTGAAGTCCCTTAATGTAGATGTCAACCCAAGGGCCGTCGAGGCTTGATCTTGAATTGGGCTGGAAATTTCTTCAAGGGCCATTGAGGCTTGATCTTGAGTTCGACTGGAAGATTTTCTGGTTTCTTCCAATCGTTGATTTTCCACAGGCTTAGTCTTGAACTAGGCTGGAGGATTCTTTTGGTCTTCCCCGAAGGTCTGAACTTACTCCTTTTATCTGGAGTTGAATTTGATTCAAGGGTGGTGAACACTTGATTTTGAATCGGACTTGTGATTTCTTCAAGGGCCATTGAGGCTTGATCTTGAACTGGGTTGGAGGATTCTTCTGGTCTCCTCCGCTCATTGATTTTCCTTTGTGCTACTCTTGAACTGGGCAGCAGGATTCTTTTGGTCTCCCCCGAAGGTCTGAGCTTTACTCCTTTTTTCTGTTTCTTTGTTCAATCTCTCCAATTCGTATTGAAGAGGGTTAGAGGATAGCTCAGCATATGCAGTCGTTGTTTGTCTCCACATGCTTTAATGTATCATTTTCACTTGCCTTACTTGCTCCCCTTTGCAGAAGTGGTATTTCCTTATGCAAGTTTAGCATCTTCTCTTGTAGTATTTGTCCTCTGATGCAGGAGTTGAATGTAAACCTTGCATTTGAATGGACCCTCACTTCTTGGTGGCAGCGCAAGTTTGAGTGGAGGTTCCGACATATTGCTTTCTCTGTCTTTGCCTTGGCAGGTGAGAACAAGGGCAAAGGAAAAGACAGGGAAAAAGCATGATATGAGATACCTTTGCTTTCGCCCTTGATGATATGAGATACTTTTGCTTTTGAAGAAGCAGCGAATGAATCAACACATATATTTGTTGTGCTTGTCTCCACATGCTTCGATTTACCGTTTCCTCCTGGGTCATCTGTACTCCAGGCATCTGGTATCTTCTTTGGGGAAGAAGAAAAAATTGAGTATTTCCAGAGGCTTTGCTGGGAGTGTGCCCTCAGAGGTGAGGAAGAGTTGGGCATTTGTTTTTTGCAAGTCTGCCTTGCCATAAAAGATGAAGGTTGACATATGTAGGGATTTCCCAATAGCAAGTGGTGGTACTGTTCCTTTACCATTGTCGACAACTGTTGGGTAATTGAACAGTAAGATTCACGCGTTCTCAACTTTGTCAGAAATCTTTGACAAAGTTGCCCGTGATTTCTGCAAAGCTGGGGTTGCATATGAAGGGTGATGACAAATCTGGAAGAGCCCAGCTTTTGAAATTCAGAGAGTGATGACTCTTCGATCCTTGAATAAGCGGCCCAGCTTTTGAGGTTCGGAGGGTGTTACCTCTTTGATTTCTGAACAAACGCTTCTTCGATTTTTGAGCAAGCGTCTCTTCGATTTCTGAACAAATGCTTCTTCGATTTTTGAGCAAGCGCCTCTTTGATTTCTGAATGGCAAACAGTAGTGCGGATGCGGCTTTGTCAGAGATCTTTTGACAAAGTTGCACGCGTTTTCTGAAAAGCCGAGAGAGCGTCGCCTTTCCTTTTAATAGAGGTATCGATCACCTCCAACATGCACACTTTGAAGGTTGCTCATTCCTGAAAATCATCTCCGGTGTATTTTGTTTTAACAACCCCTTGAGATTTTTCTCCATCCGACCCTTCTCTTTTAACACCTTTGAAAAATGCCCAACCCATCTAACATTTGCTTAGATTTGAGTCTCAGCAGTGCGCTGCGTCAGGGTAAGGTATGGTGCCCGTCTTTTTTATCTTCTAATGGCCCTCTTACAGGTGAAGACTCCGTGATGACGGATGCAACAACAGCTACGATAGTAGCTAGGAACCTCCTTACTCCCAAAGATAGTAGGCTGCTTTCAGGACGGTCCGATGAGTTGGCCGTTCAAGAGTCCCTCGCTCTCAGTGTTCAGTGTGCGGGCTCTGTGTCCAACATGGGCCAACGCCTGCTTGCTCGATCCCGTCAAGTGGAATCATTGATGGCAGAGGTGGAAAATCTTAAGCAAGAGATCAAACAGCTTAAGTACGAGAATAGAAGTTTGCATGTGCTTGCAAATAACTATTCGACGGGCATGAAGAGGAAGCTTGATGAGCTGCAAGAATCTGAAGGTCGAATTCAAAGTGACCGTCAAAGGCTTGCGACTTATCTCCAGAGGCACCTTTTTCCAGGGTCATCTAGCGTTCTGCCCAGTATTGAGGCCTCGAATGCTCTATCTTCAATGCCTCCCGCTCCGATGCCTTCTGCTCCGATGCCTTCCGCTTCTAGAGTTTTGCCACGTAGTGGGGCTTCACGTGAACAACCTTTGTAAAAGCTCCATCTTTTTTTTTTTTTTTTTTTTTTTTTTTTTTTTGATGATGTAATAAAATTGACTTTCTTTAATGAAACATTTATTTATTTATTTTGGTGTGACTGTACTTGAAGTTTTAAAGTTTCAAGTTGCCTACGTACTCTTCCAAAGAAGGGATCAAGTCATAACGTAGTTCAAATGAGTGATGGTTTTGATGATGATTTTGCCGTACACAGTTTATGCTCTTGCGGGCCAGGAGCGTGGTGCATTTACTTTAGGGGTAGTAGCGCTTCAAAAATCTGCCGTTGATGGGGCCGATCTTCAACCCGTCTTCTGCCATGATTAAGTAGGCGTCATTGGTGTAGATCTCTTGTATTACGTAGGGTCCATCCCACTTTGATGCGAACTTGCTTTTTGTCTTATGAGTTGTAATGATAGGCCTACGCAATGCCAGCACGAGATCTCCGGCTTGGAAAGACCTTGGGCGGACTTTCTTGTTGAATGCCTTGGATAACCGTGCTTGGTAGCATTCCAAGTGTTGTTGAGCTTCTAGCCTTCTCTCATCCAGCGCTTCTAACTCCTGAAGGCGCAACTTTGCATTTTCTTCATCAGTCAAGCCTTCTTGTATAGCCATCCTTAGTGAGGGAATTTGACTTTCGAGCGGTAGAACAGCTTCTATGCCATATACGAGAGAATAAGGTGTAGCTTGGGTAGGAGTCCTATGTGTAGTCCTATATGCCCAAAGTGATTCACTTATTCTTTCATGCCAATCTCTCTTTGTTCGGCCGATTACCTTTTTCAGGAGGTTGCACAGCGTCTTGTTGAATGCTTCCGCGAGGCCGTTGGCCGGAGCATGATACATGGAAGACTTGTGCTGCTTGAACTTGTATTTGTCGCAAAGTTCGTCCACGAGTCGGTTGGAGAACTGCTTTCCGTTGTCAGTGATAATGTAGCGAGGCACCCCATATCGGTGGATGATATGCTCCTTGATGAAACGAACAACAGTTTCCTTTTTTACTTCCCTTAAAGGGATGGCTTCAGCCCACTTGGAGAAGTAATCTGTTGCAGCTAGGATGTAAACTTCCCCTGCAGATGACTTTGGCGTAATTGGTCCTACAACATCCAATCCCCATGCGTCGAACGGCCATGAAGCAACTGTAGGGTGTAATGGTTCAGGCGGTTGATGTATGAAGTTGGCGTGGAATTGGCAGGCTTGGCACCTTTTGGCGTGTTCCAGGCAGTCCTTCACCATGCTCGGCCAGTAGTAACCCATTCTTTTAAGCCGGAAATGTAGCTTTGGTCCAGACTGATGTGCCCCACACACACCTGAATGTGCTTTTTCCATGGCTAGATTAACTTCTTCCTCACCTAGGCATCTCAGGAGCACTCCTTCAAAAGGGCGTCGATAGAGTGTTCCTTTGTAGTAAAGGAAGCGAGGTGCTCGTCGACGTATTTCGGAATGGTGTCTGAGATCATCTGGAAGCTTTCCGTGCTCTAAGTAGTCGATCAGCGGCTGTCTCCACTCTTCAGCATCGACTGGAAGTACTGAGATGACATTTGTATCATCTAGTGACATTTCATTAACGAGTGGAATCACCCATCTTTGGCAAACTGGCACGTATGCAACTTCATCTTTTCCTAGTGTCATACTCGAGGCTAGATTGGCGAGAGCGTCTGCCATTTGATTTTCCTTTCTTGGCACATGTTCTAGTGTCACAGCTTCGAACTTTTGTAGCAGTTGGGTCGCTAGCTGGAAGTATGGGACGAGATCATCTTTCCTCACCTCATATTCAGTTAAGAGTTGATTGATTGTGAGCTTGGAATCGCCATATACCTCAAGAGCTGTGATTTCCATGTTGATCGCCATTTGGAGCCCGATGATCAATGCTTGGTACTCAGCAACATTGTTGGAGCATAGCTCATTCAGTTGGAAGGAGTAAGGTAGTATTTGCCTTTGTGGTGACATGAATACTACTCCTACCCCCGCTCCGTCTGCTCGTGCGGATCCGTCGAAGAACATCGTCCATGTTGGGAAGATGTCGATGTAGAACACCTCCTCGTCAGGCAAGTAGTGTTTGGTGCTGTTTGCAGTTTCAGCTCGTGCAGGCAAGGAGCGTTTTGGTGCCATTTGCAGTTTCAGCTCGTGCAGGCAATGAGCGTTTGGTGCCGTTTGCAGTTTCAGCTCGTGCAGGCAAGGAGCATTTTGGTGCCGTTTGCAGTTTCAGCTCGTGCTGGCAAGGAGCGTTTGGTGCCGTTTACAGTTTCAGCTCGTGCAGGCAAGGAGCGTTTGGTGCCGTTTGCAGTTTCAGCTCGTGCAGGCAAGGAGCGTTTGTTGTCACCTTTTAGGCTCGTGCGAACGAGGAGCTTGTGGTGTCGTTTGCAGTTTCAACTCGTGCAGACAAGGAGCTTGTGGACAAGATGGTTGCTGCTTGTCCAATTTCTTCGAAGCGATCTTCGAAAGGCATTCCTCACAATCTTCATAGCAAGGAGCCTTGATCGAGAAATTGAATAAGTCTTCGATGAAGAAGAGATCGCGCATGAACGATCTTTGTGTTGAAATTTTCTTATCTTCAACATTTTCATATTGCTTTGGAGGTTGGCGAAAGCTGCTTTCCCTCCTTTCTGATTGGTGCACTTGTGGAGAAGACATATGTTTCTCGTGCAGTTTCTTCGGAGTGACATGAGTCCATCCTTCAATTTCACTTGACTTGGAGCATGCCCCCAACAGTCGAGGTGAAGACTTTGAGTCGAAAGAGCCAGAAGTGACATCTTTCTTAGGGATTTCATCTTCAGTGCCGTCCTCTTGGGTTTGTTGGCATGAAAATTTGCCAGTGTGGACGATGATGCGCCTCCTTACTTTCTGTGGTCCTTTTGTGTCGACTTCTAGGATTGCTTGGCGCTTCATCCTTGAAGGAATCAAGCTTCGAACGTCGCCTTTTTCTGCTAACCCATCGAACTTTTCTTCCTTTGGTGTTGTCTTCCTCTTTCCAAAAGGCTTCTCATTATCTTCAAATCTTTCCGAAGCTGATCGTCGCAGAGGAGAGATAGCTGTGTTGCTTTGTTTCTTAGGCTTTAACAACCTTTCAAAAACAGAGCTTTGGGATGTTGGCGCGTTAAGCCTCTTGAAGACAGAGGTTCAGCCTTGACTACCAATGCGATTAAGCACTGAAATTCTGGAGCTTGAATGGCTCATCCTATCGAAGACCGACGTCCGAGGGGCGGGTTTAGGCTCTTTTTGGTCTTGTTCAATGCTCACGCTGATGTGTTGAGTGCTAGCTTTCTTTACTTTGCTTGAAATCTTCACGGGTGTATTTGGTGTGAAGCCAAGTCCAGCTTTGTTGTTGTCAACTCCGTAATCATGCTCCTTCAACTTCTTTTGAGTCTCGGTGAGGTCACGATCTTTGTCATTGACGGTGTTTGAAACCTTCTTTCCAAGATTTGAAGAGGAAGCAAAGTCATGCCTAGCCTTTGACATGAGTTCGTAGACATTTGGGTTAAAGCCTTCTTCGGTCTTCTTAGTTGGAAGAGAGCTTGGTTTCATTTTGAGGCCATGTTGTGCCTCCAGACGGTTGATGAGTCCGGCGGTTTGCAAGTTTTTCTCCTCTACAGTCCGTGTGAGCTTTGCGATTGCTTCATTCATCTGAGCTAGCTGCTCCTCGATTGAAGTTACTCCAGTGGTCATGACTTGCATGGTTGTACTGCCGCTCGAATCAGCGTCGGAGAGTAGGGACTCTGAGTATTTCCTTAGGCTTTCCCCTCTTGATGCCCTTAGCGAGGCTAGGGTGATCACAGGCTCGTGCCTCAGGTGCTCTTGTTCCTTTGACAGAGTTAATGCAGGGGCGGAAGCCGCGGCAAAAAGAGCTCTTGCCTTACTTCGGGTTATGGTGCCACCACTTGCGGCGATGATGTTCTTGTTCTTTGCTTTGATTGCAGGAACAGCTTGATCCTTTCTTGATGCCATTTGCGTTTTTCGATGATTTGAGGATAGAGATGAGAGGTAGAGATGTCCCACCGGGCGTGCCAAATTTGTGAACACGAAAGATTCCTTGAAACAAGAAACCAGAATAACGTGTACAAAATAATATTTTTGTGTTTATGATTTTGGGGTTACGATCTCTCTCAAATTTGGTCCTCTGATTCTATCTTCGTAGGGTGTAGGTTTGTGGATGAGTTGTTGATCCAAAGGGGCCGTCGGGGCTTGATTTAAGGATGAACAGTTGATGAACGGATCTTCAAAGGGCGTTGGGCTTGATCTTGAAGAATAGGTGTATGGATTTCTTCAAGGGCTTTTGGGCTTGATCTTGAAGGTTGATGGATGAGCAGATCTTCAAGGGCTTTTGGGCTTAGTCTTGAAGAACGATTGGATGTGTGGATTTGTTTGTGATGTTGATCCAAGGGGCCGTTGGGGCTTGATCTTAGGATGAACGATGAACACTTTCTTCAAGGGCCGTCGGGGCTTGATTTGAATAATGGTTGTGTGGATTTCTTCAAGGGCTTTTGGGCTTGATCTTGAAGGTTGATGGATGAACACTTTCTTCAAGGGCCGTCGGGGCTTGATCTTGAAAGAGGATTTAACGAAGAACGAAGAGAGCTTTCTTGATCCTTCGGAATTCTTGGGAATTTGGATGGTTGGAAGCTTTGGAGTTTCAAAGCTTCAAGGATTTGGGGAATTCTCTTCCAATTTGGGAGTAGAGAAATGTATTTGTGAATTCCTTGATGCTTGATACCTTGATGGAGAAGCCTATTTATAGGCTTTAAGAATGAATCACCACCACAAAATATTTTTTTCCTTTCCAAGCACCATTGCCTAATTTTCCCACTTAATGCAATATTGAAATTGAAGTGGTGTAACTTATGGCCTAATTTCCCACTTAATACCATTTTAAACTTGAAGTGGTCTAACTTATGGCCTAATTTCCCACTTAATGCAATATTGAAATTGAAGTGGTGTAACTTATGGCCTAATTTCCCACTTAATACCATTTTAAACTTGAAATGTGTATGCTTTGTCATTGCCCAAATGAGAAAAACTTGCTTTGATCCGTAATGGATTGAAGTGTGCTTGCCTTGTCATTGCCCAACATGAGAAGAAAAACTTGTTTTGATCCTCAATGGATTGAAATGTACTTGCCTTGTCATTGCCCAAAATGAGAAGAAAAACTTGTTTAATCCTTCAAGGGTATTTCTTCCTATTTTGTTGAGTCACACGCCATGTGTACAATTTGTACAACACGTGGCGTATTCCATGTATGCCTTGACACGTCAAAACTTTAATGCATTGGTGAACATTTGTTTCACTGAAATTTCGATGTCTACAATCGTCCCACTAAAATAATATTCTTGTGACTCATAGTGATCATTTATCAAAGAATAATTGTGGTTAGCAAATGATTAAACAACTGGGAGCAATTTTGCTTTTGATACTTAGTTGACATCCATAAAAAGTATCTAATGAATTATGAGTTCAATATATCCTGTTTAGCAGAAAGACAAATATTCTTCTTCTTCTTCTTCTTCTCCTTCTGGTAAATCAAAAGGTAATGTCTCACATTTTGCTAGGTAAGAAATCATAAAAAAGATAAACTTTATATGTTGATGCCACAAATTCCATCCCAAAAAAAATCATATTTTGATTGCGCCTCAATAGTATCAATTGTACTTTGAATTGTTTGACCAATGGACGAATATGCAAGCATATGTTTCATGCTTGTTTGAGTAATATCAATGAGATTCCCTAATATCATGCTAAAAATAGCTAGGATTTCCAGAAGAAGATGAGTGGTGAACCCTGAGCTTGGTAACTTGAGCCAATAATTTGGAGAAGGCAGCGTTTCGTGTGGACAACAAACACATGTGTGACCAACGGGTTCAACACAGTGTTGGTTTAAATTAGGGTTCTATTAGACATGCATTGGTTTAACATTAGGGTTCTATCAATCCATTCACATAGAAGTACAACATTAGGGTTCTATTGGACATGTATTGGTTTAAATTTACATGAAAAACTTCGGGTTCAACATAGTGTGCTTCTCTAAGGCGCGACGGCTCTGGCCGCGCCTCGCTCAAGGTTTTGAAACCCTAAATTTATTGTTTTTATTTATTATTTTTGAAATCAAATTCAATTTATATAATTCGATTCAATATAAATATTAATTCACAATAATCATAGGATTATGAATATAATGCATAAACAATTTATGTAGAATCTAAAATTCGTAAACATAAAGTTGGGTCATGCATTATGGTGAAGGTTCATGCTATCAGGGCTAAAAAATATCAAGATTAAAATTATTTTTTTGGAAGAATTTGATTGCATGATGATATTGATGAATTGCTTTGTATTAGAAAATTCCATGTCAGATTCTGTAGCCTAACGAAGGAGCGTGATGATAAAGTATTGTGGCCAACTTAATTGACAAGGGAAGAGGGGGTGTGGCAAGGAGAGAGAGTGGAGAAAGTGTAGGATTTATCTATGTGTATGAGATGTTGCCATTCCCCTTCACAGTGACTTTATTTATAATAGTAAAGATGAGAGGAATTATTTGTGCTCCAAGTAAATACAATCCTATACGAAAAAATAACTGGTAACCAAATCTATCTAGGATTTACATAGTCACACTTTAATATAATATTTATAATCTAACGACCCGTCCCCAAATATTACGTTTTTTATAATTTTACAACGTGGATTTAAGAAAATGCCCTTTGAAGCAAAAACATTGACTTTTGTTGACCACAATGTTGTGTTGCGCAAGGCTTTTTTCCTTTGCGTATCATTGTAGCACTTGTCGCTACAAGCGTGTTGGTGTAAGTGGAATAGAATTTGGAGTTACGATGAACTTTTTACGGAATTACGAAGGCGAGGGGCAAAATAATCAATTCACTATTCTAGATATTAGGGATATCTTTTTATTATTTTAATAATTTTCTATCACGTGGGGCCCACACCCCACTTCTTCTTCTTCCATGTGTCCTCTCCTGCCCCAATCTCTAGAAGTCTTTCTCCCTCATTTTTCTTTGTCACTCTCTACCTCCTCGAGCACACCAATGGACCATCTGCTCGTCATTCTCTCCGGTGAGCACTAGAAACCAACCACCACCTCGCCACTCTTCCTCCGGGAAACTACTCAAACCACTGTCACTTCCCCTAACATGCTCAAGATGCTAGGATTGATGGTTCAAAACGCAAAGTGGCCGTAACCACTATTCTTGATTTTCCTGGTGATTCCACAATTTTTTTGATGAAGGTGAGTCTCGGGACTTCCTTAATCCTTCTCATCCCACTATCCTAAGTTTAATTGTTAGGTTAGATGTGCGTATTGATGAAGTTTTGGTGCAGATTGACTGGTAGGAAAAGTTCTCCAGATTCCGGCGGATATCCATCTGCTTCGAGCTGTTTTTCAGCCAACTCCGGTCATAACCAATCCTCAAATTGGAAAAACCTTGTTCTTTTCTTCCTTAACTTCATTTTGAGTTATACAGTAGTAAAGATAGTAGAGATTCGAGCTCGATCGGAGCTCGGGATAGTTTTCCCAATTTTCGGTCTTCTTCTTCATTGGGTTCAGCAACTCGCGAAGCCAAACGGGTCAAACCCGATCCCTAACCTAAAGCCCAAACCTGTTAGGCCCAACCCAATAACTCAGCCTAAACCTGATCCGAGTTCCAACCTAAGTCCATGACCCATAAACCTCAATTTAGGGACCCGACCCAACCAAGAAACGCAAGGCCTAAATTTGACCCGACCCGACTCGACCCGAGCCCCAAGCCAGTTTTTATCATCGACACGTGGGTGTACGTGGTGGGCTATCATGGCCGGTGCGTGAAGCACACGCGCCTCCGCTTAAGGTACTGTAGAAGACAACATCGGGGAAATTTCCGGCGACCCACCTTGGCTCGTGGTGGCGTGCAGGGGAACCCAAGGTCACTCCTTAGGTTTTTTGATGTACTGAATCTGAATTCGTTATTCATTTTCCCAAATTCTTTCGTTTTAGTAAAGTTTTATAAAATGGCCTCTATTTTTGTTTAGTTGTGTTGGTGGAAAGTGACCCCGTCATCTCTAGTTTGAGTGGCTCCCCGACAATGGAATACTGTGAGTGGACCCCTTCTCAAATTGCATATTTAAAAAAAAAAAAAAAATATTTGGCTTGCATTCACGAAAAGCATGATTTCATGATTTAACATTTTATGCATTATTTATGATTTATCAAGTTTATGTTTTACGAGAGGTTATGAATTATTGGATTTTCGTATATGAAATTCTATGGATTTATGAATATGAATTATCATGGATTTATGAATTGAGGCTTTGTGTAACATCCTACATCGACCAACGGAGAGGGGGTGATGTGCCTTATATGTACATGCCCACCTCCATTTAGCACAAGGCCTTTTGGAAACTCATTGGCTTCCGGTTCCATCGGAACTTTGAAGTTAAGCAAGTTTGGGCGAGAGCAATCCTAGGATGAGTGGCCCACTGGGAAGTTCTCGCATGAATTCCCAGAAACAAAACCGTGAGGGCATGGCCGGGGCCCAAAGTGGACAATATTGTGCTACGGTAGAGCCGGTCTTGGATGTGCTTTTAGGCTTCCATTATTTGATATGATATTTTTGAGATATGTTTTCGGTGCTTTTCTAGTGGGTTATCATACAACATATACACACAACCGAGTATATAGACGTCTATGGCCATAAGACACAATTGATGAGATTTACGACATACTCCCAGCTTCACTAGCCCTGAGCTAGTGTCGTTATGTTATGTGTGTGTGTGTGTGTGTGTGTATGTATATTTATTCTCTAGCGTAACCTAGAGTCGTACAACTTCATCTTCGGGTGATGGACCCACTGTATATATATATATATATATATATATATATGTTTCTTTTTTGGTGTAACCCAGAGTTGTATAGCTTCACCTTAGGGTGATGGACCCCTATTTCCTTCACTGGCATAACACGGTGTCGTACAGCTTCATCTTTAGTGATGGTTATGCCTTTGGGCCAGTATGATACCCCTAGACTGATCATTATCTCGCAACATGTCAAGAAAGATAGTTGACCGATCACTATCTATAACCGACTAATCATTATCAGGCAACATTATAGTTTCTATCCCCAACTCTACCTGTAACACATCATCCATACCATCTATTTGAATATGCGCTTCACTCCCCCTAAAGTGGAGAGTCGGAAGAGGGCTTTATTAAATACGAAAGTTCCTTGTGGAATGTGACATCCATAGTAATATAAGTTTTCTGAGTTGGAGGATGATAACACTTCTAGTCTTTCTGATTGTTAGCATACACAATAAATACACATCGGAAAACACATGCATCAAGTTTACTTCGTTGATGAGAGTAGACATGCACATACGCAATACACCCAAATACATTCAGAGGAAGTTTGGATACAGAAACAAGAGAAACATGTTTTTGTAGCACATCAAGTAGTGTCTGAAAATAAAGAACCTTACTCCGAACATAATTTATCAAATACACAGTAGCCAAAATAGCATGACCCCACAAATGATTAGGAACACATTTATCCAACATCAAGGAGGAAGCAACCTCCATTATTTGACGATTCTTTCGTTCGGACACACCATTTTGTTGAGGTGTAAACGGAGTAGTCATCTGGTGAATAATACCCTGATCACGAAAAAAGCATGCCAAAGCGTGATTCACATATTCTCCTCCGTTATCAGACTTGAAGACCTTAGCTTTGGTGTGAAACTAAGTAAACACCATTGCACAAAATTCTTGAAGAAGTAAAGGGGCATCACTCTTATTCTTCATCAATAAAAGTAACAAACCAATGGAATCCATTAGAGGTAACCTTTGTTGGACCCCACACATTAGAATGATTAAATCAAATGGAAAAGTAGCTTTAGAATCACTTATGGGAAATGAAGCACGATGACTCTTAGCCATGACACATGTTTCACATTGTTCACCTTTTTTTTTATTTTTTTTATTTTTATTTTATTTGAATGAAGGAAATCACGACAAAGGTGGGCCCAAAAATAAAGCAAGCAAGTCACCAAGAACGACCTGCTCTGATGCTAGGTTAAACTAAATATGGTAAATACCAAAATTATATATGACTATTTGAGAATTCCTTGTATATTCATTAATCTCCAAAGTGGAGTATATATAGGAGTTACAATTGGTATTACATATGCACTTCATCAATGTGGGACAACATACTACTATTTACGCTTTAACTAATGTACAATTCGCAACATTGTCGTCATTCATGATGACAAACAAAACTGGGCAATCTTCGTCTGTGAAGGTTTCTTTTAGTTTTCAACAAGAAAAGCTCAGATAAAAAAAAATGTCTGGATCTGGAGCTGATCTTTGTGCTCCAGTTTTCACTGGTGACAACTACAATTTTTAGTGCATCATAATGAAGACAATCTTTAAATCTCACAATCTATGGGGTTTTGTTGAAAATGGTTATAAACTACCTTCAAATGAGAAGGAGATGGATGAGAAACAACTGATTGCTACTCAAGATCTCATTGCCGTTAGTGATGAAATCTTTCCCACAATCACAAATCAAGAATTAGCTAAAGATGCTTGGGATATACTCAAACAAGAGTTCAAGGATGATGCTCAAGTCATGGCAGTGAAATTATAAGGAATTCGTCGTGATTTTGAATATGCTAGAATGATAAATGGTGAATCTCTCTCTCTTTCTCTCTCTCTCTCTCTTTCTCTTATTATTTGACTAGACTGTTTGCCTTAGTGAATCAAATGAAAATGCATGGTGAAACTTGACAAATAAGAGATTGGTAGAGAAGCTGTTAACTAGCTTAACTCCTACACTACAAATGATAATATTATATTTGTTATGGAGGGAACAAAGAAGATTGGAGAGATTGATCCAACTGAGGTTGTACCAACTCTCAAAAGTTTTGAACAAAGGTTGAAGGGACATATTGAAGATGAAGATGTATATTAGAGAGCATTTAGTAGTCTGAGTATTCAACCCAAGGGCAGCTCACAGGCTGGTGGATGCAAAGGCACGAAACTTTGTAAGAATAAGGAGAAAAAAATTTTATGAAGCAAAATGAAAGGCCTAAAATGGTTGTGACGAACAATGCAAACACAGATGGATGCAAGTACTACGATAGCTTACATTATGGTGAATGTTGGTTCAAAAGAAAAACAAAGTGTCACAGATATGATAAGTTTCGGCACATTGTAGAAGAAAGATTGGTCAGCAAGTGCATTATGCAAAAGTGGTTAATGAAGCCTCCACGTTCTTTGCTTGTAATTCTACATCTGTGATCAGGAATGAACATGTATGGTTTATTGACAGTGGCTGTAGCAATCATATGACATCTCATGAATCTTTGCTGGTGAATGTGGATAGGAATGTGTTAGCAAGAATTAAAATGGGAAATGATTAAATTGTTCAAGTTACTGTAAATGGAACTCTTGTGATTGAAACTAGGACCAGGACTAGATAAAATTTGCTCTGTGTGGGGCAAATGATGCAACATGGTTACTTTCTATTGTTTAGGGATAATCAGGTTGCAATCTTTAAGGACAGGAGCTTGGAGAGTCATGTAGTTACTGTGCAAATGACTGGGAACATGTGTCTTCCATTACTTATGGAATACAGGTGCTATTCTGCACTAAAAACTACTGTTGAAGGTGATGCTCGAGAATGGCACAGAAGACTTGGCCATTTGAATTTCAAAACTCTTCAACTACTATCAGACAAGAAGATGGTGTATGGTTAGCTTAAATTGAATGAAGTTAAGGATGTATGTGAAGGTTGCATAAGTGGCAAGCAGCACATGAAGGCATTTAGTAGGGAGATGACTTGGGGCGCAAACAATCCACTAGAACTAATTCATATTGATGTGTGTCAACCGATGTAGGCCACAACACTTAGTGGAAACAAATATTTCTTGACTTTCATTCATGATTGCACAAAAATGTGTTGGATGTAGTTCTTGAAGCAGGAATGTGCTGGTTGTATCTCTTGAAGCATAAGTCTGAGGTATTTGTTATCTTTAAGAAGTTCAAGGTTGGTTGAATTGCAAAGAAGAAATAAGATTAAGAAGCTAAGGAGAGACAGAGGTGGAGAGTATACCCATTTGGAATTTCAAGAATTCTGTGAAGAAGTGGGACTTGAGAAACAACTAATAGTTGCCTATTCTCCTCAACATATTGGTGTTGCAGAGAAGAAGAATATGACCATTGTCGAAATGGCTAAAAGCATGATGCATGACAAAAGAATGCCTTATGCTTTATAGGAACAAGTTGTATATACAGTTATGTATATCCTTAACAAATGTCCAACAAAAGCATTGGAGAACAAAACACCTTTTGAAGCATTCAGTGGTAGAAAATAAGGAATTAAACATCTCAAAGCTTTTGGTTCAGTATGTTATTCTCATATACATGGAAAACTAAGACAAAAACTTGATGAGGCTTCTATAAATGGAATTTTTATTGGCTATGGGAAGGCTAAGAAGGGTTATAGGGTGTATAATCTAGCTACCAAGAAAATAATGTTGTCCCGGAGTGAAAACTATTCACAGACATTCATTATGAATCTGAATTTGAATGAAAATAAGAATGGTGGTAAAGCACCACATATAAGTATTGAGAAAGAGTTTCAACTAAAAGGGAGCAATGTTCGGTTGCAAAAGTTTGTTGATTCTCAAATTGAGCTTGGAGAGTCTAGCAGTCCAAGTGATACTCCCATGAAATTGAAAACACTAAATGAAGTGTATGCAAGGTGTAATGTCAGCATGATAGAGTATGAGAGATATGAGGAGGCTGCAAGTGATAATGCTTAAAAGAATGCAATGCAGGCTAAAATTGAGATGGTTGAAAAAAAAAACTTGTGAGTTGGTAGATAGACCAGCAAACAAGTCAATTGTTGGTGTCAAGTGGGTTTACAAAACCAAATTGAATTTTGATGGAACAGTACAGAAGCATAAAGCAAGGTTTGTTGCCAAGGGTTATTCTAAAAAACCTAACATTGACTTTAATAAAACCTTTGCACCAGTGGTAAGCTTGGATACAATAAGGACCCTCATTGCTCTTGCTGTTCTGTTAACCCTAAAAACTACTAACCCTATGTGGCGCGTAGGCCAAGTAATTAATAAGCTAACTACATCATTAGGTTATGTGTGGGGTGTGCTAACTTGTCGGCCGAGCTCGGCCGGGGAGTAAAATATGTTGATATGGTGTTGGGCGCACTGCTAACTTCTTGATCTTGTGACTGCGGCCGAGGAAGGAACGCGTCTTAGCCTTCAGGTTATAGAGCTTGAAGACAAGGCTACTAGTTATGTGAAGTTCAATATGAAATTCGACTTTTAATGTGCCGAATGTATTAACCTGTAACACCTCACTTCACCGAGAAGGCTGATGAGATGACCTCTACCAACAATGACTCGAAAATCCTTGTCGACTAAGACTTGGATAAATAACTAGTCGGTCTCGAAGCAGTGTTGTTTATCCAAACTGAAGGTGCTCCTCGGTCTGTTGATTCTATGGCTTTAGTGTTGTTTATCCAAACTGAAGATGTCGCTGGTTGCCTTTATAGTGTTGTTTATCCAAACTGAACATGTGTTGGCAGGAAAAGAAAATAAAAATCTCAAGGTGTTTGAGAAGTTTTGCGTAGATTTTATGCATGGTAGTTTGTATGTTGAATTGGAAGGGGCTTTCTTGTTGTATATCGTCTTGTATTTATAGGATTGGATATGCATGTGCTTTCCGTGAAGTATTCTTTGCTGACCAAAATTGAACTCTTTTGGAGATAATCATCTCATTCGAAAATTCATGATAATCATCCTTAAATTGGCCATTGGATTTGATGCTAATCTTGATCCGTGTCTTCCTCTCATGATAGCCATGTGTCAAATCCATTTGTACGCTACTGAAACTCTTCCCAACAACCATGCAATGTTTACACCCTTCTTCATGTCTAAGTACATGGACTGCCAAAGCTAAAACACTTTAGGCTATGCCGTGCTTGTCCCTAAAGAATATGCTAATTATTAGCATATATTTCTGTGCTAATAATTATCCCAATTTCGAATATGCCACTCCATTATCTTTTGGTGATCATAAGATATCACCATTATCGAAATAACCTACATGCATGGTTTGGTTCCGAGCAAAGTTAGCCTTTATCCACCTTTGACATCTTTATCTCCATTTCCAACTGCTAATTATCTTATGCATGAAAAGCATAGAAAATAGTATCTTCACCTGCCATGTTAGCTTTCAAACCAAGCATCATGTAAGTGTAGCAATTCAAATTGGAATTGATCTCCTTTGCTTCCAAAAATATATTTCATAAGATAATTACTACGAAAATCCAATAGTAATGTCTAGAAAAATATGAAATCCAGTAGTCTTAAACTCGTTTATTCAACGACCTCGATTGCTCGAACTGATATTGTAAAATCGCAAACATGTTCAGAAAAGTTGGAAGTTGTTTCAACTTAATGTCAAGTCAACCTTTCTTAATGGTGTGCTACAAGAAGAAGTGTATGTGAGCCAACCAGAGGGTTTTGTGATTGAAGGGGTTGAAGATAAAGTCTACAAGCTTAAGAAAGCTCTCTATGGACTTAAGCAAGCATCACAAACATAGTATGAGGAGATTGACATTCATCTGCACAAATATTGTTTCAAGTCCTAGTGAAGGTACGTTATACATGAAAACCAGAGGTACAATTGAATCCATCATTGTGTGTATTTATATGGATGACATTGTATATATTGGTAGCAACATTGATTTGATGAACGAATTCAAGGTTAATCTAATGCAAAAGTATGAGATGAATGATTTAGGATTTGTTGTATCACTTTTTGGGATTGGGGATACTTCAATTTGAGAATGGGGTCTTTATAAGCCAAAAGTATGCATTAACCTTGCTAGAAAAGTTTG
Source organism: Pyrus communis (assembly GCF_963583255.1). Taxonomy (NCBI): domain Eukaryota; kingdom Viridiplantae; phylum Streptophyta; class Magnoliopsida; order Rosales; family Rosaceae; genus Pyrus; species Pyrus communis. Next base: position 22,485,683 of record NC_084809.1, on the reverse strand, counting down.
GATTAAAGGACTGCAAACTAGTGAGTATACCTTTGGTTGTGAATGAAAAGTTAAAGAATAAGGATAGAAGTAGTGAAACTAATGAAAACACATATAGACAATTGGTTGGAAGTTTGTTATATCTTACTGCAATTAGGCCTGATATTATGTTTGCAGCTAGTTTACTAGCAAGATATATGCATAATCCAACTAAGAAACATTGTGGCACTGCAAAGAGGGTACTCAAATACATTCAAGGGACACTTGACTATGAAATTGAATACAAGAAATGTAAAATTGCACTGCTAATTGGGTATGGTGGCAGTGACTGGAATAAAGATGAAAATGATTTGAAGAGTACTTCTCGCTATGCTTTCTCTTTTGGCAGTGGAATTTTCTCATAGGCCTTGGTGAAATAACATAATATGGCACACTCAACAGATGAAGCTGAATACGTGAGTGCCAGTGGAGCAACAACACAGGTAGTGTGGCTAAGGTTTGTGTTTCATCAAAGATCAAAACACATTGCCAAAAGATACCGTTATATCAGAGAAGCTCTGCAATCAAACATCATTAATCTTTTTTATAGCAGGTCAGAAGAACAACTGGCTGATGTATTTACCAAAACACTAACAAGTGATAAGATGATTTATAGGGACGATGCTATGAGTGGATAAAACAGTAACTTGAGATTATATTGATCATTTCCTGAGAATGAAAATAAGGTTCAACGTGCTAGAACCCCTGATGAGAGGAACATATGTCAACTTCCCGGATGATTGGAGGGTGTGGGTGGATTTTAAATAAGAATCTCTCCCAAAATATTGTTTAATACATGTAGTCTTGGGACATGCTACTAAGGTGTGCAAAGAAAACTACTTCGGACTGTAGGAAGGGGATGATGTAGAATTGTAGATGGAGGAATTATATGCCTATAAGTGTCTAGATGTCGTAATTGACCTCAAAGGGCATCCCCTTTAAGTTAGGGTTCGGAAGTATGGTTCTATGGGTTCGAATGGGGGAAGGCAGAGCCCTGGTAAGGGTCGTCATAGCTGAAGTAGTGGAAAAGAAGACCAAAAGGGGGTGGCACGGTCTAATGTATCAAATTGGAGAGGGGGTTTGATTTGTTCTGGTGTTGGAGGGCATGCGGTTGGGGAAGACTTGGGTGAAGAGAAGCTTATGGATATCGCAATTTGACCTAGTAAGCCACAGACATAACGGGGTGAAGTGGGCCTGGGATGAAGTGGCGATGGATATAGAGAATGTCGTACTCAAGATGCATGGAGATGAAGGGGTAATCGTAAAAGAATACGTGTCTAGCAAGAAAATGGTGTGGAGATCGATTTAAATGTGGCGTTGCAAGCTATGAAGGGATTTAGTGTAGGCCGAGTGGTGGAGGCACCTAGGGGAGAATCAAGTGCGGGCAGTGGATATGTTTTACATAATAGAGTGTGGACAAGATTCAGACCTGTTTAATTTGGTTCCGTTTGATGAGATTGTCATCATATAATGATGCGGATGAGACCAACTTGGAGGGGTATTGCGCCATGAAGATCATCTGTTCCAACTATCAGGGATTGGGGTTGACCTGACAATTGATGGTTTGTTCGGGCAGAATATAGGCTCCATACCCCTGACATAATGATACTTCTAGAAACATGAGGATTGGGATGGATTTTATGGATACAGTCGAGCAAGAGGGTATTAGGGGAGGTTTATGTATTTTTTGGAAAAACTATGGTTATGTCTTGCTAGTTAAATATGTGGAGTTCTTTATTGAGGTTTGCATTCAAGATGATCGGTTTTGGAAAAATTGGAGGCTTTTGGAGTATATGCTAGTACCTATGATAAGAAACAGAAAGAGCAATGAAAAGTTTTAAATCACTGTATTAGGGTTGCTGGGGATGCTTAGTTATTAGGGATTTCAATGATATCTTAGATAATTCAGAAAATGAGGGGTAAATTATAGACCGGTTCTAAGTATGCAGGACTTTCGTGATTTTGTGGTTAGTAGTGGTATGTTGGATTTGGGTTTTATGGGGTACCCATTCACCCGTAGGAATAGATGGGATAAAGGTCCAACACAACAACGCTTGGATAACGGTCCTGCCTCGGATGGGTGAATTAATTTGTACCCAGAAGGTAAAGTTTGACATGAGGTTTAGGAAGGATCGGATTATGCAATGCTCATACTAGATACGGGTGCACCAGTGCCACATAGGAGGAAGAGATATATATTTGATTCACAGTGGAGCAAGGAGGATGGTTGTCGGGACATAATTATGAAATCAGGGGAGATAGGTTTCGTTAGGTCAAGGGCATTTCAGATGGTGGAAAAACTAAAGTAGGTGTGACAACGATTAAGAAGGTGGTACGAGAATTGTGGGAGAAATACGAAGAAAAAGATCAAGACATTGAAAAAAGAGTTATATGGGGTTTACCAATCTGATGCCTTTGCAAATGCGGAGGTTAGACAAAATGAGAAGGAGCTTAAGTCTCTTGTCTGAGAAGATGAGGCATATTGGAAGATTAAATAGAGTAACCATTAGTTGAGAGAGGGTAATAAAAGTACGAATTATTTCCATGCCCAAACAATTAAAGGTCGAAGGGGTAATAGAATTGTTCGGGCAAAGATTTCCGTGGGGAAGGGTCCTTGGCACCTTAGCACAGTTCCCTAAAGGATTGGCAGTTTGGATGTGTAATTAGGCTTTTTTTTGCTGATGTGCTACAAGAAGAGGACATAGTTAGTTTTGTAAGGTGCCTTTGTGGGGCCTTAGGTGTAGGCCTTGAAGATCGCATTCAAAACTAACTGAGTGCTAAGTGTGTCGCTGATATCTCGGTATAGCAGATGTAAAACAAGAGTGTTTAGACGATTACTTGCACCCCAAGTTACTCGGACTTCTTGTTATCAAAGGATTGTCGTGGATGGGTTAAGTCCACATTAAGTTCTTTTTCTTGCCTTGTGACTAAGGACTTTCAGTTCATAATCTTGTACGTTCGTATGAAGGGAGTCCAGATCCCCTTTAAGCCATTTAGCCGTTTGCTTGGTTCTTGATTAATTTTAATGATAGCCTATCCATTAAAATAACCAGATCCATATGCAAATGGGACTTTTAAAGTAGGACAACAGTTGGACATGACTTGAATACATATTGAGGAATGCATTACATAATAGATCTACAAATTCAGAAAACAAACAAAGAGTTTCGGGCAAGATTTGACCTTGTTTGTCAAGGTTGAACTTCTTGCGGTCACTTCTATTTGTCATTACAGGGGTTTGTATGCTAAAAAATGATGGATGGTAAGCAAGTTGACACAAGGAAATCGATACTACACCATTAAGGGAGATAACAGAGCTTTTAAACTAGAGAGAAAGATAACTTGTTGCTAAAAAAGACTGAATTTGGGTTGATTTCAGCTTTTGTATGCAAATCTGACTTGATAGCAGAGTTTGTTTGTTTGTTTGTTTGATTGGTTAAGTGTCCTTGTCTCTGGGGCCTATTCTTCCTTTTATAGGCGAATTAGCCTGACTGCTGTGACTTTACTTTTGCCCAAAAACATTTGGAGGGAAGTGACTCATCATTTTTTTACTTGTATTGCCACTGAAAAGTGCTTTTTGGCAGATTGTGAGTTAGTCTCCATCACTTGACCTTTAAATCATAGACACATGGTCTATGCATTAATAGGGAGGTGCCAATTTGTCTCTGGGTCAGGTGTTAGGCTTCGGGCGAGTCTTCTTCTAATTGGCATCTTTAGGCTTTCTTACACTTACAGCCCAATGTTCAAATATTAACCCAATCAGTGCCCTTTTAATCATTGTTGAGTATGTAACCCAAGACATTAATAATAATTAAACAGTCGCCGAACGCCTTCACTCGGGATTCGTAGTATTTAAAGCAACCGTTGGTTAACAAAACTGGTGCACTAACCAATGAACCCACGAATTCCATCATTAATTAACTGCTCACTATAGAATCCTCACTTAACCTCCTCAGCTAAATACCTATGTAGTTTCAAGCCTTCGAATTTCTAGAACTCTCAGTATTCTCAGAACCTTTATAATTTCTAGAAAATCATCCTTACTCTTTAGTCCTAACTTTTCTTCCCATCTTCTCTTTAAGATCATCCAATGGCACCTAAAGTTACTCGAGCTCAATCTTCCTGTGAGACTGGTGAAAGGATTTCCACCATGTGTCGTTTACTCAATAGCTTTCATTGCCCTTTGGCAGGCCTGCACACCGAACTCTTTTTCGAGAAGGGAGGAGTGTACTCCTTGGGACCTGCATGGACTTCTATGGCATTGAGGAGTAGCCAAGCAACTTTAATCGCACTGGTAGATCTTACTTGTTCACAGGAAGCTATTCTCCCTTACACTGATATCAACAAACCCAAGCTTCTCCATAGCTTATGCCTTTCATCATCATAGGTGTATGCTTTGGGATCAACTACCATGACCTTGTTGGTTTTAGGACCAATGTCATAGACTTTGGTAGGACTTGTGGAGGAATGCGCTATTATGGAGGCAAGGATTACATAGGTGTTCTTTGACATTGAGAGGTTGGAAGAGTAAACCAACCAGTCTTTTCCAGAAGATTGAAAAGGTCAAGAAAATAAATGTTAAAGTTGAAGATGCTGAAGCACAGTTAGCCAATCTAAGATAACTGCCTTAGCCAATGATGTAAAACTATTGAGTTATTTCTTATGTAACTTCAACATTTAATGAAATGAAAATGACTTCTTTAATCCTCTTTAGCTTGCATTTTATCCTTGAAAATCAACTTTGATGAATATATATACGCTAACTTTAGATCTTTCACAATATTTACATTTCTTCAATGTAGCAATCCCTAACATCCCATAAGGTTGGGTGGTATTTCTTTAAAAACTTAGCATTGATTAGATGCCTCTGCAAGCTTCCTTCCAAATCTGCTAAGTAATATCCTCCTTTGTCTAGTACTTGATTGACAATGAAATGACCCTCCCAAGTCTGGCTCCATTTCCCAAAGCCTCTTATTTGAGCTCCTAAAGGCAGAATTGCATTCCATACTAACTTTCCTTTATTCAAGGTCTTTAATTTTACCCTGTTGTTGTATGCTCGGGTAACATCTCTATTCCCTTCTTGAACTTTATCTAAGGCTTCAATTCAGGCTTTATCTAGATCTTCAACTCCTTGACAGATAGCCTGAATATATTCTTCATTGTGTAGCCCGAACTGATTTTGAATCCTAACATAACTCACATTAATCTCCATGGGAAGTACAACATCTTGCCCGAAACTCAAGGCATAATGAGTAGTTCCAGTTCCTGCCCTCTTGGAGGTTTTGTAAACCCATAAATTGTCTCTTGACTTCTCATGCCACTTCTTTGGACTATCTGCCATCATTCTTTTGATAATGTTCACCAAGACCTTATTGCTGGCTTCTGCTTAACCATTTGACTTAGGGTAGTAAGGACTAGATTGGATCATTTTTATCTTGAACTTGCAAAATCCTCTACTTTTCCTGAAATAAAAGATGGGTCGCGGTTTGTGACAATTGTCTCAGGCACCCCAAATTTGTGTAAGATCTTGGTTTCAATGAACTTCTTGACTGCAGTTGAAGTGATAGTCTTCACAGCTGAAGTTTCTACCCACTTAGCGAAGTAATCCGTTGCCACAATTATGAACGTGTGTCATTTGCTAGAGCCTGGGTGAATCTGCCCTATAAAGTTCATTGCCCATCCTCTCAAGGGCCAAGGCTTGACCATGGGGTTCAAGGGTACTAAGGGCGCATGTTGGAGAGGTCCATGTCTTTGGCATTCTTTACACCTTTGGGCATAAGCTTTGCAGTTTTTCTCCATCTCGGGCCAGAAATAGCCATATCTTTTAAGCAACCATCTCATCTTAGTTCCAGCCTGATGTGCCTCACAGATTCCTTCATGTACTTCGGCCATTACCCTCATTAATTCTTCTTGGCCTAAGCACTTTAGCAAAAGTCCATCTGGAGTCTTTCTTATCATAACTTTACCCCACAAAACATACTTAGTTGCTTGTCGTCTATTTTTCTTACTTGTGGGGAAGGATAGATCTTTCAAATATTGAACAGTAGGTGTCTTCCAATCCTCTATCTCCATTTCTTTAATCATCACATCTAAGATGAATCCTCTTTCAAAGATAGAATGAAGATGTCTTTTTTGCACTTCTATATCCCCTTCAAACTCCTTTTCTTGGATTTGTGCTTCAGAAGCCAATTATGCCATCTCATTGGCCATTGTGTTTGACTTTTTGGGGATATGGCTAATTGATATTTCATTGCCCCCCAATAGCTCAAAGTTGTGTAGATGCCAAATAGTAACCTGCCATTGTGATGTGTCTGCACTTGTATTCTTCATTTAACTGATTGATCACTAATTCTGAATCACCAAATACCTCAACTTCAGTTGCTCCCAACTCTATTAATACTTCCAGATCGATTATCAATGCTTCATACTCTACCTAATTGTTGGTAGTCTCTTGATAATCCAGGAGGAATGAATAACAATGGTGCATACCTCTGGGATTAATGATGACAATCCCAGCTCCAGCAACATTTTGAGTGGAAGAACCATCAAGATACAGTCTCCAAGGAGTGACCCAGAGGCTATTGATTCTTTTTATCTCTTGTTGGAACCATTTTTCTCTACCTGAGAAGGCTGTGTTTGGTGGGATCCACACACTGGTTACCTCCAGAGTTCCTAGGATGCTGATAATCTCCTCTTGAGACTCTTGGTGCTCAGCCAAGAAGTCTGCAATTGCTTGTCCCTTGATCGCTCTTTGAGGAACATATTGAAAGCTGAACTCTGATAGTGTTAGAATCCACTTTCTAATTCTCCCAGTTAGCATTGGTTTTGACAACATGTATGTACTTGATCACATTTGTCTTGGCGATGATGTGGATGTCGCAAGGCAACATATAATGCCTTAGTTTCCAGGCAGTGAAGTATAGAGCCAAGCACAACCTCACCATTGGTGTATATCTCGCCTCTACCTCAGTAAGGAGTCTACTAAGGTTGTATATTGCTTGTTCCTTCCCACCTTCATTGTTTTAGGCTAGCAAACTTCCCATTGACTTTTTAGAGGCAGAAATATAAAGCCTTAAAGGCTTCCCCCTTTGAGGTGGCATGAGCACTGGTGGAAAAGTCAAGTAAGCCTTTATTTTGTCAAAAACCTCTTGGTGTGGTAGGCCCCACTCAAACTCTTCTTTGTCTTTCAATCTTAACAGAGGAGTTAGCGACTGAATCTTGCCCGCCAAGTTAACAATGAATCTCCTCAAGAAGTTGATCTTTCCTAGTAGCCTTTGTAGTTGTACTTTATTGTTGGGAGAAGGTGATTCCATTATTGCCTGAGCTTTATTCTTGTCAATCTCTACACCTTTTTTATGAACAAGGAATCCCAAAAAGTTGCCCGACTTTACCCCGAAAGCACATTTCTTTGGATTCATTTTTAGCATATGGATCTTTATTCTTGTTAAAGCTTGTTAATTTTTAGACTTCATCACAATGTCATCAATGTATACCTCTACGCTATGATCAATTAAGTCATGAAAAATGGCATTCATTGATCTTTGATAGGTTGTACCAGCATTTTTGAACTCGAATAGCATGACTAAGTATTCTTATGCTCCCCACATGACCTGGGCACTTAAAAGCTATTTTGTGTATATCTTTTTTAGCTATTTTTATCCGATTATAACCGGCATTCCTATCCATGAAAGATAGGACTTTGTGTTTGGCAACTGCATCTGTGGATAAATCAGCCATGGGTATGGGATATTCATCTTTAGGCATAGCTCTATTAATATTTCTATAGTCAACACAACATCGAACTGTGATGCGCTGTTTTTACGCACACAAATTAAACCCTCTTTTTGTCAAATTGTAGTATATGTATAAGTAGGGATCGTTTTGGACCGGGGATTAGGAGGGAATGCAAATCTCTTGGAAACTGACTCAAAAACGTAAAATAAAGTTTAAAACACTAAACTAGACTCAAAGAATGCAAAATTAAAGTTAAAACACTAAGACAAACCAAAAACTCAAAATGCTTTAAAAAACACAAACTAAAATGATTTCTAACTAAATTGACATTAAATTAAAGGGGGATTTAAGTTTATACGAAATTAAATTAAATGAACAAATTAAAACAGAATGTAAATATGGAATTGATGAAATGGAATGAATGGATGATAGAATAGCTAAGGGGTTCATCTCCATACATGTTACACTTGCATAATAAAAAGATTTCCAATTGCATTTCAACAAATCATTAATTCTCAACGCCCCGGGTCAATTAGGTCCGCTTAAATTAACCGTCAAGTTTTCCTTAAGTTAATGAATTGGATGGGTTAGCGCAACGCAATTCACAACATTCTCCAAAAGTCCTTTACGTGAAAAGCACAATAAAGATACAATCAAAAATCATTAAGCATCATGAAAACTTTAAGTGTTGACGAGGCATTCGTTACTATGGAATACGCATGAAACTTATGCCAAGAATTCATTTAACGCGATTGTTTATAAGCAACCTCCACTACTTGTGAATATAAGTTCGTAACTATTAGGTGAAACTCACTTATATTCTAGCGTCATATTCATGCATGAAAATTAAGTGTACACTCTCAATAAACATACATAAATAAGTTATCAATCAAACGGTTAAACAAATTGAACCACAACTTATGAAACGCAATTAGAAGTAATCAAATCAAAATGCAAGCATAAACATTTATTTCGAATCACCCCCTAGCTAAAGGGGGTTTTAGTTCCTCATTACGTTGAAATCAAAGAAACACCTAAACATTCCAACAACTCAAACTTGAATTGTATGAACGTTTAGGCACTCTTCTCTTCCATTCCTTATACGTACAAAACAAAGAGAATTAAAATGAAACATTGAAATCAAAGAATCACCTAAACATTCCAACAACTCAAACTTGAATTGTATGAACGTTTAGGTCCTCTTCTCTTCCTCGTTGTTGTAGCACAAGGTCTAAGGTGAGGTTTGGGGGATTATGGAAATGTGGAATGGAGTGAGGAGTGATGGAAATGGAAAGATGGTTTTGGATTCTAAGGGGACTCACGGCAAAGAGAAGGAATGGAAGTGTTTGTGGTGTGTTGTGTATGAAATGAGATGATCTTGAATGAATGAATGCAAGGGTATTTATAGGAGTAGTGGAGGGAACATATGGTTGTTTGTTTAAGATGCAAGTGGCTAATTAATGATGGAAAAGTATGTGATTTAAAGGATGCAAAGTGAATGAATCATGAATCATTGTGGATGAAAGGTGGAAGTGCATGTGTTGATGACTAGGTTAGTGGGTGGAAATCTGAAAATGGCATATAGGAATGGGAGCTCACGGTTTGAATGTGTAAAGTGTGTGTGAATGCATGTGAAGATGCAATAAATAATGCATGTAGGGTTAGGAAATAATGAAGAAATGCATGTGAGATGTTTGGAAAGGAAATGGGAACCCACGGCAATGAAGTTGTTTTGTGTTGTGAATTATGATGAATGCATGTGAGTTAAAGAGGGAGAATGTGGTGAAATGATGAAGTAGGAAGGTGGAAATGCATGTGAGATGTTTGGAAAGGAATAAAGAATGAATGGTGGAAATGTGAGTGAATGATGTGCATGTGTGAGAATGCATGTGGAATTAAGAGGAGTATGGAAGTGAAATAAATGAATGATATGTTAAGTGATAAGTGAATGATATGTGGTGAGTGATAAGTGAATGGTTTGATAAGTGATAAATGAATTAGTTTAAAGGGCTAGGGTTTAAGTACATAGAATGGGCCTAAAATAGGTTGGTTTGTATGGCATAATGTGTTTGATTGGGCTAGAGCCATTGTTTTGTGTCTTCAAGTGCATACAAGGCCTTCAAATTCGTCCATCCTCTTGGCTCCATGGATAAGCTATCCAATCCATGCCCAAAAATGCTCCAAATGGCCTCAAAATGCACTTTCTTGCTCCCTAGGCCCTTAGAACCTGAAAACACACAAAAGAAGCATAAAGGACTAAAATAACGAGAGAAACATAACGTAAATGCACGAGAACAAGCCATTTAAGTCGCATGAATATGCTCCTATCAAATACCCCCACACTTAGCTTTTGCTAGTCCTCGAGCAAAACAGAATAAAAACAAATAAACAAAACGACACTAAACACGTAAAACACAACCTAAACCTTCCAACAACCGTCTTAGGGATTTCCAATGCACATGACAAGTTAAAAATCATCATTCTCACAGATTTTAGTCATCTTCACATTTAAGTACATTCTTAATCATAGTCACCATATACTAGTTCACAATTAAGCATTTAAAACCATGTTTTGAATGTAGTAACATGCCTTAGAGAATTTGCTCAATTCCTTTCAAGATATGCACTCAATTTTTACTCAGATTTTCTAACTACACACCCTAATCTAGTCATATGTGAGAAGATTGATGTAAACATGAAAACGACACTCACATATATGTATCACAAAGAACGCAAATTCTGGAGTTAATAATCAAGTTTAGATATGATCTCATGAATGGAATGCTACTACTTAGACGCGAGAACCAGTGACACCATAAGCTCATACCAAGTTCAAACTCCACAAATTGAAATACACAACACTCAAGATAGAAGTCAAGGGTTGTAACGGGGCTTGGGGTATGTGGATAAAGAAGGGATATGGAAAACAAAGGTTCTTAAAGAAATAGTGAGCAAAGCATTTTAATCAACTTAGAATTCACTTTTGAATGAAAACTCAACTTTTGAACAAAAAGGGAGAATTTAGACAATTTACGCCCAGAATTGGTGTTTTGGAACCTTTCTTCAATCACTTATTCTTTTCTCTTTTTTTTCTTTTTTTTTTTTTTTTTTTTTTTTTTCTTTTGAATCTCAAAACAAAAACACTTAAACATTCTCTCCCCCACACTTATTTTCTTTCATAATGTAACTCAAAAGGAATTCAATTAAGTCATGCTCACTATCTTTTAAGAACAAGGGTAAGGACGGTCATATTCTAGGTTAGGTGAAGATAAAGTGGGTTAACAAAGAACATGGGTTAACATGGCTCAACGGGGGTAAAACTTACAACATATACGAAATATGGGAAGCGAGGCTATTTGGCTATGGTGGCAACTACATAACTTCATCTTGATATATGTTATGCAAATCAATAACATGCTTTGAATGAAATGGGCATGAGTTCTAGCATTTGGAACTATATGATGAAACGCCTTCTAAGTAGTAACCAAGCAAAGAATAATGAGATCATGCAACGATTTTAGAAAACAAGAAATCACAGATTATACTCTCCAAAGAACGTTATAGGCTCAAGTCTCTCAGGGTTGTAGCATTTGTTTGAGTTCCTTCCTTCAGGCATGTTACAAAAACTAAATTTTCTTTTATGATTGCATGTGAAGTTATACATTATAACCATAACCAAGCATATACCAAGAGTAAATCAAACATTTCTCTATGTTAATAACTCTTTTTAACAGTCATGCAATTACAAACCAAATCCTTATCATTGTGTTGGAAGGTATCCTAAGACACAAACACACACACAAAAACAACTTTAAAACAACTCTTTTTGGGTTTTTCAAAACAATTTTTCAAATTTTTATGGGATTTTCGAATTTTTAAGACAAAACACACTAAAACAGTTTTAAAACAGTGAGAAACAACATGTGAAGTGATAGGTGATAAAATCCAACGAATTTGCATCAAATATACTTAGTTACCCCCCCACACTTAAATCAAACATTGTCCTCAATGTTTTAAGCATAGATTCACACAAAGCATAAGTAAATACACAAAAAGCACTTAAACATACTAAACATGGCATAATGTAATTAACAAAGAGAAGAGTTTAGAGACGCAAATCTGGTTATAGAGTGTAAATTCCATCTTCTCCTTGGTAATTGCATTGAGGCTTTTGATCTTTGTGATTCCACAGGCTTACTCTTGAACTGGTTTCTGCCCATCGTTGATTTTCCTTTGTGCTACTTCTTGAACTGGGCAGCAGGATGGTTCATTTGGTCTCCCCCGAAGGTCTGAGCATACCCTTTTGGTCTGTTTCTTTGTTCAATCTTTCCAATTCGTATTGAAAAGGGTTGGAAGATAACTCAGCCTATGTTTGTCTCCACATGCTTCAATGTATCATTTTCACTTGCCTTACTCGCTCCCCTTTGCAGAAGTGGTCCCTTCTCCGGAAGTGTATCAACCGTTGAAGATGACTACTCGAGAGCAACGCTAGGTAAGCAATCAGGAATAGATCCCAGGCAGTTGGCTCCAGATCGGAAGACTGACTCCAAGTGCCGGCTGATTGCTTTTTTTACTTTGCCATGCGAGTAAGAACAAGGACAAAGAAAAAGACAGGGAAAGAGCATGATATGAGATACTTTTGCTTTTGACCTTGATGATATGAGATACCTTTGCTTTTGAAGAAGCGGTGAATGAATCAACACATGTATTTGTTGTGCTGCTTCCTCCTGGGTCATATGTACTCCAGGCATCTGGTATCATCTTTGGGGAAGAAGAAAGAATTGAGTATTTCGAAAGGCTTTGCTGGGAGTGCGCCCTCAGAGGTGAGGGAGAGTTGGGCATTTTCTTCAGGTTTGCCCTGCCATAAAAGACGAAGGTCGACATATATAGAGATAATAGCAAGTGGTGGTACTTTTTACCTTTGTCGACAAACGTTTTGATCCCGCAACTCCGGCTTTTTGAAATAGTGGCGCCTCTTCGATCTTTGAATTCGCCTCTTCGATTTCTGAGCAGGCGCCCCTTCGATTTCTGAACGACGCCCCTTCGCTTTCTGAACGACACGTGGTAGTGCAGATGCGGCTCCTTTTGACAAAGCTGCACGCGTTTTCTGAAAAGCAGAGAAAGCGTCGCCGAACTTTGCGCTTGTCGGCTAAAGATGTGTAGTTGTGATGATGGCCTCCACGTGTTGTCTGAAAAGAAGAAATCTTTTGACAAAGTTGAACGCGCCTTCTGAAAAGCCGAGAAAGCGTCGCCTAAATTACGCCGGAAAATCCGGTTCTTTGAATCGGTGGACGCGTCGCCTTGGCTTTTTATAGAGCTATCGATCACCGCCAACATACACACTCTGAAGAACTCCCATTCTTGAAAATTGTCTCCGGCCCTTCGAAATTTAACTCCATCCACTCCTTCTCTTTGAACACTTTTGAAAGAAAATGGCAAACTCATCGAACCTTAGCTTAGATTTGAGTCTCAGCAGCGATCCGGTTGCGCCCCGTCAAGGTAATGTATGGCGCCCTTCTTTTTTATCTTCTAACGGTCCTCTTTCAGGTGAAGACTCTGTGATGCAGGATGCCACAACAGCTACAATAGTAGCTAGGAACCTCCTCACTCCAAAAGATAGTAGGCTGCTGTCAGGACGGTCTGATGAGTTGGCCGTTCAAGAGTCCCTCGCACTTAGTGTTCAGTGTGCGAGCTCTGTGTCCAACATGGGCCTACGCCTGCTTGCTCGGTCCCGCCAAGTGGAATCGTTGATGGCAGAGGTGGAAAGTCTTAAGCAGGAAATCAAACAGCTTAAGTACGAGAATAGAAGTTTGCATGTGCTTGCAAATAACTATTCGGCGGGCATGAAGAGGAAGCTTGATGAGCTGCAAGAATCTGAGGGTCGAATTCACAATGACCGTCAAAGGCTTGCGTCTTATCTCCAGAGGCACCTTTTTCCTGGGTCATCCAGCGCTTGGCCAAGTATTGAGGCCTGGAATGCTCTAGCTCCGATGGCTTCCGCTCCGATGCCTCCCGCTTCTATGCCTCCCGCTTCTGCGCCTTCCGCTCCTATGTCTTCCGCTTCTATTCCTTCTGCTTCGACGCCTCGTAGTGGGACTTCACGCAAACAACCTTTGTGAAGCTCCACCTTTCTCCATGTTTAGTATCTTTCTTTTTTTTTTTTTTTTTTTTTTTTTTTTTTTTTTTTCAACATAAATAAAATCAAACGGCATGGAATTGGTCCTTGAATGGAAGGTGATACTTGAAGTGAACCGGCATTGGTTTGAATTCTAATGTAGGTGCCTGATTCATAAAAAACAACAAGTTAGTATAAAATGTAATGGAATTTGAAAAAAATGACTTACTTGTTTTGTCTGACAAGAACTCAATGACAAACACCACTCCTTTGAAAGTTTCAGGGATATTGGACTTGGCCAGATTGCAAGTGATGGCTATGACTTGTCCAATGTCATCAAATTTAACTTCTTTGGATTTTGTGGTTTCAAGAACGTCCTCTATGATGAATTCATGACATTCCCTACTTGTCACCTTTGGAAGGGCTTCCAAGATGTCTTTTTCACCTTCTTCTTCCTTGGAAGTCATGAATCTGCAAGGAATAGGGATACTTGTTGGAACGGGGTTAAAAATAATGAAATTTGGAACAACCATACCTGTATTATATGGCATAGGAGCAATAGGTGCCTCCGGTAAAGGTGTTTCCACCCTTTCCGTGGGTTGGGTGTATTCCTCTTCCTTGTGATTTGATTTTGATGGTTGAGGGTCCGTTCCAACCTCCTTGTCACTTCTCAACATGAAAGCATTGGTGGTTTCAAATTCTCCCTTCTGATTTGCAATGGTTGAACTAGGGAGTTCGCCTTGGTCGCAAAATTGTCCTTCGAACTCCGCTATCTGCCCAATTTACTTTTCCAGAGTAGTAAGTAATTGAAAAATCGTATCATTATCATTTGAATTACCTACATTACTTTGGGCAGGTTATGGTGGCTGCATAGGCGTTGAATAGAACTCCTCATACGGCTGCCAATATCCTTCTTGTTGAGCCTCATTGTCTTGATTTTGTAAGCCCTGCACCAAACAAATTAATTCATCAAGCTTTTGATTATAATTTATTGACGAACTTAAGTTTGGTTGGGCATATTGAATATGAGGTTGTGGTGGCTGCCAATATCCTCCTTGTTGAGCATTTTGAGGTTCCCACCACATAGAGTTTGAATGATCACTCCAATCCGAATTGTAAGTATTGGAAAACACGTTATTCCTTGATTGAAGATTCAATATATCAACTCTTTGCATATGAGACCTTTCCATGAGCTGTGACAAAAGAGAAGCATTATCAAGTGCCATGTTGTTCTTCTCTAGTATTTGAATTCAACAAACAAAACAAAAATAAAAAACTAAAACTAAAATACATAACAGAAACAAACAATCCAAGAGATTAGCAAATTTGCTAATCCCCGGCAACGGCGCCAAAATTTGATGCGCTGTTTTTACGCACACAAATTAAACCCTCTTTTTGTCAAATTGTAGTATATGTATAAGTAGGGATCGTTCTGGACCGGGGATTAGGAGGGAATGCAAATCTCTTGGAAACTGACTCAAAAACGTAAAATAAAGTTTAAAACACTAAACTAGACTCAAAGAATGCAAAATTAAAGTTAAAACACTAAGACAAACCAAAAACTCAAAATGCTTTAAAAAACACAAACTAAAATGATTTCTAACTAAATTGACATTAAATTAAAGGGGGATTTAAGTTTATACGAAATTAAATTAAATGAACAAATTAAAACAGAATGTAAATATGGAATTGATGAAATTGATGAAATGGAATGAATGGATGATAGAATAGCTAAGGGGTTCATCTCCATACATGTTACACTTGCATAATAAAAAGATTTCCAATTGCATTTCAACAAATCATTAATTCTCAACGCCTCGGGTCAATTAGGTCCGCTTAAATTAACCGTCAAGTTTTCCTTAAGTTAATGAATTGGATGGGTTAGCGCAACGCAATTCACAACATTCTCCAAAAGTCCTTTACGTGAAAAGCACAATAAAGATACAATCAAAAATCATTAAGCATCATGAAAACTTTAAGTGTTGACGAGGCATTCGTTACTATGGAATACGCATGAAACTTATGCCAAGAATTCATTTAACGCGATTGTTTATAAGCAACCTCCACTACTTGTGAATATAAGTTCGTAACTATTAGGTGAAACTCACTTATATTCTAGCGTCATATTCATGCATGAAAATTAAGTGTACACTCTCAATAAACATACATAAATAAGTTATCAATCAAACGGTTAAACAAATTGAACCACAACTTATGAAACGCAATTAGAAGTAATCAAATCAAAATGCAAGCATAAACATTTATTTCGAATCACCCCCTAGCTAAAGGGGGTTTTAGTTCCTCATTCGTTGAAATCAAAGAAACACCTAAACATTCCAACAACTCAAACTTGAATTGTATGAACGTTTAGGCACTCTTCTCTTCCATTCCTTATACGTACAAAACAAAGAGAATTAAAATGAAACATTGAAATCAAAGAATCACCTAAACATTCCAACAACTCAAACTTGAATTGTATGAACGTTTAGGTCCTCTTCTCTTCCTCGTTGTTGTAGCACAAGGTCTAAGGTGAGGTTTGGGGGATTATGGAAATGTGGAATGGAGTGAGGAGTGATGGAAATGGAAAGATGATTTTGGATTCTAAGGGGACTCACGGCAAAGAGAAGGAATGGAAGTGTTTGTGGTGTGTTGTGTATGAAATGAGATGATCTTGAATGAATGAATGCAAGGGTATTTATAGGAGTAGTGGAGGGAACATATGGTTGTTTGTTTAAGATGCAAGTGGCTAATTAATGATGGAAAAGTATGTGATTTAAAGGATGCAAAGTGAATGAATCATGAATCATTGTGGATGAAAGGTGGAAGTGCATGTGTTGATGACTAGGTTAGTGGGTGGAAATCTGAAAATGGCATATAGGAATGGGAGCTCACGGTTTGAATGTGTAAAGTGTGTGTGAATGCATGTGAAGATGCAATAAATAATGCATGTAGGGTTAGGAAATAATGAAGAAATGCATGTGAGATGTTTGGAAAGGAAATGGGAACCCACGGCAATGAAGTTGTTTTGTGTTGTGAATTATGATGAATGCATGTGAGTTAAAGAGGGAGAATGTGGTGAAATGATGAAGTAGGAAGGTGGAAATGCATGTGAGATGTTTGGAAAGGAATAAAGAATGAATGGTGGAAATGTGAGTGAATGATGTGCATGTGTGAGAATGCATGTGGAATTAAGAGGAGTATGGAAGTGAAATAAATGAATGATATGTTAAGTGATAAGTGAATGATATGTGGTGAGTGATAAGTGAATGGTTTGATAAGTGATAAATGAATTAGTTTAAAGGGCTAGGGTTTAAGTACATAGAATGGGCCTAAAATAGGTTGGTTTGTATGGCATAATGTGTTTGATTGGGCTAGAGCCATTGTTTTGTGTCTTCAAGTGCATACAAGGCCTTCAAATTCGTCCATCCTCTTGGCTCCATGGATAAGCTATCCAATCCATGCCCAAAAATGCTCCAAATGGCCTCAAAATGCACTTTCTTGCTCCCTAGGCCCTTAGAACCTGAAAACACACAAAAGAAGCATAAAGGACTAAAATAACGAGAGAAACATAACGTAAATGCACGAGAACAAGCCATTTAAGTCGCATGAATATGCTCCTATCAAACTGCTTTAGTTATAACTTTTAATATGGTTACAATGTTGGCCAACAAGGCCTAATAAATCTAGCCTTTACTTGCCTTTTAATTTCTTCTTTGACTTTCTCCTCAATCTCATTTGACATCCTCCGTGATGCTTGCTTACAGGTTTATATCCCTCCTTAATAGGCATCCTATGTTCTACTAAGGTTGGATCTAAACCTGGCATCTCAGTCTAATGCCAAGAAAAACAGTCTTTGAACTCATGCAAAAGGTTAACTGTCTTTGCCCGATCCTCCACTTCTAATAGGCCATTAACCTGTATAGGCCTTGGATCTTCCTTCGTTCCCAAATCAATGGCCTCCGAGGGGTCTTGCACCTTTGGTGATGGCTTGTCATGTTCTGCACATAAAAGCTCAACTAACTCTGGATTCTCATGCAAGTCTTCTGGCCCATCTAGGTTATATATACATGATAGGAGCATGTTTAGGCGACTTAGTTAGCTTGTTTTCGTACATTTATGTTGTTAGTTCATAGTTATTTTAGTAGTTTAAGTTATTTTCGTGTGTTTTTAGGTTCATATGTCTAAGGAAGCAAAAAGGTGCATTTTAGAGCAAAATTGGGTTTGGAATGGATAGGATATGCTTGGAGCAAAAGGAATGGACGAAATTGAAGACTTAAAGATGTTAGGATTCCTAATCAAAGTAGGATTCCTAATCAAAGAAGGATTCTTAGTCAAAGAAGGTTTCCTAATTGAAGTAGGAAAGTTAAGCCAAAGTTTCCTATTTTGGTTTAACCTTTCCTAATCCTAAATATCCCTAAGTTCCAGCAACTTTGAAGGTATCTTATGCATTTTAGGACACAAACCAAAGATTCCTTGCACTATCCTAGTCTATGCCGCACCTTTCTTACCCTTTTTCTTCCAAAATCTGCCATATATCTTCTTTCCCCTTTTATTCTATCAATGCCGCAACTTTCCTTCCCTTTTCCATTGGGATTATGATTTGTTACCCTTTTTCCTTGAGGATTTGGAGCTAAAAACCTTCCCCAATTAATTACTTATTGCCTTAATCTTCCTTCCTCTATATATACATAATCTGCTGCACTTATGGGAGACTCTAGACATCCATACGAATTCTTTCTCATTCTCCCTATTCATTCAGCCATCATCCACCCTCTACCACCATCCAACCTATCCATCCATCACCATAATTCATACCCAAACACCCTTGTGCCGCAACAAAGAAGGAGAAAGAAGAGAGGAGAAGCCTTGGACGTTTTGGCCATCCAAACTTGGATTGTTGGAGCGTTTCTAGGTGTATTCAATCTTTGTTTTCAATGTTTAATTTATATTCTCTTTGTTTTGTTGTAAACATGAGGAGCTAAACTTGTTTTAGCTAGGGGAGACTTTGCAACCATGATTATATTTGCAATATGAATTGATTAATTCCAGTTGTGACTTCATAAATTGTGAAGCAATTTACTTAACCGTTTGATAGATAACTTATTCTTGTTTGTTGATTAAGGGTGCACACTTAATTTGCATGCTTGAATTTGGTGCTAGAATATAAGGGAGTTTCACATAATCGTTACAAACTTATATTCACAAGTAGTTAAGGTTGTTTTCATAATCATGTTAAGTAAATTCCTAGCATGAGTATCATGATGTCATAGTTACAAGTGCTTTGTCAATGCTTATGATTTTCATATAACGTAATGATCTTTTATTGTATCTCTATTATGATGTCATGTAGGGAACTTTTGAAGAATGCTTTGGGTTGTCGTATGATGTCATCCAATCCAATAACTAAAGGAAAATCTGAGGGTTAATTAGTGATGTCACGGTTAATCTGGGGTGTTGAGGTTCATGGTTTATCGAAAAGCAACTGGAAATCAATTTGTATGCAAGTGTGTCATGTGTGGAGAAGGACCCTCTAGCTAGCTAATCACCCATCCATATACCCAAATTCGTTCATAACTTTGTCTAGTTTAGTTTCTATTTTGTTTTAATTCAAATTCATCAAAACCAAAACCCCCCTTTGTTTTAAGTGTCAATTAGGTTAGAATCTAAGCTATTGTGTGTTTTGAAGTGTTTTGAGTCAAAACTAATTCAATTTTCGTCCAAATTGAGTCCTAGAGTCTAGTTTGAGTCTTTTTTATTGCCTTGTGTTGTTTTGAGTCTTTTAAGTTTGTTTTGAGTCATATAAGTTTAGTTAAGAGTCTTTTGAGTTTGTTTAAGTGTTTTGAAGCATATTTTTGTATCTTTGAGTCAGTTTTCATTAGATTAGCAATCCCTCCTAATCCCCGGCCTAGAACGATCCCTACTTATATCTATACTACAATTGTCAAAAAGAGGGTTTAATTTGTGTGCTATTATATATCACATCAATACATATGGCCATTTCTATAGCCGCTTCCAACTTTCTTCCAAAAAACTTTTCTTTACCTCGGTTCTGGCTGCTTGAAGCTTCTTCCCCTTGTTCGTTGGCCAAGCTCTCATTTTCCTACTTCTTCTCTCTTCCATACACCAACAGTCTTTTGATTAAGAACCTGACTGCAACTACTTGGTCTATTCTTCTTTATTTTGTCATTATTAGTGTTGAGAAGTTGGGACAATATAGGGTCTATCCCATTTTCCTTGGTGAGGAATAATCCTTGTTCTAGAAGCTTTTGGGTCATCACATTAGTTGGGTGACCGTTCTTATCAGCTTCCAAGCATTGGAGAATCCTAACACTAGGATTGTAAAAGTTGGCTTCTGCAACATTAGCAGTGGGGGAAGAATGGTCGTGACTTGGCCTTAACCATCTCCCAAAATCCTGGTCTCATAGCTCATTCCTCGTGGTGAACTGCTATCTGTTGGTGTAGGGTGGAAGACACATAAAGACTCTGATGAATCCATTCTCGGCTTAGTAAAGCTCCATAAATGGAAGTGTTGTCCACCACGAAGAAGGCTAGCATGATTTTCTTGGAACCCAAGTCAACCTTTATGGACAATATCCTATGAGTTCTAGTGATGACTCCAGAGAAACTGGACACTATTAGATTGCAAGGATAAGGTCCTCCTAACTTCTACACACCTTTTTCATATGCTTATAAGGTAACACATTGACCTCAACTTTTCCATTAATCAAAACCTTCTTGAAGGGCATTCCCTCCAAATGAGCAGATACATAAATAGGCTTGAAATGGTTATGTAAACACGAAAAGTTCCTGAAACAAGAGACAAGAATACGTGTACAAAATATATTTTTTGTTTGTATTGATTTTGGGGTTACAATCTCTTTGTAATTTGATCCTCTGATTCTATCTTCGTAGGGTGAAGGTTTGTGGATGAGCTGTTGATCCAAAGGGCCGTCGGGGCTTGATCTAGGGATGAACAGTTGATGAACGGATCTTCGAGGGCTTTTGGGCTTGATCTTGAAGACTGGATGTATGGATTTCTTCAAGGGCTTTTGGGCTTGATCTTGAAGGTTGATGGATGAGCGGATCTTCAAGGGCTTTTGGGCTTAATCTTGAAGAACGATTGGATGTGTGGATTTGTTGAGGTTGTTGATCCAAAGGGCCGTTGGGGCTTGATCTTAGGATGAACGGATGATGAACACTTTCTTCAAGGGGCCGTCGGGGCTTGATCTTGAGTCGGTGGAAGTTCTTCAAGGGCCGTTGGGGCTTGACCTTTGAAGGAGGATTTGACGAAGAACGAAGAGTGTTTTCTTGATCCTTCGGGATTTGCTTGAGAGCTTTAGAGTTTCGAGGCTTCAAGGTTTTGGTGTGATGTAAATTCCCTTCTTTCTTTCTCTTCTTCCTTTCTTTCTTCCTTCTTCCTTCTTCCCCCGAAATGAATGCCTTGGCCTCCTATTTATAGAATTCCAAAACTTGATTTTTGGATTTAAATAATCAGATGAAATAAATCATTTCTGCCAGATATTGACACGTGTCCTATTTGATGACCTTTCCAATTTATTTCGATTTTTCGTTGAGTCACACGCTACATGTAAATTTTATGTGACACGTAAGCGTTGAAATTTTAATTATTCGTTAACATTCATTTCACCGAAATTTCGATGTCTACAAATGCCCCCACTTCAAGGCGCGTCGTTGACATGTGCTTGTCACGTGTATGAGATGCGTTTTGAAGTTCCTTAATGTAGATGTCGATCCAAGGGCCGTCGGGGCTTGATCTTGAATTGGGCTGGAAATTTCTTCAAGGGCCATCGAGGCTTGATCTTGAGTTCGACTGGAAGATTTTCTGGTTTCCTCCAATCGTTGATTTTCCACAAGCTTAATCTTGAACTGGGCTGAAAGATTTTTTTGGTCTCCTCCGAAGGTCTGAACTTACTCCTTTTATCTGGAGTTGAATTTGATTCAAGGGTGGTGAACACTTGATTTTGAATCGGACTTGTGATTTCTTCAAGGGCCATTGAGGCTTGATCTTGAACTGGGCTGGAGGATTCTTCTGGTCTCCTCCGCTCGTTGATTTTCCTTTGTGCTACTCTTGAACTGGGCAGCAGGATTCTTTTGGTCTCCCCCCGAAGGTCTACGAGCGGTTTCAGGATATGGCAGGCAAGTACGAGGTGGAGGTGCTGACCTGTTTCTTTGTTCAATCTTTCCAATTCGTATTGAATACGAATCGGAAAGATTGAAGTTTCCTTGTCCCTTCTCTGGCAGTGTATCAACCGTTGAAGATGACTACTCGAGAGCAATACTAGGTAAGCAATCAGGAATAGATTCCAGATAGTCGGTTCCAGATCGAAAGACTGACTCCAAGTGCCGGCTGATTGCTTCTTTCACTTTGCCATGCGAGTAAGAACAAGGACAAAGGAAAAGACAGGGAAAAAGCATGATATGAGATACCTTTGCTTTCGAAGAAGCAGCGAATGAATCAACACATATATTTGTTGTGCTTGTCTCCACATGCTTCGATGTATCATTTTCACTTGCCTTACTTGCTCCCCTTTGCAGAAGTGGTATTTCCTTATGCAGGTTTAGCCTCTTCTCTTGTAGTATTTGTCCTCCGATGCAGGAGTTGAATGCAACATTTGCATTTAAATGGTGCTTCACTTCTTGGTGGCAACTGGTTTGAGTGGAGGTTCCGACATATTGCTTTCTCTGTCCTTGTCTTGGCAGGTGAGAACAAGGGCAAAGGAAAAGATAGGGAAAAAGCATGATATGAGATACCTTTGCTTTCGCCCTTGATGATATGAGATACCTTTGCTTTTGAAGAAGCGGTGAATGAATCAGCACATGCTTCAATCTATCGTTTTCTCCTGGGTCATCTGTACTCCAGGCATCTGGTATCTTCAAAGGTTGAATAGGTTTTCTCAAAGGAAGAAGAAGAATTGTGTATTTCGAGAGGCTTTGCTGGGAGTGCGCCCTCAGAGGTGAGGAAGAGTTGGGCATTTTCTTCAGGTCTGCCTTGCCATAAAAGACGAAGGTCGACAAATATAGGGATTTCTTAATAGCAAGTGGTGGTACCGTTCTTTTACCCTTGTCGACAAACGTCTCTTCGATTTCTGAACGACGCCTCTTCGATTTCTGAACGACGCCTCTTCGATTTCTGAACGAGCGCCACTTTTGACAAAGTTGCACGCGTTTTCTGAAAAGCAGAGAAAGCGTCGCCGAACTTTGCGCTTGTCGGCTAAAGACGTGTAGTTGTGATGATGGGCTCCACGTGTTCTCGACTTTGTCAGATATCTTTTGACAAAGTTGAACGCATTTTCTGAAAAGCCACGAACGCGTCGCCGAACTTCACGCAGGAAAATCCGGATTTTTGAATCGGTGGTCGTGTCGCTTGGCTTTTTACAGAGGTATCGATCACTCCAACATACACACTCTGAAAATTGCCCATTCTTGAAAATCATCTCCGGCCTTTTGAGAATTATCTTCATCCACCCATTCTCTCTGAACACCTTTGAAAAAAATGACTAACTCATCGAACCTTTGCTTAGATTTGAGTCTCAGCAGCGATCCGGTTGCACCCGGTCAAGGTAATGTATGGCGCCCTTCTTTTTTATCTTCTAACGGTCCTCTTACAGGTGAAGACTCTGTGATGAAGGACGCAACAACAGCTACGATAGTAGCTAGGAACCTCCTCACTCCTGAAGATAGTCGGCTGCTTTCAGGACGGTCCGATGAGTTGGCCGTTCAAGAGTCCCTCGCTCTCAGTGTTCAGTGTGCAGGCTCTGTGTCCAACATGGGCCAACGCCTACTTGCTCGCTCCCGCCAAGTTGAATCCTTGATGGCGGAGGTGGAAAGTCTTAAGCAAGAGATCAAACTGCTTAAGTACGAGAATAGAAGTTTGCATGTGCTTGCAAATAACTATTCGTCGGGCATGAAGAGGAAGCTTGATGAGCTGCAAGAATCCAATGGTCGAATGCAAAGTAACCGTCAAAGTGACCGTCAAAGGCTTGCGGCTTTCTTCCAGAGGCATATTTTTCCTGGCTCATCTAGCGTTCCACCAAGTATTGAGGCCTCTTCTTTGATGCCTCCCACTTCTGTA
Source organism: Pyrus communis (assembly GCF_963583255.1). NCBI lineage: Eukaryota > Viridiplantae > Streptophyta > Magnoliopsida > Rosales > Rosaceae > Pyrus > Pyrus communis. The sequence goes on along the minus strand of NC_084809.1, from coordinate 22,461,723 downwards.
GTTTTTCCCAAGTAATGGGGCTTCACGTGAACAACCTTTGTGAAAGCTCCATCTTTTTTTTTTTTTTTTTTTTTTTTTTGTACACACTTGTAATTTCTCGGAGATCAATGGACATGCTTTATTTTATTCAGTGTATTGTGCTAAATACAGATAAAACATATACATCACCAAGATATTTTTTTTTTTTTTTTTTTTTTTGGTTCATCCACGAAAGATGATATATATATATATATATATATTTTTTTTATTTTTTTTTTTTTTTATTATTTTTTTTATTTTTTATTTTTTTTTTTCCCTTTTTTTTTTCGGTGGCTGATCCACCAAAGTTTTTTTTTTTTTTTTTTTTTCTTTCGGTGGCTGATCCACCAAATTTTTTATTATTATTTATTTTATTTTATTTTTTACTACTTTCATCATTACTTCCCAACATAATCATTTCCTTTTACTTTATTTTATTATTTTTATTATTATTTTTTTTTTTTTTTCGGTGGCTGATCCACCAAAGTTTTTTTTTTTTTCTTTCGGTGGCTGATCCACCAAATTTTTTATTATTATTTATTTTATTTTATTTTATTTTATTTTTTACTACTTTCATCATTACTTCCCAACATAATCATTTCTTTTTACTTTATTTTATTATTTTTATTATTTTTTTTTTTTTTTTTTAGCTTTCGGTGGCTGATCCACGAAAGATTTTTTTTTTTTTTTTTTTTTTTTTTAATTTTATTTTATTCTTTACTTTCATCATTACTTCCCAACATCATCATTTCATTTTACTTTATTTTATTATTTTTTTATTCTACACCATCATCATTTTTTTTTTTTTTTTTTTCTATATATAGTGATCTGAGGCTGTGGGTGAAAACCCAGGATGAGTCCGAGAGAGAGAAGGCGGAGGATCTTTGGGTGTGAGTTGACAAACTTTGATTTTGTTGATCACATTCAAAGGCAGCAGCAGAGGCAAGCAGACGGATGAGATCTTTGGGTGTGAGTTGACAAACTTTGATTTTGTTGATCACATTCAAAGGCAGCAGCAGAGGCAAGCAGACGGATGAGATCTTTGGGTGTGAGTTGACAAACTTTGATTTTGTTGATCACATTCAAAGGCAGCAGCCATGGCGGAGGTGCAGAAGCAGCCAGATCTTGAGGCAGAGTGTAAGGCGTCGAGTTTGAAGACCGGCTAGTCGTTTGACAGCGGTCAATGAAGCTCTTCGTTGATTTTGATCATGGTGGCCAGAATGACGAGCTCGAGGTAGTGCAAGGTGTCAAGCCTGAAGTGGAGGAATTGTTGCATTGTCCCTGGGGAGGTTAACACTGGCGGTAGTGATTGCTGCAGTAGCCGTGGCTTCTGGTGGCTGCGATGGTGGAACTTTCACCTTTTTCTTTGCTTTTGTGAAAATAAGAAGAGTCAAGTCTTCTTTCTCTTCCTCTGCAAAAAGTACATTCATAGATTTCCTTGCTGTCTTTTGACAGATTACCCATGTTCACAATTGGTGGCAGCTTCTTGTGAATTTGGAATTGGTGACGGAGTGAGCAGGATGTGGGCGCAACTGTACTCTTTGCCTGGTGCTTGTTGCAGTGCGTCGCTTTTACCATGTGGGGTTATGCAAAAGACTACAGCGAGTTTATGCTGTGTAGTGCCTTTTGGTGGTGACGTTGCCGTGCACATTGACCTTGCTGCTTGCCTGGAGCTTGTTCCAGTGCGTCATTTTTACCGTGTGGGGTTGTGCAAAAGACTGCATCGAGTTTATGCTGTGTAGTGCCTTTTGATCATAATTTTCCTCGGTGGTGACGTTGCTGTGCCTCTTGCTGCTGCTTGGAGCTTGTTGCACCGTCATCGCTGCACTGTTCGCTGCACACCATTGCACTGTCTGTTGTCCTGCTGTTCAAGTTTTGTGGCTGTTTTTTTTTTTTTTTTTTTTTGTAATAAAATTGACTTTCTTCTAATGAAACATTTATTTATTTATTTTGATGTGACTGTACTTGAAGTTTTGAAGTTTCAAGTTGCCTACGTACTCTTCCAAAGAAGAGATCAAGTCATAACGTAGTTCAAATGAGTGATGGTTTTGATGATGATTTTGCCGTACACAGTTTATGCTCTTGCGGGCCAGGAGCGTTTGTTGTCGCCTTTTATGCTCGTGCGGACAAGGAGCGTTTGTTGTCGCCTTTTATGCTCGTGCGGACAAGGAGCTTTGGTTGTCGCCTTTTAGGCTCGTGCGAACGAGGAGCGTGTTTTTTTTTTTTTTTTTGATGATTTTGTCAAACGATCTGGGAGAGGCATTCCTTGCAATCTTCATAGCAAGGAGTCTTGACTGAGTGATTGAAGAAGTCTTTTGGGAAGAAATCGCGCATCGTGATGGCAACGGATGATCTTTGTGTCATAATTTCATCATCCTCAACATTTTCATGTAGCTTTGAAGGTTGACGGTAGCTGCTTTGCCCCCTTTCCGATTGGTGAACTTGTGAAGGAGACCTATGTTTCTTGTGCATTTTCTTTGGAGTGACATAAGTCCATCCTTCAACTTCACTTGACTTGACTGACATGGTTTTGGAGCATGCCCCCAGCGGTTGAGGTGAAGATTTTGAGTTTAAAGAGCCAGAAGTGACGGAGGTATAATTTGATTTCACCACATCATTAAGATCTAGCTCGATGATCCCTTTCTGAGCCAACTTCATGATGAGATCTTTTAGCACAAAGCACTTTTCCGTCGGATGACTAATGAAGCGGTGAAATTTACAGTACCTTGGACTGTCAATATGGTTCATCTCTTCCGGCCGTTTACACTCAGGTAGGTTGATCACCTTTTTTTCCAGCAAGTCATCTAACATGGCAACCACGTCAGAGTCGGGGAATGGATAAGTCTTCTCCTCAAGCTCCTTCAAAGTGCGTCTACGTACCTCTTGATCACGAAAAGCTTCGGTTTGAATCGCCTTGCCTCGTGTATGGGTTTTGACTGGAGTTGTGTTGAGCGTCATTGCTTCCTTGGTGGGTTTCCACGCAGCCTTATCCACCTTTGGCCCCAAAACTTTGTCATTCTTGTAGTCGGCGATCTGTTCTTTCTTCCCATGACGGGTGATGCTTAACTCCATATCATGGGCGCGGGTGGCTAACTCCTCAAATGTTCGTGGTTTGATGCCTTGAAGGATGTAGTGTAGTCCCCACTGCATGCCTTGAACGCACATCTCAATGGCAGAGGTTTCAGAAAGCCGATCTTTACAATCCAGACTTAAGGAGCGCCATCTATTTATGTAGTTGATGACAGGTTCATCTCTCCACTGTTTCGTACTGGTCAACTCTAGCATGCTTACAGTACGACGAGTGCTGTAGAAACGGTTGAGGAATTCCCTTTCTAGCTGGTCCCAACTGTTGATAGACTCAGGTTCGAGGTCAGTGTACCAGTCAAAAGCATTACTTTTCAGCGAACGCACGAACTGTTTGACGAGGTAGTCTCCCTCTGTCCCAGCATTGTTGCAAGTTTCAACGAAATGGGCGACATGTTGTTTCGGGTTGCCTTTTCCATCGAACTGCATGAATTTTGGGGGCTGATAACCCCTTGGCATCTTCAAAGCATCAATCCTCTTGGAGTAAGGCTTTGAGTACAGTACGGAGTCGTGCGAGCTTCCTTCGTACTGTGTCTTGATAGTGCTTGCAATCATCTCCTGTAGCTGCTGGATAGAGAGAGATCCCATGGATGTCATTGCTTGGTCTGGCTTCGGCTTCTCTTCAGCTTTCTCCACTGGTGGCTCCTCTTCTTCGTCACCTTCTTTCTTTAATAGGCCAATATTTGGGTCGACTTTTACGTCGGGCAGCGCATCTAGTTGGTTGAAAAGTGCGGCAATCTGCAAGTCCTTCTCTTCCACAGTCTGTGTGAGCTTTGCGATTGCTTCATTCATCTGAGCTAGCTGTTCTTCAATAGAGGTGACGCCGATGGTCATGACTTGTGCAACCAATAGGCATGACTTTCCTTCAGACATCCAGGGTGCTGATGAAGAAACCCATTGGCCATTTTGGGATGTCATCTTATGCGCCTTAGCAGCATGCTTTGGTGCCCCCAGCAAGGTTAGGTTGATGATAGACTCGCGCCTTTGATGTTCCCTTTGCTCGCTTAGCGGTACCAATTTTGAAGCGGCATGTTGATGAGTGGTTGTGGTGCCAATGGATGCTCCATTCGTGGCGGAAGTGCTTATGCTTCTTCCCTTGGTGGTTGCAAGAACGGCTTGTCCCTTGCTTGATGCCATTGATTTTGGAGGTGTGCTTTGGTTGTTGTCAACTCCGTAACCATGCTCCTTCAACTTCTTTTGAGTTTTGGTGAGGTCGCGATCTTTGTCGTTGACGGTGTTTGAAACCTTCTTTCCAAGATTTGAAGAGGAAGCAAAGTCATGCCTAGCCTTTGACATGAGTTCGTAGGCATTTGGGTTGAAGCCTTCTTCGGTCCTCTTAGTTGGAAGAGAGCTTGGTTTCACCATGACACCATGTTGCGCCTCCAGACGGTTGATGAGTCCGGCGGTTTGCAAGTTTTTCTCCTCTGCAATCTTTATCAGCCTTGCAATTGTTTCCTTCATCTGAACCAGCTGTTTTTCAATGGAGGTAGTGCCGATAGTCATGACTTGTTCTTTGTTTGAAGCCATGGACTGTGCTTGAATATCTTGAACGGAGACAGAGATGAGAGGTAGAGATGGTCCCACTGGGCGTGCCAAATTTGTAAACACGAAAAGTTCCTGAAACAAGAGACAAGAATACGTGTACAAAATATATTTTTTGTTTGTATTGATTTTGGGGTTACAATCTCTTTGTAATTTGATCCTCTGATTCTATCTTCGTAGGGTGAAGGTTTGTGGATGAGCTGTTGATCCAAAGGGCCGTCGGGGCTTGATCTAGGGATGAACAGTTGATGAACGGATCTTCGAGGGCTTTTGGGCTTGATCTTGAAGACTGGATGTATGGATTTCTTCAAGGGCTTTTGGGCTTGATCTTGAAGGTTGATGGATGAGCGGATCTTCAAGGGCTTTTGGGCTTAATCTTGAAGAACGATTGGATGTGTGGATTTGTTGAGGTTGTTGATCCAAAGGGCCGTTGGGGCTTGATCTTAGGATGAACGGATGATGAACACTTTCTTCAAGGGGCCGTCGGGGCTTGATCTTGAGTCGGTGGAAGTTCTTCAAGGGCCGTTGGGGCTTGACCTTTGAAGGAGGATTTGACGAAGAACGAAGAGTGTTTTCTTGATCCTTCGGGATTTGCTTGAGAGCTTTAGAGTTTCGAGGCTTCAAGGTTTTGGTGTGATGTAAATTCCCTTCTTTCTTTCTCTTCTTCCTTTCTTTCTTCCTTCTTCCTTCTTCCCCCGAAATGAATGCCTTGGCCTCCTATTTATAGAATTCCAAAACTTGATTTTTGGATTTAAATAATCAGATGAAATAAATCATTTCTGCCAGATATTGACACGTGTCCTATTTGATGACCTTTCCAATTTATTTCGATTTTTCGTTGAGTCACACGCTACATGTAAATTTTATGTGACACGTAAGCGTTGAAATTTTAATTATTCGTTAACATTCATTTCACCGAAATTTCGATGTCTACAGGTTAGCTAGGGTCAAGTTCGAGTGACTGAAGACCATTCCGTTTAAGTATATTTTCTCAGGCTCTTTCTTTGTGAGCTCGGGCAAACCTAATATGGCCGACTCCTTTTTTTTTGCCTCTTCAACATTAACATGTGCCATCATAGGTTTTGTTACCAAGTAATCACCCTTCATTGTGCCAGGTTGATTATGTTTGGGACAAAGCATGACAGATAAAACATACGTCATGTTTACGTGGAAGTTGCTAGGTTCAGGTAAGTCTTTCTTCTTACCCCTGATGTGGCCCATAAATTCATCTAACCAGGCATGTGTTTCTTTGGGAATCATCAGCTCGGGCATCACTTCCTCTTGAATTATGCCAAAGTTTGTCATTTGTCCTGGAACTTCATAAAGAGTACCGACCAACAATGCAGAGGGAATCCCTTTTTTAGGTGAGATAGTTCCAAAACATATTGGTTCTGTGCTCTATCTTGGGGTTGGCATCATCACCATATCTTCTTGAGCTCTCATTAAGATTATGTACTTTCCTAGATGAGGGTTTTCTGGCACATGATCTCCTTCCCCCTCAGTCTTGCTATTTTCCTTTTCGACCTCCTTTTTGATTCTCTAATGGAGTTGATTTCTTCCTCTATCAGGTACTTTCTCAAACTTTACATTTTCAAAGGGTTTTATGGCCTCACATTCACCCATCTTGGTATTTTGGCTTCTCAATCCTCCACCGCTTCAAAGGCTTCATAATTTCTGAATACCTCTATAAGCCATTTGATTGAGAATCTCCTCCCAACCTTTGGAAAACATTTATGGAGGTCTTTTTCTCAACTGTCCGTAAGATACTTTTGTGGGCTTTTTGTTCTTCTTTCTTTCTTCTTTTGATTAACTCCTGATCAATGATAGCTCTTGATGTTGGTACTTTCAACATTGACATCTGCTGCATAACACCACTTATTTGACTATGGCTGCTTTAGGCTTCTCGGGCAACTTGATAGCTCCTTCTATTTGCCTGTCAACTTGCCTTTTTTCTGCTTTGACCTCCCAGGTAGCCTTCAATTTCCCTTTCTCAGCCCAAGTCAAGTTGATCATGTTTATTGGGGCTTCTGGGAAGGGATTCATGTCAATCATCATATTGGCTTGTGGTTTCTCCAACAACAACTTTCCCTTGACTATGAGGTATTGTATCGAATCTCTGATCTGGACACAGTTGGCTATAGAGTGATGGAAAGTATAATGCAGCTTACAATACTTTTTCCCTCTCAATTCTTCTGGTTTAGGCAGGTTTTTAGTATTGTCAGGCACGATCACTGTTGCCCGAACTAACTCTTCATAGATCTCAGAGGCTTTGGTCAAATCAAAAGAGTAACTCTGGTATTTGGGGGGTTTCATAGGGACAAATCCACCATCATTCATCTGCATTTTCTTATCTTTGACGGGTTGGACTAACCCTTTCACTATTAAAGGTTTGAAGGGGGTAGTCATCTCCGCCGTGCACATGTCCATCCCTTCTTTTCTATGGCCATCACTTTCTTCTGGCTCTGTTAATTCAAATTCTACTTGGTGAATGACAGCTTTACTTTTGTAGAACGGAGGTACCTTAGATGAGTGTTTTACTTGCTATTCTTCAAGCAACAATTTCTCATACTTTGTGGTAGTAATCACCAATTCTTACAACTTATTAAATTATACATCATAAAGCTTATTCCTCAAAGGCAACCTCAAAGCCTTCTGAGTAATGGATATGAGTTACGCATGATTGATAGGGAATTAGCACCTCATTCTTGTCCCTCTGAACCTCATCATGAAGTCCTCTGTAGACTTATGCTCATGCTGTTTTACCTCTACTAAGTCATTGATGGACATCTCGGGCTCCATCCTATATAACTGCTCATGGAAAGCCAAATCCATACACTTAACAATAGAATTGGGAGGCAGCAGAGAATACCATTGAGATGCTAGGCTGACCAACGAGTTCCCAAACAATCTTAACTTATAATTAGGATTGTCTTCAAATGCCACAAAATGGTTGGAGAATTTGAAAATGTGGTCTCTAGATGACACACTGCTATCCTTCCCACTGAAAGTGGGGAACGCGGGCATCTTGAAGTTGAGGGGAAAAGGATTATGTTCATTTATAGGCTTGGGGTATGGCTTCTAATAGGTAATCCTGAAGAGCGGGCGAGCTTGGGGTTGAGCATTCTGGGCCACCATCCTCCTTAACTCGACTAACTCGTTTCTGAGCTGTTGGTTAGATGTATTATTGTATGGGGTATGTAGAGGTTCCCATTTCGGGATGCAATCATTGCTTGAGAAAATCTCCTTCCTTGGTTTGGGCTTTGTCCATTTGGCATCTCCTCCCTTACTGGCCAATGGTGGGGGCCTATAAAGAGGAGGCTTGTTTGCCTTGGTAGGCTTACCTTTTCCACTGGACTCCCCAATCATCTGGGGCATCCATTACTTTGTTTTTCCTTGCCCACTCAGCCCCCAACTATCTAGTGAAAATAATAAGGGGTCGGGAACTCCGCATTTAGGATTTCCTCCAACACTGGCTAATTAGCTCCAGATCCTTCCTTGTTTTTTCCTTTATCCCTCTTTTGCTTAAGCAAAGGAAATAGAGGGATAATTGGTTCATTCTCAGGACTTCCTTCCCTGGCATAACCATTTTTTGGAGTAGAGTACTCCATATCTAATTTTTTTTGCAAACTCTCTGTTGAAGAGCAGAGTCTGCTTACTTGTCCTCTGGTTTCCAGAGTGATATTCTCCATAGTTTTCAGCACTTGCAGCATACTGGCTTGCAAGTCCTCATTGGTTACCTTTCCTCCGAACTTCTCAAATGAGGTCGGGCTTCCCATAATAGTTGATCTTTGTGAGATGGTGAAATCTTCTGGTTGATCTGCCATGCTTGATCTTGGTAGACGCTAGGGTGGCCTGTATTCTATGTTCCACCTAAAGGTTTTCTCCTTCCTTTTTCTTCTTAGTATACAAGCCTATGAATATTCCATCGAGCATGCCAAAACTATGTTCGGATGAAGATTTCCATAGGAAAGGGTCTTCGGCACCTCAGCACAGCTCCCCAAGGCATTGGCACTTTGGATGTGTAGTCAGGCTCTTGCTTGCTGATATACTGCAAGAACATGACAGAGTTAGTTTTGAAAGGTGCCTTTATAGGGCCTTAAGTATAGGCCTTAAGGCTCGCAATAAAAAATAACTGAGTGCTAGGTGTGCCATTGCTATCTTAGTATAGCAGATGTAGAACAAGAGAGTGTTTAGTCAATTACTTGCGCCCCAAGTTTCTCGGACTTTTTGTTATCAAAGAATTATCGTGGATGGGTTAAGTTCACATTAAGTTCTTTTTCTTGCCTTGTGACCAAGGACTTTTAGTTCATAATCTTGTATATTCGTATGAAGGGAGTTCAAATCCCCTTTAAGCCAATTAGCCATTTGCTTGGTTCTTGATTGATTTTAATGATAACCTATCCATTAAACTAACTAGATCCAGATGCAAATGAGACTCTTAAAGTTGGACAACAGTTGGACATGACTTGAATACATACTGGGGAATGCATTACGTCATAGATCTACAAATTCAGAAAACAAACAAAGAGCTTGGGGCAAGATTTAACCTTGTCTGTTAAGGTTGAACTTCTTGCAGTCACTTCTCTTTGTGATTACAGGGGTTTGTATGCTAAAAAGGGATGGATGGTAACGAAGGTAGATAACAGAGCTTTTAAACTAGAGAGAAAGATAGCTTGTCGCTAAAAATGACTGAATCTGGGTTGATTTCAGCTTTTGGATGCAAATCTGGCTTGAGAGCAGAGTTTGTATGTTTGTTTATTTGATTGGTTGAGTGTCCTTATCTCTGTAGTGTCTTCTTCCTTTTATAGGCGAATTAGCCCGACTGCTGTGACTTTGCTTTTGCCCAAAAACATTTGGAGGGTAGTGACTCATCATCGTTTTACTTGTATTGCCACTGAAAGGTGCTTTTTTGGCTGATTGTGAGTTAGTCTCCATCACTTGACCTTTAAATCATAGACATATGGTCTATGCATTAATGGGGAGGCACCAATTTGTCTCTGCACAATGTTTTTCTAATTGGCATCTCTAGGCTTTCTCACACTTGCAGTCCAATCTTCAAATATTAACCTAAACAAGAATTCAAGGCTTGGAGGATAAGAATGGGGTGTGGTGGGATGAACCGAGTATGATAAGCCATTTCTTACATGCAACCCGCAGAGAGTTCATGAGGTTGCGGAGTGGGTTGAACCAAGGTTGTCGGGGGTGGACAATACAGAATTAATGAAACCTATTTCGGATTATGAGATTCGGAGAACAGTCTTTCAGATTCTGGCTTTGAAATCGCTTGATCTAGATGGGTTATCTGGTGGTTTTTTTCATGATCATTGGGATGTGGTGGGACATGAAATTATCATGGTGAACGCTTTTTAGCACTTGAGGAAGTTATTGAAAAAAATTAATCATACTCACATTGTTCTTATTTCGAAGGTGGCGAGTTCTAGAATGATGACCCAGATGCATCCGATTTCTTTGTATAATGTTATATATAAAGTGATTGCGAAGCTTGTGACTAATAGAATTAAGGGGGTTATGCCGAGATTGTTTAGCCAAAATCAATCTGTGTTTGTGGCGGGGAGGCAAATCCAAGACAATATATTGGTAGTCTATAAGATTTTTCATTCATTGAAAGTGGAAAAGTTAGGGATGAACAACACATGGCTTTGAAGCTTGATATGGCTAAAACATATGATAGGGTTGAGTGGAGTTTTTTGTTGGCTATGATGTGGAAACAAGGGTTTGGTGAGGCCTTTTGGTAGTAGTTCAAGCCTTCTATTTCTATAGTGACTTATAATGTCCTGATTAATGGGTCACCATCGGGATACATTCAACCACAAAGGGGGCTTAGACAAGCTGATCCGATGTCACTGTTATTCTTAATTTGTGCGGAGGGTTTATCGACGTTATTATGAAGAAAAGAGGAATTGGGCGTGATACATGCAATGCCTGTAGCTCTGAGAGGGGTCGCTATATCCCACTTATTCTTTGTGGACGATTCAGTTATTTTTTGTCAAGTTTCAGAATATGAAGTGAGGGAGGTTTTAAGTGCTCTTTATTGTTATGCGGAGGGCTCAAGCCAACTTATCAATCGCGATAAAGTTCTTTATTTTTTGGTGCATGGTTTTCTAACAAAGAGACAAAGGAAAATTGGTCAGCGTACCAATACTCACGCCAGAGATGGTTTTGGGAAATATTTGGGATTGTTTCCGGACTTCAGGCTATCCAAAAAGAGGGTTTTCGAAGAGGTTAGAAAAGGGCATGCATTCACGAATCAACATGTGGGCATAACAGTACTATCATCAATGGGAAGTGAAGTTTTAATCAAGGTGGTGGCAATGGTGATGCCTAATTATGCGATGTCCTGTTTCAAGTTACCGGTGAGTCTATGTAAGGAGATGGAATGGGAGATTGCGACGTTCTGGTGGCTCGGTAATATTCAAAATAAGGGGATGCCTTGGTGATGAAATTGAGGTTCCACCATAAAACCAATTGGCAATATGGGGAATAGCCTAAGACCATATGCACATAGCAAACCTTCTCCCTCACCGATCTGGGACAACTCTCAACACGCCCTCACACGTGTGGTGGATTTTCAAGCCTACACGTGGACAACAACTGGGTGACATGGAGTACGTGTGGCTGTTTGGCTTCGTACGGGGACAACCCGCTCTGATACCATGATGAAATTGAGGTTCCACCATAAAACCAATTGGCAATATAGGGAGTAGCCCAAGACCATATAAGCACATAGCAAACCTTGTCCCTCACAGATGTAGGACAATTCTCAACACTTGGGTTGCGCGGGAAAAATTGAAAAAGAGGAAGCAAACTAGTGGTTTGGGTTTAGGGATTTGCAATGTTTTAATCTTGCTTTGTTGACGAGAATTGGACGGAGATTGGTGCGGTAGCCAAATTCTTTGTTAGCTCAGGCACTCAAAGAGAAATATTTTCAGAATAAGTATTTCATGGATGCAAAGCTTGGTAGTAAATCTTCGTGGGGTTCAAAGGGCATTTTTCAGGGTAGGAAAATTTTGGAAAGGGGGTTGCGGTAGAGGGTCAGTGATGGTAGCAGTATATGAGTTTAAGTTGTGCAGAAAGCCACCAGACAGACTACCACAATCTGGCAAAAGAGAGAGGCAATATAACAGTGGCAGTAGCAGTAGCGCGATATCATGAATGATCTAGACCTGTGGAAGTTTTAAGTTTGTTTGAATGTATTTTTCATAAATTGATTGAATGTACAAGAGGGGATATATAATAAGGTAGAAGGTTACAAGCAACCTTACCTTGGCAAATTCTACTAACCTGATAAACCCCTAAAGTTGTCACTCCTTAAATTAAGGGAGTGCAACAAATAGCTAGTACATAACTATCAACAAGTCATCTAGATGTTAAGCTTCCTCAAATTAAGGGATTAGGCTAAATAGAGAACCCCATGGAAAGAGGAAACATAAAATCTGGTAGCATGGCAGCCACCCCATATCCCATATCATTTAATACTCCCCCTCAAGTTGGATCGAGGAGATTGATCGAGCCAAGCTTGTCAAGGAGACGCTAAAAAAGAACTGAAGGAAGCGCTTTTGTGAACACATTTACAAGTTGATCATGACTGTGAGTATAGATGGTTTGAATAACTTGGAATTGAACTTGTGCCCTAATGTAGTGACAGTCCACCTCAATATGTTTGGTCCTTTCATGGAACATGGGATTAGCAACGATATGCATGGCTGCTTGATTATCACACATTAGTGTCATTGGAGTAGAATAAGAGAATCCCAAATCTAAAAGTAACTGTTTGAGCCAAATTAACTCACATGATATTGATGCCATTACACGATATTCAGCCTCCGCACTAGAACGTGCAATAACTTTGCTTTTCCATGTGACGATGTTTCCTCCAACAAACGTACAATAGCCAGTGATAGACTTCCTGTCAATTCGTATTTCCGGCCCAATTTGCATCGATGTAACCACTGATTTGAGTGGATTGGTTGTTCTTCATAAGAATACCTCTACCAATAGAGCCTTTAAGGTAGCGTAGGATTCTTTTGACAATGAGAAGATGTTTCACAGATGGTGCATGCATGAATTTGCTAACCAGGCTCACAGCATAGGTGATATCAGGTTTGGTTATGGTAAGGTATATAAGTTTTCCAAGTAACCTTTGGTAGTGACTCATATCGGTGAGAGGTTCTTCATCCATATCAAGTTTTAGCTTACTACCAAGGGGAGTGATAGCAGGCTTACACTCAAGTAATTCAGCCTTAGTGAGAAGATCTACAACATACTTACGTTGATTGAAAAAGAAACCCTTTTGAGATGTTGCCATTTCAATGCCAAGGAAGTATTTTAGTCTCCCCAGGTCCTTTATGGCAAAGGTGTGATTGAGAGATTTCTTGAGAGCTTTAATTTCAACTTCATTTTCACTTGTGATGATGAGATTGTCCACATAGATGAGAACCACCAATATACCAGCTGATCCTTTACGAGGCAACAAGGATAAGTCCGCGTTACTTCAAACAAAACTAACAGCTTTCAATATTGAACTCAACTTGGCATACCATGCACATGGAGATTGTTTCAAACCATACATTGCTTTGTGCAATCGACACATCATATCATTTTTACCTTGAGAAGAACCTGGTGAAAGTTGCATATATACTTCCTCTTTTAAATCCCCATAAAGGAACACATTTTTCACATCCATTTGATACAATGGCTAACCACAATTCATAGCCACTGAAAGAAGAACCCTAACGAAGTTCATTTTGGCTACTGGAGCAAATGTTTCCTTGTAGTTTACCCCAAACGTTTGAGTGAAACCACGTGCAACTAATCTGGCCTTGTGACATTCAATTGATCCATCAGCCTTGAACTTTGTCTTATAGATCCATTTACTCTCAACAGCCTTCTTCGCTTGTTCTCTAAGGCATGAAGTTCATCCTTCATCGCATTTCTCCACTCAGGAATTAGTTGAGCCTTTTGAAAGGTTCGTGGTTCAATGTGATGAAAGATTTTAGCAAGGAATGTGGCATGATTAAGGTGAACATGATTATAACTTAGCACTTCAGTGATGAGGTGTTTGGAAGCAAAGGTGACATAGTATCGGAGCCTTGCTGGAGTTGTCGAGTATGCACAAGATTGCGCCTTGTAGGAGGTAAAGTGGGAATGTCTTCATGATTTTCATCTTGAGTAGACTCAATACCATCCTCCAGGCTTCTTGGTTGAGAAGACACATGAGTAGTTTCACTCAGAATCTTTGCTTGTTCATGATTGCTAGTGGCTTCTGGATCCAAGTGCACTGAGTGATCAATGCACACAGGCAATGGGAATAAATCACACATTAGCTCCCCCTTTCGGGAGTGAGCAGCTTCCTTCGAGAAATAGAGAACTGTTTCCTCAAATCTTTCATCCCTAGACACAAGCATCTTGCTAGTAATAGGATCAAAACATATGTAACCTTTTTGGGTGGACGAATATCCTATGAAAACACACTTTGTAGCCTTAGCATCCAGATTTTCACGGTGCAATGCTTGAACATGAACAAAGCACATGCAGCCAAAGACTCCCAAATGTGATAAAGTTATATGTTTTCCTTTAAGAGTTTCATAAGGAGACTTAAACTCTAAAAGACAACTAGGCAACCTGTTGATTAAATAGGTTGCAGTGAGAATGGCTTGTGACCAAAATTTCTTTGGTATGTTCATACGCAACATTAATGCACGAGTTTTCTCAAGTAAATCCCTGTTCTTTCTTTCAGAGATCCCATTTTGTTATGAGGTTCCCACACAACTTGTCTGGTGAACAATACCATGAGAGCTTAAATATTTACTCATATTGTTGGATAAGAACTCAGTACCATTGTCGGTTCTTAGGTTCTAAATGGTTGACTGAAATTGAGTTATGACAAGTTGATGAAAGTCTTTGAACATAGTGAAGACATCCTTTTTTGATTTTAACAGATATAGTCATGTTGTTCTAGAAAAATCATCCACAAAGATAACAAAATATTTATATCCATCAAAAGATTCAATAGTTGGACCCTAAACATCGAAGTGTTCAAGTTCAAAAGGTTTGCTAGCCCTAGACACTGATGAACTAAAAGGGAGCCTAGTAAACTTGGAGAACTGACATGTATCACACATTACAGATGATTAATAAATTTTGGGAAAGAGTTAAAAAAACAGTCTCTGATAGATAGGCTAATCTTTTATGCCAGATTTATTGATCCTTGGAATGAATTGAATCAACTTGAAAAGCTTTGACTAGATGAGGTTCCTTGCATAGATAGTCGAAACCATTCAGGAAGAACCCTTCACTAATCATCTTCTTGGTAAGAGAATCCTGAAACATAACACTGCTTGGTGAGAAAGACACAAGACAATTTAGGGTTCTAGTGATCTTTCCTATTAACAGAAGTTGAAAAGGAAAGGTAGGAGCAAATAATGCAATAGACTCAAGGTTGTTCGAAAGTAACTTTACTTTTCCCACGCCCAAAACCATGGCATTTTTTCCATTAGCAACTGACACATGAGAGGGTTTTGACAAAGTTTGAAAACTATTTAAGTTTGAGGCTTTGTTTGTCATATGTTCAGTGGCTCTTGAGTCGATAATCCAACAATCATGTTCAATACTAGCGTGAAGAGCAATTGAGAATGCACTCAAAATACCTAGAGGTTTGCTTCTTGGTATATTCTCCTTTTTAGCAAGGAAACCTACAAACTGTTCAAGTAGCTTAATGGGATTTTCATTTGTACCCCTTGAGCTTTCTGCAGTTTCTCTATGTCCCTTGGTTTGTATGTATATTGCAAAGTTATTTATGAGCAAGATAGGATTTAAGGTGAAGTCTTGAATCCTCTTAGGGAATCAGGTATAATTATGATTTGCTGCATACTGAGGTTTGACTGATCCAGTGTGGAACTGCCTTGAAGGAATCATTATGTGATCCTTGATGAACTTAGGTTTCATTTCGGGGTGCAAAATCCAGCACCTTTCCTCCACGTGACCTACAACATCACAGTAATTACACTTAAAGTTTGGATTTTTACCTTTGTAAGGCCTACTGTCTGAGGGTTTATGTTTGGCAGCATAGACTCTTGATTCAGAAATCTTGGAATTCTTCTCCAAGTTCATCACCCTTCTTCGAGCTTCCTCACGTTGCACCGTGACACACACCGTTTTGAAGGAAAGAAGTTCAACATTCATCAGGATGGGACTCCTAAGATCTTCATAGTCCGAGTTCAAACTAACAAGCAGTTGATATATCTTGTCTTCTTCAACTCTTTTCAAAAGAACTGCAACATCAATGGTGTGAGGTAGATAAACATCTAACTCATTCCACATAGTCTTAAGACTTCCCAAGTGTTGCACAAAGGTTTTTCCATCTTGTTGAAGACTAGCTATGTCCCTCTTTAGCTGAAACACTCATGCATAATTATTTTTATTCTCGTACATGTCCTTCACAGATTTCCAAGATCGTGTGAGGACTTGAAATAACTGAAGATTTTAGCGATATGTTTCTCCATTGAGTTAAGAAGCATTGACATGACTTGTTGGTCCTTGCACAACCATGCTTCGTATGCTTGGGTAGAAAGCTCGGGTGCCTCAACTCATTCATTGATGAACCATGGGTGCCTCTTCCACCGAAAGCAAGAGACACTGCTTTAGACCATGGGAGATAGTTGAATTCATTCAGCAAAGCTGAGCATAAACACATATTCATATTTATAGTTGAATTCATTTAGCAAAACTGAGCATAAACACATATTCATATTTATCTCAGTATTTGAAACAAAAGAGGTAGAACTTTATGACTTTTCTCCCCCAAGGTTTACAAAACTTTCTTCAGCCATAACTGGAGCTTAAAGATGAACAACATCGAAAAAAATGGGCAAAGACAGGTTAATGATGACACTGCTCTGATACCATGTGGAAGTTTTAAGTTTGTTTGAATGTATTTTTCATAGATTGATTGAATGTACAATAGGGGATATATAATAAGGTAGAAGGTTGCAAGCAACCCTACATTGGCAAATCCTACTAACCCGGTAAACCCCTAAAGCTGTCACTCCTTAAATTAAGGGAGTGCAGAAAGTAGCTAGCACATAACTATCACCACTCTTACTTGACATGGATGATTCAACCCACTCTCCACCATCGCCACTCTTACTTGGACGACCTTTCATGAAAACAGCCCATACCAAGATTGACGTGGCCAAGGGAGCCTTAACTATGGAATTTGGTGGTGATATGATTAACTTTAAAGTTTCTGAATCCATTGAGAATCCTAATGATGTTCGTTCTTGTTTTGCCATTGGTATAATTAAAAATATAGGGCAGGAACATTCAACACCAATCAAGAAGGATCTATCTAGAACCACCATCAAGGAAAGAATTGGAGTGGAGCACAAGGAGCACGCCACTACCCTAAAGACACCCAATATGGTCGTGCCTAGTGATAAAATTGGCGAGGTGGTGGCTGCCCTAGGGGCATTGCCACAACATCCTAGTAAGTCCCCAATTCCAATTCCCATTTCAACTAATAGGTTGTTACCTTCTTTGGTGCAGGTTCCAAATCTATTTCAAGGTGGTGGGAGCCTTTACATGGACTATAGGAACCAAATCACCATAATCAAGGAGGATCACTATCCCCTCCCATTCATTGAGCCATACTATGAGAACTTTGAAGAGCATGTCGTGGATGGTGCAAGCTTCCATGCCATGGGCCCAAATGAAGCTTAAGAGGAAGGATCATCCGGCTGGAAGACGTTAAAGCAAGCACTTCTTGGGAGGCAACCCATGCATTCAAATAAAGAAAACCTAGGAATCTCCAACACTCCATAACCAGATTTGCGTTCCTAAACCCTGCTCTTTATTGCTTTTACTTTGCCATGTTTGTCATATTTGTTAGTTGTGTTATTTGGTTGTTTGTTTGTGAGTCTATGCTTAAAATATTGAGGACAATGTTTGGTTCAAGTGTTGGGGGGGGGGGGTAAATAAAGTGTTTTTCATGAAAATTTGTGGGATTTTATCACCTATCACTTCTAATGTTGTTTCTCACCATTTTTAAGTGATTTTAGTGTGTTTTGAAGTGTTTTTATGTGTCTTAAACAAAAAATCCGTAAATTAAAAAAAAAATCGAAAAAGAATGTTTGAAAAACCCAAAAATATGTTTGTTTGTGTCTTAGGATACCTTCCAACACAATGATGAGGATTTGGTTTTTAATTGCATGACTATTAAAGAAAGTTACACACATGGATGGAAGTTTGATATACTCTTTGGTTTATGCTTAGTTGTAGTTGACATTTACAAATTCACATATAATCACAAAGGAAAAAATCAGTTTTTTTAACATGCTTGAAGGAAGAAACTCAAACTAACGCTACAACCCTGAGAGACTTGAGCCTAAACATTCTTTGGAGAGTTATTAATCTTGATTTCTTGTTTTCTAAGTCGTTGCATGATCTCATTATTCTTTGCTTGGTTGCTACTTAGAATGCGTTTCATCACTATAGTTCCAAATACTAGAACTCATGCCCATTTCATTCAAAGCATAAAATTGAGTGCATAACATAAAACAAGATGAAGTTGTTTAGTTAAAACCAGAGCCAAAAAGCCTTACCCTTTGCATATGTATTGTATGTTAACCCCTTTGAGCCTTTGTTAGCCCACATTATCCTTACCTAGCCTAGAATAGGACTATCCATACCCTTGTTCTTAAAGGATAGTAAAGCATGACTTAGAGGGAATTCCTTTTGTTCTCCAATTTGCAGAAAAACAAGTGTGGGGGAAGGATTTTTGTGGGAATCTAGGGGGATGGATGATTTATGTGCCAAAGAAAAGAATAGGGCACGGGAAAAAAAAATAAGAAAAGATAAAAAATGTGAAAAAGAAAGGCAAAAAAAAGAGAAAAAGCTGAAGAAAAGAAAGAAAAAAGAGTTGAAAATAAGTGAGAATGAACTCACAAGTGTTGATTGTTGAAGAAAGGGTCCAAAAGTTTGAATTTGACCCTAAGTTTTGTGTGAATCGTTCCTTTGGTGTTCAAAGTTGATTTCTGCATTCAAAAGTGAATTCTAAGTGTTTATTTCATTACTTTGCTTACTATTGCTTTAAGAACTTTTGTTTATCCTTACCTTTCTTTGTTAACCAATACCTTAGCCCCGTTACAACCCTTAGACTTCGATCTTGATTGTTATCTGTTTCAATATGTGGAGTTTAAAATTGGTTTGAGCATATGGTATCCCTGGTTCTTGCGTCTAAGTAGTGGCATTCCATTCATGAGATCATATACATGTTAATAATTCTGGAAATTGCCTTCTTTGTTATGACATATGTGAGTATTAGTTTACATATTTACATCAATCTTCTCACATATACCTAGTGTAGGGAGTGTGGTCAGAAAATCTGTGTGAAAATAGAGTGTATCCAGTGAGGAATTGGGGGATTCTCTAAGGCATGTTACTACATTCAAAATCAAGTTTTAAATTGATTAAATGAGAGCTAGTGAGTGGTAACTATGATTAAGTATGTGCTCGAGGTTAGGGATAACTAAAATCTATGTGAGTTGTAATCTTTAATATATTATGTTGCATTGAAAATCCCTGAGGCAATTGTTGGAAGGTTTAGATTGTGTTTTGTTTGTTTTGTTTATTTCGTTTTGCTCGAGGACTAGCAAAAGCTAAGTGTGGGGGAGTTTGATAGGAGCATATTTATGCTACTTAGTTATGTTGTTTCCTTGCATTTAGTTAGTTAATTGCTATTTATTTTAGTCTTTTAAGCTATTTTCGTATGTTTTTAGGTCCTAATGGCAAAAGAAGCAAGAAAGTGCATTTTGAGGCTATTTGGAGCAGTTTTGGGCATGGAATTGGATTGCTTAACTATGGAGCAAAATGGATGGACGAAATTGAAGTCAAGAAGGGCTAGGAAAGGCTACAAATCTGGAGAAAGAAGTCCAAATGCAAAGAAGATAAGGAAAGAGCAAGAAATAAGCAACCTTATCCAATCTTATCTTATCCTATCCTAACCAACCTTATCCAACCCTATCTTATCTTATCCAAATCAGGTTGTGCCTTAAATCTAGCTATTTAGGAGGGATTAGTTATACATTTAAACACCTATTTCAGATTCTAGAAGCCTAATCCCTTTTATGCAGCATATAGGCCATTCCTTGGAGGTTTAGGAGTTGTAATCCCTTTCCTACACCGATGTCGTGAGTCCTTATCCATTTAGGTCCAGAAATCTACCCTTTATCCCTTCTATAAGTCTAATTTCTACCAAAAAAATACCTAGTTTCTAGAAGCCCTTATTTTTTGGTGAAAATTCCCTATCCCTTTCCCTTTTGGTTTCTGCAAAGACTTAACCCTTTTCCCATTGGATTGTGCAATCTTTTTTCTTCAGAAATTGTGCATAAATTAGCCTATAAATACAACCCTATGCCACACCATTCAAACCATCCACTCACTCATTCATTCATTCATACTTTCAGCCATCAAACACCATAATTCACCTTACACCACTCTAGTGCCGCAAGCAAGGAAGGAAGGAGAAGAAGACTTGTGCAATCTGCCATCCAAGGAGGGTTCAAAATTTGCCATTGGAGTGTGGAGCGTTTCTAGGTGTATTCTATCCTTAGTTTTAGTTCAATGTTTATATTAATTTGGTTTTCAATTAAGATGAACATGTGGAACTAACTTCTTTTTAGTTAGAGGTGAATTCGAAGCCATGATTATATGTTTTATATGAATTGATTACGTCCAGTTATTGTTTCTTAAGGTATGAATGTGATCTGCTTATCTAAGTTATTAAAACTTGTTTATGTATGTGGGTTAGGGGTCGACACTTAATTTGCATGCATGAATTTGATGCTAGAGTATAAGGGGGTTTCATGTAATAGTTATTCACTTATATTCATAAGTAGTGGAGGTTGCTAGTCACAATCGTGTTAAGTAAATCCTTGGTATGAGTCTCATGCTTTTCAGAGTGATGAATGTCTTGTTAATGCTTATGATTTTCACAAAACTTAATGACTTTTGACATGTATCTTTATTATGTGTTTCATATAGGGAACTTGAGAAAGATAATTTGGTTTAGATGCGTATTCCATCTAACTCAATGAAATAAGGAAAATCTGATGGTTAGTTATGCGATGCAACTAACTTGGGGCGTTGTCATTCATAGTCTAAAGGAAAAATAACTAGAAATTGGTTCATATGCATATATCATGTGTGGAGAAGGACCCTCTAACTAGCCTTTCACCCTTTTAATTCACCTAATTTCGTTTTTACAAAGTGTTTTCTACAAAGTTTTTGTTTTAAGTTTTAAATTCGTCAAAAACAATCCCCTTTTCATTTAGTCTTGTTATTGGAGTCAAAATCTGTTTTCTTTGAGTCTTTTGAGTCAAGTTAAGTTCTATTTTCGTCCAAAACACTTGTTGAGTCTAAAATTGAGTCTTTTTGATTGTTGGTTGCTGTTTTAAGTGTTTAAAGTTAGTTTTGAGTCTATAGAGTCTAGTTTAGTGTTTTCGAGTCTTATTTGTATTGATTAGCATCCCTAGTTAATCCCCAGTCTAGAACGATCTCAATTTACATATCTACTACAATTGTCACAAATAAGATTTAATTTGTGTGTCAAGTTAATTTTCACATCAGCAACAAATTGGAAAAATTCGAATCTAAGCAAGCCAGAAACAGCAATCTGCCTGCTATAATTAATAAAAAAATTAAACATACTTTTGGATTGACGTTTGAATCGATTTGTACAGTTGTGTGCTTCTAAACTGGAAATATTAATGCACTTTACAGTTAAAAGATACGACAACAATCAACCTCGAACAGGCTTTTACTGAATTTATCATATCAAACAGCAACTCCATTATTCTACACCCCAGATCGTATACCGAAACCCAGGGTAGGCTGAATTCTAGAAGCAATCGCAACGCTTGCGTGGTATTTTGCACTTGGTTTTAAGAAACAGATGCCATATGCTTGACCTAAGGCTGGTTTTATTGGTTGCGGCTGCACTACGAACGGATGAGACAGGAGCTCCTTAGCAGTTAATCTTTTCTCAGGTCTCATGGCAAGGCAAATCTCTAGAAAATCCCCGGCCACATATGAGATTTCAGCACGAATTCTTGAAGTACGCGGATGATCCAACATTGTCACATCGAGGATATCGACACGGTCACTACAACCTGGCTTCAACTCCCAGGATGACTTGCCCACTAGCATCTCAAACACTATACAATCAAGAGACCATATATCAGAGGACTGATCTTGCTTCATAACTTTTAAAGCTTCTGGGGATAGATACCTAGGAGTGCCTCTCCATCCACTGTATTTCTCCTTGCTTCTCTTAGACAATCCAAAATCTGCAATCTTCGCTACAAAACTAGAAGTTGTAGTGGAATATGTTGGAGCAATATTAGAAAATATGAAAAATAACAATATAAATCCAATGATAATAATCATAAAGAAATTCACAACATCAATTATATATGAGATTAATATAAACAACTATAGAGAAAGTTAGAAAAACTAACAAACTTGGAGATTGAGGCTTGCATAAATGCAATGTCCTAAAGATAGAATTTCGCCCCTACTCTTATGCTTGTAGTTCGTTAGGCGTCCGTCTCCCAGGATTCAACAATCTATAATCCGAAGTCAAAGCACTTCAATCATCAGACTCTGGCGAACTTCATATATTTCATACTCTCAAGACACGATTCAGAATTTAACTAACCAAGACTAAAAGATCTTAGAGAAAAACTCTTCTCTTAATTCTCTAGACATGTGGGATGTTTGAGTTTATATAGAACTCAAGCCACCCCCTTTTGAAACATTGTGACTGTTGCCTAAAGGTCCAATGAACAGACACAACTCATGAATTTGAATTCAACCATGACACATGACTTTTATTTTTCATTCATATAAAAATTAAATATTAAATATTAATTATAATATATAATTTCCAACAATCCCCCATATGAATGAAAAATTAGGAAGAATTTGAGAGTACAGGCGAACAAGAGATGCATCGGGAGAGGTGTCTTTTGGACTTGAACCTACCCTAGTGAATACTTATCGGATTTACTTGGTGACGCAGTGACTATAGAATCTTGAACTGTTTACTGCAGTAGTAAATTGTGACAATAAGCAACACACACCACTAATCCTAATATATTCCAGTTCAGACGGTTGTGTTCATTTTGGTCCTGAACAAATCTTGAATTCATGAGAGCTTTAGAGAATTTAGCCATCTCATACTCATAGAAGCGACCCACTTCTACTCTCACATAGGTGACCACTAATTAAGAATAGTCTGCCCTATTCCTCTTATTTATAAGATATCACTGTCGTTAAGTATAAATATACATCCTAAAACTTCTGCAAACAACACACTTCTTCCACCATAGGAATGAGGTATATAGTGAGTTAACTTCTTTGAATCATGCCCAACCAGTTTGCCTATTGAACTTAGACCATGGGATCTCCAATCAACTAAGTTGGGTTTCCACCCAACTGATTCATTAGTTATGTTGGCTTTAGCCTCATTCCCCTCGATGATCAACTTACTCTCTAGTCAAACCTTTAATAATTGGATCCACTACTAGGTTGACTATTTTTTATGGTGTGCACAATCCACCTTATGAAATTATATTTCATACGAGAGTAGTCGTTTACAACGTCAAGTCCTCATTTCAAGAGCTGACATTTTGATTGTCTCATTCAATTACCAAATTATTTTCCCTTTTTCTTTAGTAAATCTCATATATCAAAAGATAGCTAAGTTATCCCCACAATCCCCTTCCATTGTGGTTGCTTTTAACACTATCAATAATTCACTTTTACACTTTCAGAAGAAAATGAGAAAGATAGGTTCTTTGTCTATCTTCACTTCCAGAATTTGACGTCTCATTAGCCTTATTTGTATAAGCACGTATTGGCACTTTGCCTTCAACCTTTGAACTTTGATAAGTTTCCATGGCTAAACTTTCACTCTGAAATGATTAACCCTTGCTTGCAGGCAACTCGATCATTATGACTAACATGTAGGGTGAAATGATGACTTTCTTAATTTTACGATAGTTGTCAAAGCAATACCTTCATCGATGTTAATTAGCTAATCCTTATAATTTGTCCAAAGACAAAACTTGACCAGCATGCATGTTCATATAATCATGTATTTGAGAATCCAACATGCTTCTTGCGCATATTCAAAATACATACCGCAAAGATTTTTGTCTCGTAATCACACAGCTCCTCATATCATTACGTTGAATTGATCATGTGAGAATAACACAAGATTCATTTCACAATTTGCAATTTTTCATGACACTTGCAGATCACCATGAAAGCACTCACAAATCAAATTCACTTTATATACAACTTGCCAACTGACCCACCATGGTTATAGATTACCAGTTTGGTGAATGGCATCTCCAAGTAGTTGATACCAATGGAAAAGGGACACAACTTCTGAAACCCGCTCATTCATTTGGACCAAATGATCTATACAAAGTTTGCTATTTCACAACGTGTCTGCATTTAGAATGCAAACTACGCATCGCTTGTGAGATATACCAATTCAAATCAACATTTTTATTCTATTTTTTCATAAAGAAAACCTTCATGGATGTGTCTGATTAGAATCAAACAAACCATTACATTCCTTTTATTAGAAAAATCCAATGGCATTTGGCGTATTTCAAATGCCAAACTTCTCTATTTCGGCACATCTCCTTTTTGTAAAAAGAACTCTTTCATGAACTGGTATGAATCCATTACACCTGCAGTTCATGTGGTTTTAACCGACACATCTTTTCAATGTGTGCGTAAACTGACCATACTACAACATGGGAATATTAAGCAATAAAACCCAATCCTAGCCTCGTTGATTTCCAATAAGAAACCACTTTTCCAAAGCCACAATGGTTAAGAAACCATGCTCCAGTATGTTGGGATAGGACTATAATTCCTCATCATCCAAATCAGTTGAAAGGTATTCAGTAAGCCTTAGTTGCAATTCGAAGTCAGATATTTGTTGTCATGACGGTTACAAAAATAGTTATGCCTTTCCAGCATAACGCCCTTCCGCCAAGTAATGCATATGTAGAGATATATTTTCAATATCATCTACAATCATACCAATTCCTATGGGCCTTGACACAAGGATGCCAGTCCAATGACTGATCGTCAGTATATATAAATATATACTTTTTCATGAACATGTATAAATTCCAGACTCTGCATGAACCAAGCTCATGGATAACCGTGCTGTTGGGAAGTTATCTACATGCTTTAAGTATAATTGAGTGACTTAATTCCATCTAGATATTGACACTAGTTGAATAAAAATTGCCCCATATATATAAAGTTCTAAAACTAATCATGGAAACATAATATAAATTAACATATATGCTATAAATTACCACAAAACAACCAATGTGCATGGTTCAGTGGTTCCTCAAACGGTCATTTCAGGCATAAAATTGTGTACAACTAGTATGCATATCCTGGGTTTAAAGTATCTAATAATGTATCGACACATACATATATCAATCATATATCACACAAACCAATTGCGTGACTAGTGAGTATAAGCAGATGCAAGAAACAACCCATCATATTTCAATAAACTGACTATATATATATGAATATCCATCCGCATATCATCATGATTTCTCACTTTTCTTTCTCTATATTCAAAACCAGCGACAATTCTCTCCATATTAGAGAAATGTTTCTCCAAATGATGGCAAATGATGGCTAGACTCATTATTGAACATATTATGATTTAATTTTTTCTACATTATGAGATTAATTTCTCACATCCATATCTTCTAATTGTTCCGTAGAAATTTCTGTCTTTAGATTGTTGGAGCAATATTAGAAAATATGAAAAATAACAACATAAATCCAATGATAATAATCATAAAGAAATTCACAACATCAATTATATATGAGATTAATATAAACAACTATAGAGAAAGTTAGAAAAACTAACAAACTTGGAGATTGAGGCTTGCATAAATGCAATGTCCTAAGGACAAAATTTCGCCCCTACTCTTGTACTTGTAGTTCAGTAGGCGTCCGTCTCTTAGGATTCAACAATCTATAATCCGAAGTCAAAGCACTTCAATCATCGGGCTCTGGCGAACTTCATATATTCCATACTCTCAAGACACGATTCAGAATTTGACTAACCAAGACTAAAAGATCTTAGAGAAAAACTCTTCTCTTGATTCTCTAGACATGTGGGATGTTTAAGTTTATATAGAACTCAAGCCACCCCTTTTGAAACATTGTGATTGTTGCCTAAAGTTCCAACGAACAGACACAACTCATAAATTTGAATTCAACTATGACACATGACTTTTATTTTTCAATCATATAAAAATTAAATATTATAATATTAATTATAATATATAATTTCCAAGAGAATATTCTCGGGCTTCCGATCGCAGTGAATATAACCACACTTGGGAATATGTATAAGCCCTTCCAGAATGCACCTTGTGTACGTTTTAACATGAGCTTCAGGTAATCCATGACCGTTGGATCTTTGGATGAGACCATCAAGGGTTCCTCCAGCGGCATATTCTAACAGCAATTTGTACACCTTGTCACCCTTGTCGGTGGTTGTCGTGGTCTCTTTGCCAAAGCGCTCGATAATAAAAGGGCAGCTTTTAGGACTGGTTTGGTATTGTTGTGTTTTGAAAAAAAGTTACTTCTATTATACTATAAGAATAAGCAGCTGTGAAATAAAGCAG
Organism: Pyrus communis; assembly: GCF_963583255.1. Lineage (NCBI taxonomy): Eukaryota > Viridiplantae > Streptophyta > Magnoliopsida > Rosales > Rosaceae > Pyrus > Pyrus communis. The sequence continues at coordinate 22,435,315 of NC_084809.1, read as the reverse complement.
CAGAGTGTTTGGCAAACTTTTTTGTAAAAGTGTTTTTGGAAAAAAAAAAAAAAAAAAAAAAAAAAAAAAAGCAGTATTATAGTGTTTGGTAAACTTTTATGTAAAACAGATGTGAAAAAAAAGCCGTTTTTTCAAAGCTGGGTTTTGCAGCTTCTTGTTTTTGGTTTTTTTTCACCCAAAACTGTGAAAAAAAACTGAAGCTGAATGTTTACCAAACACAAAAACAGCTCCCAGTTTTTTTTTATACCAACTTTTTTTAGAATCACATCAGTACCAAACCAGGCCTTAATCTCAAAGAGAACCTCTGCCTCATGCTGAATGGACTCTGAAGCAAAGAGCTCGGCCGATTTCACGGCCATCAATGCAGGAAAATTGCCAGTCAACAGACCCCTTTTACGTTTATCTGAAGTAGCAAGAAAAACCGAACCAAATCATCCTTTTCCAATCAAGGCTCCTCTCAACCAGCGCTCTCCATGATTCCACATTTTCCGAATTTCTTCTTCCGCTTTTCTTTTCACCATTCCTCTCTTCTGTTCACTCGAACAATCTAAGTTGCTGGTTTGCTTCACAAGAAATAAGCTAGTGATTCTGAATAAATTAGCGACTGCTTTGAGTAATGCTTCATAGTGTAGGGAATGGGAATGTGTGGTTTAGGGTTTGAAGCAATATAGAAAGTCGGTCAGGTTAATTTGATGGTCTGTAGGCTTGGTTTGTGGCGTAAATGCCAAGCTACTACTTAATTAACAAGGTACTTAATTTACAACTAAACAAATTTCCCAATTTAATTTGGATATCCTATTTTGTTTTGGGTGGTGATAATATGATAATTATTTACAAAACCAAACTTTATTCTAATCATCAGGAGACTTGGAAACCAAGTTACCTACAAATTCTATGGGACCAATGAAATTCAAGCCATAATTGTCTTGGATTCAACTTCCCCCGTTTCCAAGTTCCACATTCATTAAATATCATAATAACAAACTAATTTTTATTGTTGGACTGCAAATTAATTCAAAATTATATTTAATATTTTAAAGTTTTATTTTTAAAGGATATATTTAGAAGGGAGCCTTACTTATAGAGACAAATATATACTATATTTCACACAACTCCACACCTTTTAAAACATTACAAGGAGGGAAAAAAAACCCAATAACAAAAAACCAAACCCAACCAAAAAAGAAATGGACCGACTAAATTATGGTCCATGCCACTTGACTATAACCATTAATAAACGGCCACGTTAACCACTACATGACAAAAATCGTAAAAACTAGCGGGTTCCTTTCCCTTTTCCCTTATTCAATACCCGTAGTTTCCTCTTCCCCAAACCTATTATTTGAAATTCCTATCATGCAAAAGATACTTCCCTAGAAAGAAAAAAAAAAAAAAAAAAAAAAACCCTAAAATCTCCATAGTTTCCGACATTTTCAAGCCGGATTTTCAGTAAGTGATTCACAAAGTTCTACCAGATTTCCAGAAGGATCAGTGTTTCAAAGATTTTCCTGGTACTCAAAATCGTCATGTTGCATGATTATATTTCGAACTCTGTTAAAAATGAATGCATTATCAAAGTTTTGGATGCATTATCAAGTGTTTTTGCAAAAGACACTTTTCACAAAACTAAAAAAATGCATGCATTATCAAGTGTTGTTTGCACTTGATTTTACAAAAAAATTCAGTGTTCCAGTTCTTGTCATTTATATGAAATTGATCCCCTTATTATACTCATGATCGTTTCATTTTTTTATGAAGATAATGCCAAAAGTCAAACATTTTGCAATAAAAAAAAAATCAACTTCAAAATCTCATGTCATAAAGCGTTGGGCAACATATAAGAACCGTGCTCCAATAAGACTAAATCTCTTGGCCTTTGTAGAACTAATACAAGAGCTCAAGCCAAAACTTGAAGAAAAACCAGAAGTCTTGGCATTCATATATAAGTCACCTTTTGGTACACTAGTGAAAGCTTACATAAAAGGTGAATTACAAATGAAGAAATCAAACTGGATGTCATACATATAGTGAACTGGCATGACACTGAAAATGGAACGTTCAAAATCAAAAATGGATATTAGAAAGTAAATTCTGATGATGTACAACACATATTTGGGCTCCCAAATCGAGGCAGAAAAGCCCCTTGGTCAACAAGAGACTCAAGAATCCCGAAGCCGATAGCAAATAGATTTGTTGATAAATACTTCTCGGAAATGACAAGAATTGGTAGAAGAGAAATTGCACAAGCAATTCAAGTTGCATTTGATACTGGACAACATAAGGGGATCAAGATGTAGCTTGCCTTATAATTTTATATTTGCTCAACACAAATCTACCTAGGAGCTCAGTAGAGAAACTTCCTTGGAGTTTGGCCAAGAATTGCAACTCCATCCATAACATAAATCAGTACAACTGGGCCAAGGAAAGAGCATGATACTTGATGGAATCAATTGATAAATCACAGAAGAGAAAAAGAGACAAACAACCAACCATCAGTGGCTCTGTTGTACTTTTACTAGTATGCAAACAAAAAACTAACCAGTTTTTGTCTTATTTTACAAAACTATACAAATCTCTAACTTTTATTTTGTCTACAATATTGGATTTGTGATCACACCACAATCATAAACCTAATAGAAGGAAAGGAGAAACGCTTGCCAACATCAATGAAGTAGGATTTGGCAAATCTACATGAAAAAATCTATAAAAAAGAAAATGAAAATTCGAAGGTAAAACTGATATTGCATATACTTTTATGTAAAACATGATTCTACATGAACTTTGTGTGAAAATATATTATGCATGTGCTTGTTATGTGTTGTTTTCAAACAAAGTGGCAAAAAACATAACTCTTTAACTTTTCACAGATGGACAATGCAAAACAAATTAAGGAGTCAGTTGAACAGCGCTCGGAAGATGATGATGACGACTTTGTTGATCCTCCACCAGCATAAAAAAAAAGGAAGATGGAAAAGCAAGTAGCTAAGAAGGGACCAAAAGCCAAGAAAGCTAAAGCGTCAAAAAAATTGGTGCTTCAACATGAAGATCCTGAAGAAGATGAAATGGTATGGGGACCTAAGCAAGTAGCCAAGAAGGATGAACGTCAAAAAGGTGATGCTGATGATGAGATGATTGACATTCAACAGCAAGAAGAAGATGATGATGAAAGAACTATTTCAGATGTGCCAGAAAAAAGCAATGATCAAATAGATGATGAAGAATTTCAAACAGCAACTGGTTGTGTGGAAGATAAAAACACAAAGCCAAGATAAGCTAAAAAGTCAAGACGATGACCTAGCAGATAAAATGGTAAATCCAAAAACAAGCTAATTCTGCTTAAAATTTGTGTTTATATTTTATATAAAATCATGAGTTTGCCATAAAAAATATTAAAATGCCATTAAATGAATGATTCAAAGCACAGTAATACCAAACCAGCCCTAAGTCTGGTATAACTGATGCTACATAATTGATGCTGCATACTAATTCTGGTATAACTGATGTTGCATACTAAGTTTGGTATAACTGATGTTGCATACTAAGTTTGGTATAACTGATGCTGCATACTAATTTTTTATCACTGATGTTGGATACTAATTCTTGTATAAGTAATAATGCATGCTAAAAACTTATATATGTAATAATGCTCACCAAAAAAATGTAAAAGCAATGCTGCATACTAATTCTTGTATAACTAAAATAATGAATAATAAAATTTGATTCATATTCTTGATTCTCCTATAACTGATGTTTCATGATTATTTTGCCATAACATGAAGCTTTGTGATTATAATCCATAACTCACATTGCATAATTATTCTGCTATAAAACTAAAGCTTTGTCATTATAATCCATAATTGATGCTGCATACTAAATCTTTGTCATTTAATTATTGATTTTGAATACTATCAAGAGGAAGAGTGTGGAGAACAAAATGAAAATGAAGATCAGTTTGACACACTGGTTGATAGTCAGAGTATCTTTGGCACCCAAATTCCAAATGAGCAAGTCCAAGATGACCAAAATATTACACACGATTTTGCCTAGCCAACTGTTGAAAATGAAAAAAGAAATGCGAACATCACAGACATGGACGCGACTGAAATTGATAGGGTGATCAATAATGTGGTTAATTTCCAAGCAGAAGAGGCAGTACAAAAAGAGGCTTCATGTACATCAGTTGAAGAATCAATTCCTCCAGTGCAAGAAGTGGCAGTGCAAAAAGAGCATTCAAGTACTTCAATCCAAGAATAAGTTCATATAGTGTAAGAAGAGGCAGTGAAAATAGTGGCTCCAACACCTAAGTTCCTCAAACCCCAGTTCACCCACATCGAGAAGAAGCAAAATCAAAATCAATCCCTCCACTGCCAATTCAAGCTAAGGAACAATAAGGAAATGCAGCATATGTTCCTTAACTGCTAGTTCACCCCGAAAAGTTGACAATCAAGACAAGGAAGCAACAAACACTCTATGAATGGCTTCTTGCTCCACTTACGGATGAAGAAAAATGGGAATGTGAAAATTCAAAAGAGGAGTTAACACAAGAAGAGCTCTCTCAAAGCCAAACAAATACACAAGAAGAGCTATCTCAAAGCCAAACAAATGCTGCAAAGTACTAGAAAATGAGGGTGAAACTTCGGCTTCAGATGTTGAATAATGTTATCAACACATGCCACTTCAAGAAATTCTGTTATTGAGAAAATAGTTGAAGAGTAGGATGCTTTGCAAAACAATAATAAGGACTTGCAAAAAGAAAACAAGAAGGTGGAAAAGAGAACAAAAAATTGGAAAAACAGAAAAGTGAACTCGGGAAGAAGAACACTGCATTGGGGTAACAAAAGAAAAAATGGGAAGAAGAAGAGAATAAGTTGCTGGAAAAGAATAAGGAACTGTTGAAGGAGAAGAATGACCTTGAATGGCAACAAGAAAAGTCCTACAAGAAGCATTGTGAACTAAATGCATTAAACAAGGAAAAAATGGACAAAAATAAGAGAGAAATTTCAAATTCTAAAAGCTCAGCTAATTTCTCTTGAAGAATTAGTGAAGAAGCAACAAAAAGAATTTTTGAGTTAAACAAGACCTTGGGTTTCTAGACCCTTCGGGCTATTTTTGGCCCTCTGGCCCTATGGACCCTTCGGTTGGAGATGGTCTAAGATCATCTTCTTTTTTTGGACATAACAAATAAAACCACTTTTCTAAAACACGCCTCCTATCGAACATCATGACCATCAACCTCCCCTAATTGATTCAATCAAATCCAGAATAGGTATCCGACGTTCTTCAGAAGTTATTGCGTTAAATGATTCTGCAGTTGCATTACTCAATTCGCCCCACCGATTTCCTCGAAAATGTATAATAGAATAAAGCTCTTTTGGAAGATCATCTAAAAATGAATCGTAAATATCTCTGCCAATACTTCTCATTTTTGAAATATTCCTATCAAAATCTTCAACACTGCATGCATATGCACAATTTTTGAAATATTCACACAACTGATCATTCAAAAACCTATTACCTGCACATTGCCTCTCTAAATTTTCCCTCAAATGTATAATACAGAAACCATGAGAAGCGGTAGGGAAGTACTTTCAAATAGCATTCAAAAGCCCATGATGTTGGTCAATAATAAACATGATCTTCCTTCTTTGGTAATTTAATATCTGAGCGAAATGTTCAACAAACCATGTCAACAGTACCATAACACACAGGGAAAATCTCTATATAGAAAGAAAAAAATTAATAATTATATGAAAAAAAGGTACTGCACATAACATTATTGATCCTACACATTATTAAACTAATGATGCACTCTAATAAATAGATGTTGCACACTATTAAACTAATATTGCACTTTAATAAACAGATGTTGAACATTATTAAACTGATGCTGCATATTATTAAACTGTGTTGCACTTTAATACACAAATCTACACAAAAAGAATAACTTGATTCTCCAAAAATTTGTAATTTATAACAATTAAAAAAACTTACCATTATTTGCATTTTTAGCAAAACAATCAAGAAGATTACCAGTATATCTTTCCTTAAAAAACATACCATCAAGGAACAACATTGGTCTACACCATTGGAATCTTTTAACACAAACTCCAAAAGATATGAATAACCTTTCAAATTGATTACTATCGTTATCAAGTTCTAATGCTCAAAAGGATCCATCATTGGCACGCACAAACTTATCAAGGTACCAAGGCAAAAATCCAAAGGAGAGAGCCTGATCACCATTAACCTCATTATATGCAATCTCTTTGCCACGCCAAGCTGCATGGTATTTAACATCAAGACCATAACTTTCCTTTATTTCTCTCATAACATCCTTTGCCTTAATAGATGGATTCAAAAGAACCTTGGCAACCAACAAAGAGGACAAAACAGAAGGGCTAAACATTTTATTCTCCTTTTGACGAATACATCCAGTGCAAGTATGAATATTATTTAATTTTTTAATGATAAAACAACCACTAGGCTGTTGCACAACAAGATGAACACGCCATTGACACCCCTCCGACAGTTTCTTTAAGCAAACAACAGTAACACGCTTCCAATCATTCCTAGTGAACTTGAAAACAAAACCAACCTCAATAGAGTATTGTGTAAGTTCTGTACAAAACTCAACTGCACAATTTTCATAACTTTGACCCTCATAAGAAATATAACTATGTCACTCATTTGTTGCATAATAGTGAGGTCCATAAGAGCCATACTTACCCAAAAATTGGTTCTCATCTCTAATACTAGTAGCTTCACTTAGGCAAGACAAGACACTACTAGTAGAAACAGTAGACATATCCTTCTTAGCTTGAACATAAACATCAACAATTGGAATTGAAATCAAATTATTCACCAATAGAAGGGTCTGAATATCTTCATTGCACTCTAATAAACAGTTTGGTTCGCGTCCATATAATGAGTATTTCAACAGAAAGCCTCCTGTTGACAAACTTGGAAACCTCAAAATTAATTTCCCACACAAATCCCCAGTATGCGGATAAAGTGGCACAAATACTGCACAATTTTCATATACACACTTCAACACTTTAACAACAAACATGATCTACACCCAAAAAAAATAAAAACATAAAGTTAAAATTGATGCTACACAGAAATAATTAGATATATACATAAACTCCAAAAGATATGAATAACCTTCGTCAAATACTAAACTAACTCATAATCCATTTTGATTCTAGCAAATATATATATGATAACTATACTGCAAAAAACAAAAGGAACTTCAATGAAAAACAAAAGTAGCACAACGAAAAATCACCTTCGGCAAACACTCGATCAAATAAAAACCGAATCAAAATCTTCAAAACTAAAAAACCATGACTGCAAAAAAAAAAAACAATCCAACAAAACTCAATGCGACCAATAAAAAAAATAGAAAAATCAGAGACTCTTTCAAAATCTAAACCAAAATAAATTCAAAATCATACAACACTTCAAAAAATCTAAAACGGAACACATAAAATTCAGAGAGATAAACTTGAGAGAAAAACTTACCTTTGAAGAAAACTTGAATGATTTGAATAGAAATTATGGTGAGAGATAATTGAGGGAGATGACGAAAGATAAATCGGAACAGATAAACTTTAGAGAGAAAGAAAAACAACAGAGAAACGAAAATATAATTTGAATGATTCGAATCACCGCTGATTGCTATTTAACGGAATATAGAACTGAAATGGAATACGTAACTGAGGCATCCTCAACTGTTTATATCAATTGTTGTGAAGCCGCCAAAAGGCATTCTTTTGTATGGACTTCCTAGAACAGACAAGACTTTAATTGCCCAAGTTGTTGCTAATGAAACTAGGGCATCTATTTATTTTTGCATCAACATACCAGAAATCATGTTGAAGATGGCAGGGGAGAGTGAAAACAACCTCAAGAAAGCTTTTGAAGAATAGAGAAGAATGCATCATTCATTATATTTATTGATGAGATTGATTAAATTGCTTCGAACCAAGAAAAAACATATGGAGAAGTTGAAAGGCAAATTGTATCCTAGCTCTTGACACTCATGGATGGACTCAAATATATGGCTAATGTAATTGTTATAGGGGCTACAAATCGTCCAAAGAGCATTAATTCGACTTTTAAAAGGTTTGGAAGATTTGATAGGGAAATAGATATTGGTGTCCCCGATGAAGTTGGACGTCTTGAGGTTTTGCATATCCATGCCATGAACATGAAGCTTGCTGAAGATGTTGACCCATAAAAGATAGCTAAAGACACACATGGTTGTGTTGGTGTGGATCTTACTGCTTTGTGTCCTAAGGGTGCACTTCAATGCATCAAAGAGAAGATGGATGTCATCAACTTAGAAGATGTGGAAATAGATGCTGAGATTCCTAATTCAATGGTAGTTAAAAGCTAGCACTTGCAGACTGCTCTTAGCACAAGCAACCTTTTTTTCATTCGCCAAACAACTATTGAAGTGCCAAATGTTAGTCAAGAAGATATTTGAGGTCTCCAAAGTGTTAAGAGGGAACATCAAGAGGTGGTCCAATATCCTATAAAGTATTCGAAGAAATTTGAGAAATTTGGAATGTCCCCTTTAAAGGGAGTTCTCTTTTATAGCCCTCCAGGATGTGGTAAAACTCTTCTTACAAAAGTTATTGCCAACGAGTGTCTAGCAAACTTCATCAGTATAAATGGGCTTGAATTGCTTACATTGTGGTTTCGAAAGAGTGAGGCCAATGTACGGGAAATCTTTGACAAAGCCTATGGTTCTGCTCTATATGTCATGTTCTTTGATGTGCTTGATTCCTTTGCCACTCAGAGAGAGGGTAGTGTAGGTGATGTCGAGGGTGCTACTTATAGGGTTTTGAATTAACCTTTTACAAAAATGGATGGAATGTCTGCAAAGAAAACTGTTCTTATTATTGAGGCCACCAACAGACCGAACATTGTAGACTTTGCGCTTCTGCGTCCAGGACGTCTGGATCAGTTGATTTACATTCCTCTTCCCTAATGAGGATTCTCACTATCATGTATTCAAGTCTGGCTTCAGGAAGTCTCCAGTTACTAAAGCTGTGGACATCAGAGCCCTTGCCAAGTACACTACTTGTTTTAGTGGTGCAGATGTAACAGAAATATACCAGCGTGCTCACAAATATGTGATAAGAGAGAACATTAAGAAGGATATTAAGAGGGGGAAGAGGAGAAATAAAGATCCTAAGGCAATGGAGGATGACGTTTTTGATGAAGTAGTAGAGATAAAGCTAGCTCATTTGGAGGAATCGATGAAGTATGCTCGTAGGAGTGTTAGTGATGCTGATATTCAAAAGTACCAGGCTTTTGCATAAATACTACAACAATCAAGAGGGTTTGGAATAGATTTCAGGTTTGCAGACAGTGCCTCTGACGGAGGTGTTGCTTCTGGGCCTGATGAAGATGACCTTCAAAATTAGTGATAATGTTTTATAAAGTTGGTATTTTGTATGATTGTTTTGGAGAGGCTTTAGGTTTTCAAGAATGATCATGATTGCACAAAATTTGAGAAGGGAAAGTTGGCCATTTAAGACTACTATTGCAGTAGCTCATAACACTTATATATATATGACATTGGTAGAGTTTTAGGAGTGCACAGTCAGCCCCTATCTCCATTAGAGCTAGCTGAAAAATGCATACCAAACATGTTCATACAAAGCTAATCTTAGCCCTAAATTGCAACTTTTAATTTAAGCCTTACATTTGTCAAAAACTATCACTTAACCCAACTAGCCATTACACTTTAAAAAGAAACTAGTTGCTAGCTTTCTTAGTTTAATTGATGCATTCCTTCTTAATTAACTCTAGAAATGGTTTAACATCTACCACTCCCTTCTAAACTCTTTCTGGTGTTGACTTCAAGCAAACTCCTCAGGTATGTGAACCTTTCCTCTGGGAGTGCCTTTGTAAAAATGTCTGCAACTTGGTCTTTAGTTCTGCAGTATAGTAATTCAATGACATTCTTTTGCAATGCATCCTTTATGAAGTGGTACTTCCTTTTGATGTGCCTGGTTTTCTAATGAAACACAGGGTTCCTAGTCATTGTTATGGCTAGGGTATTTTAACATATCAACTGAGTTGGTTTAACTTACAGTTCCTCGAAATCTTTGAGAAAAAATCTCAGCCATATTGCTTGAGATGTTGCTTCTGCAGAACTTACATACTTAGCTTTGGCTGTTGACAGTGCAACACATTGTCGCTTAACTAAAGCCCAGGAGAGTACTCCAGAACCAAAAGTAAATGCATACCCCGATGTGCTCTTCTTGTCATCTTCACTACCTCCCCATTCACTGTCATAGAAACCAACTAATATAGTTGACTTTCCTTTCTCATATTTGATCTCAAAGTCAATTGTTCCTTGCACATACCTATGGACTCTTTTTGCAGTTCCCAAATGTATCTTTGTAAGATTGTGCATGAACCTTGAGAGTAAGCTTGCAGTATACATGATAGCTGGTCTTGTTGCTGTAAGATATAACAGACTGCCAACTATCTTCCTATAAAGACTTGCATCCATTGGTTCACTTCCATCTTCATTCTTAAGTTTTTCATTTGCAATTAAGGGAATGCTCACTGGCTTGCAATCCTTGAGACCAAACTTATCTAACAGTGTTTGTGCTATTTCATTTGACGAATTAAAATGTAGTTGGATCTTTGTACTACCCCTATTCCAAGAAAATGGTGAAGTAACCCTAAGTCTATCATTTCATATTTTCCCATCATCTCATTTATGAATTCATCCACCATTCTCTTATTGTTTCCAATAAAGATCACATCATCCACATAGATGGATACAATGAGGATATCAGAACTATTTTCTGTTTCGGTGTAGTGTGTTGCTTCATTAAGGCTTTTCTTGAAACCACATTTAGTTAAGTGTGAGTCAATCTCACTATACCAGGCTTTGGAAGCCTGCTTTAAACCACATAATGCCTTTTTTAGTTAATAGAGCTTACTCATTTTGACTTCAAAACCTTATGGCTGGTCCACATAAACTTCTTCTTCTAGTACACCATTCAAGAAGGCGGATTTAACATCCAATTCGTGCAGCTACTAACCCTTCTGTGCAGCCAATGCAATCAAGTTCTAATTGTGTACAATCTTCCCACAAGTGTAAATGTCTCCTAAAGTCAATTCCAGGTTTTTGGGAGTAGCCTTTAGCCATCAATCTAGCCTTTTCTTTTGCACAAATCCATCCAAGTTCAACTTGGTTTTATAAACCCACTTCACACTAATCATAGGTTTATCACTTGGCCTATCAACTTGAATCCAAGTTTCATTCTTCTCACTCATTGAGATTTCATCCTTCATTATTATCTGTCATGCTTTGTCATTCTCAACTTCTTCAAACGTTTCTGGTTTAATGACACATAAATTGCAGGTAGCATAAATTTCATCCAAACTTCTCATTCTAACTGGAGTTAACCTGAGCTTCAGATTGAGCTTTGTTGCTTTTCTTGTTAGGATATTGAACCTGTACTTAAGCTTTGTGAACTCAAAGGGGTTTGAAATGGTGAGTTCTGAAAGGTCTGCAAGAATTTCTTCCTCCAGATTCATGATTTTCATCAATTCCATTATGTGCAATTCTTTGCTCAGTGAAACCAATTTGTAGTGATACTTTGTCTTGTTCTACTGCATTTGTTTCCCAGTTCCACAATGTATCTTCATCAAAGATCATATCCCTTGAAAGATTGATCTTCTAAGTTTTCAAATTGTACAACCTATGGTCTTTTTCACTAGTTCCATATCCAACAAAAATGCACTTGTTGCTGGATTCTTGTAGCTTATGTCTGAGTTGTGATGGCATATGTGCATAACACACAGAGCCAAAAACTCTCAAATGCTTGGTTGCAGGTTTTCTTTCATTGAACACTTCAAATGGAGTTTGCTTCTCTAAAGCTTTGGTGGGACACTTGTTCAAGAGATATACAATGGCATTCATAGCTTCTCCCCAAAATGAGTAGGGCATTTTCTTTTTATGTAACATGAATTTAGCCATTTCCACTATAGTTCTGTTCTCTCTCTACAGTGCTATTTTGTAGAGGTGAGTATGGTACTGTGAGTTGCTTTTCTAGGCCCATCTCTTCACAAAAAGCATTAAATTCCACTGAGGTATGTTCACCTCCCCTATCTTATTTTCTTGATTTGATGCCCATTTTGTAACTCCACCATTGCTTTAAACTTCTTGAAGATGTTAAAGACTTCTGATTTGAATCTCATAAAGTATACCCAACACATTCTTGAGTAGTCATCTATGAAAGTCAAAAAATACTTATTCCCACTGATGGATGCATTTTTCATTGGACCACACACATCAGTGTGAATTAGTGCTAGTGGTTTTGCAACTCTCCAAGCCTTGCCAGTTTTAAAAATTTCCCTGTGTTGTTTCCATAGTGCACAACCTTCACAACAAACTTCATTCACATCATCTAGCTGAGGCAACCCTTGCACCATTTTATGTTTCTGCAGATTTTTCAAACTTTGCATATTCAAGTGCCCAAATCTTTTATGCCATAGTGTTCCTGAATCAATTGTATTTGCCTTCCTTGCCACTTATTCCTGGTACCTCAATAATAATGGAAAAGTTCTGTTTTTCATCTCAACCTTCAAAACTAAATTTGATAGAGTCTTATCATCATATATTTCAACAACAATATCACCAAAGAACAAAAAGTAACCATGTTCCATCATCTATCCAACACTAAAAATGTTTTCATGCAGACTTGGTACTAACATGACTTCCTTAATGTGTCTTCTGCACCTTTTGGTTTCAATGATGAGAGTACCCTTGCCAACTGCTTTCACAATGTTCCCATTTCCCATTTTTACTTTTCCAGTGAATGCAGTGTCAATGTTAGTCAATAGAGACTCATGAGCATTCATGTGATTACTGCAACCACTATCTATATACCAGACTTCATTATCTTTCACAACACTGGCACTAAATGCACAAAATACATTGGTCTCCTCCTCTACTTGTTTGCAATGTTCACTTACTAAGTAGTATTTGATCAGCAGTCCTTATGCAAGTGCCCAAACCTGTTGCATTTGTGACATTTTGGTTTTCCATTAAACAAACATTCACCAAAGGGTAACTTATCACAGTACTTACATAATGGTTTGGATTTACCACTACCACTATTGTTTCCACTATTGAATTTGAACTCTCCATTTGATTTTCCTTCCCATTTCTTGTTTTTCCCTTTCCAATCTCTCATCTGTTTTTTCTGATGTTAATTAGAATGACTAGAGGACCATGTGATTAGTGACTAAAAAGCTTTCTCAGTTGCACCATCAGTGTGCCTCTCAAACCTTTGGTCAAAAACTCTCAAGGAAACCAACACATCTCGTACGTTAAGGGTATCGGTATCTTTGATTTCCTCTATCACACTTACAACTAAATCATAAGGCTTAGTCAGACTAATTAAAAGCTTTTGTACGATTCTTTCATTTGGCAGATCTTCTCCATAAATTTTCATTTGAGTCATAACATCAAACAATCTAGAAAAGTAGTCTTTGAGTGTTTCATCTTCTCTCATGCGTGTAAATTCAAAATCACGTCTAAGATACTAGAGTTTCACTTTCCTTACCTTCGCGTTTCCTCTATATTCTTGTTGTAGAGCATCCCAAACAACTTTAGCAATGTATTCATTTGCTATCTTGGGAAATATGAGATCTAAAATAGCCTCTTGAATGATTCCCAATGCTCTGGTATCGTTCATCCTATTCTCCTTCACCGTAGCTGTATGTTTCTCAGTAAAAGCATCTTCTAGATCATCAATCTCCATCTCTAGTAGTTCATATCCATGTTGAACCATTTCCTAGAGGTCATACGACTTGAAAATGGTTGTCATTCAAATCCTCCAGTAGTCGTAGTTTTCCTTATCAAAGATCAGAGCTTTGAGGTCACCTCTACCGGATCCTTTCATTTTTTTACTTGAATCGACACTTAGAGTTTCAACCTTTACTTCAACAACCCTAAAACCAGATTTCACAAACGACCAGATTTTAGTGATCAAGAACTAAGCTCAGAGGCCATGATAATGTTTTATAAAGTTGGTATTTTGTTTTAGAGACGTTTTAGGTTTTCAAGAATGAGTATGATTGCACAGAATTTGAGAAGGAAATGGCAGCCATTTAAGACTGCTATTGCAGTAGCTCATAACACATGTATATATGATATTTGTAGGGTTTTAGGATTGTGATAGGATTTTTACCATCTGCAAAACTAGGGATAAAAACACTTAAAAATACTTGCAAGAGTACAAAGTTATCATAGTATAGCGGCTCAAGTAAGGTCATTTTCCACAGGGATTAAATGAATAATTTGTATTTGGACTAATTCTTAGCTAATTTGTCGCATCCCGGCCCGAGCCCCCACCACATCCCGAGCTCGACTCCACCGGAGCATGATATTGTTCGTTTTAGGCCCCAACCACACCCTCACGGTTTTGTTTCTGGGAACTCACACGAGAACTTCCTAGTGGGTCACCCATCGTGGGATTGCTCTCGCGCGAACTCACTTAATTTCGGAGTTCCGATCGAACTCGAAGCCAATGAGCTCCCAAAAGGCCTCGTGCTAGGTAGAGATAGGAATATACATATAAGGCTTACAGGATCCACTCACTTGGGCGATGTGGGATCTAACAATCCACCCCCCTAAGGGACTCGATGTCCTCATCGGCACACTTCCGGCCAGGGATTAGCTCTGATACCAAATTGTCACATCCCAGCCCAGGCCCCCACCGCATCCCAAGCTCGACTCCACCGTAGCATGATATTGTCCGCTTTGGGCCCCGACCACGCCCTCACGGTTTTGTTTCTGGGAACTCACACGAGAACTTTCCAGTGGGTCACCCAAGCTAGTGAGCTCCCAAAAGGCCTCGTGCTAGGTAGAGATGGGAATATACATATAACGCTTACGAGATCCTCTCCCTTGGACGATGTGGGATCTAACATAATTATTTAAAACAAAGTTTCGAAAAGGTTGATTTTGGAATTTAAAATAATAAAAACGAATTTAAATAAAAGTAATTAAATAATTGACAAAATAAAGATAGCAAAAGAAAAAGGTTTTTGAAAACAATTTAGACACTGGAGTTATGCTGTCACCATTAACAATCTTATGCAATTTTGCCAATTACTTATGAATTCCCACATACATGCTTTGAAGGTTAGGTTTTCCTAATGCATATTTTCCTTGTGATGTTCAAGCAAAAACGTATATCTAACATGCAACCCGTCCGTGATGTTCATATCAAATATAAACATGCAAGACTCATTAAGCTTTGTGAAAACCGTTTGAAAAACCATGCAACCCTTAAGAGCATGATGTTCGCCTTAAGTGAACTTACAATTACTAATCACTAGAAGCCCTTCTCAATTTTAGGGTGATGTTCCAACAGAAATTGCATCGAATTACTTGTCTAAAAACCCTAATGGTCGCGAATCATTAAGACAATTAGATAGTTTAATCGTGGTAATTAATAATTCAAAGTAAGCATGCATCAATTCATAAGAAAATTAATAAAATTACATATTCATGCTAAGGCTCGTGGCTTCGCCCTAGCAAAGGAACTTAGTTATGAATAATCATAAAACAAAATATTATTAAGCACGTGGCAAGAAAACACCTTGAATATAAACTTCCAAAGCTCTCTAAAGTAGTGCGCATGTTCTCCTCTCTTTTTCTTCTCCTAATGGCTAAATATCTTTGTTTATACTACTACAAATTAAAACCCTCATAGAAAAGGTTTTCTAAAAACTAGGAATTACATTCCTATTCTGACTAGGAAATCTGCCCATCAAACAAATAGCCACGTTTCTGGAATTTCAGGCTCCAAAACAGGCCCAAAACAACTCAAACCAAATATTAGGACCTCCTCTTCATGTTCCAAGAAGAGCCTAGGTCCAAAATCCTTCATCTTCCAGCCCAAAAGTCACAAATAAGCTCTACAGCCCAATCTGCCAACTTTGCGCGCTGGGCATAAATTAATTCACCATGATTAGCTGCTTCGGGATAAAATTATAAAATTTTGACACAACCTTCTTAACAGATTCATGAACCCGTTCCAATTGGATTCACTCAAAAATTCCACCGTTTGATTACTTTATGCTCAAAACAAGTTCGCATGTCCTACATTAAAAACATATAACAAAGTATCAAAATCTCACCAAAGTAATAACCAAAATATACCAAGACTAGGGAATAATATATAGTATAAAAGTGCCTCATCAGAATGCAGTCAGCCCTTATCTCCATTAGAGCTAGTTGACAAATGCATATTAAACCTGTTCGCACAAAGCTAAGCTTAGCCCTTCATTGGAGCTTTCAATCTAAGCCTTAGGCCATCTCCAACAGAAGGGTCTAGAGGGCCAAAAATAGCCCTGAAACCGTCTTCAACTGAGGGCCAGGCCAAATGGCTCGTGTACCCCATTGGACAAAAAAGGGCCAAAGGGCCAACTGGCCCTTCCCAAATGAGCCAGTTAGCCGACCCCAGGCCAAGCTAAAAATTTTGAATCTCAACGGCTAGCTGACATTAGCTAGTCGTTATTTATGAATATATATAATTTTTTTTTTATTTTACCTTTTTTTTTGGCCAAAAATTTAAAAAGAATATTTAATTAAGGCCCGGAAAGGTGATTGGTTCTATGTGAGAATGTTGCTTTTATAAGCATGTTTGATTGCTCAAACCTCTCCCACAACCAATGTGGGACAAATATAATGGGTGCCACACATGCAAGCTTTTGCTTTCTCAATTCTCTCCCGATGTGGGACAAATATAATGGTTGCCCCAAATATAAGCTTCCTATTAGAGATGGTAAATGTGCATTTATACATGTAACTATCTCAAACTAAGTTGTACTAGTAATTGGACACTTAAATTAAAAAATTAATTTAACATAGAACTGTTAACCGCCGCAAGTAAACATGAAAACAGTGTCAATTACTACGACGAAGTTAGTGTTTTCACACTTTATTTTAAATATTTAATTATATTACATTTAATTTAAGTTGTTGTAGTTTTTAAATTTAAATAATAAATTAAGTTTGGCCCTATGGCCGTTTGGCCCTCGGTTGGAGATGGTTTTTTGTGACAGGGTTAAAAGGAGCCCTATGGCCCTTTGTCCTTCGGTTGGAGATGGTAAGAAATATAACCCTGCACTGTTCATTAAAATATTAATTTCTTGTAGGGCCTGATAGGAGCATATTCATGCGACTTAAATGGCTTGTTCTCGTGCATTTACGTTATGTTTCTCTCGTTATTTTAGTCCTTTATGCTTCTTTTGTGTGTTTTCAGGTTCTAAGGGCCTAGGGAGCAAGAAAGTGCATTTTGAGGCCATTTGGAGCATTTTTGGGCATGGATTGGATAGCTTATCCATGGAGCCAAGAGGATGGACGAATTTGAAGGCCTTGTATTCACTTTGGACATAAAACAAAGGGCCTAGCCCATTCTCTCTTATTCTCTCCCTTATAGCCATGCAAAGAACCATCCATTCCATCAAAAACAATCCATCAATTCACATGCAAAACCACCATTAACACACATGCACCCAAACAAAGCCAACCTAGCTAACCCTACATGCATTCTTTATTCACTCTTCATCATTGCATTCATTCTCCAAACACTTTCATTAATTAAAACACATTTGCACATCCACTCATTCTTTCCCCAAAGCCGTGCATTCCCAATCCCTTTCCAACATTTCACATGCATTTCCACCTTGGTCATGCTTTCCCATTTCATTATTCATTCACTTTGCATTCATTCAATCAACCCACATGCACTTTAATCATTCAAACATGTTGCCACATAATCATTCACCCTATCCATTCTTTGTCACAAAACAATGTCACATACACTCATCATCACACAACCTAGCTAACCCTACATGCATTATTTATTAACTCTTCATCATGCATCAACATTTTAAATCATCAAAAACCAACCCATTGCCGTGCATAATCTCTCATCATTTCAGCCACATTTCTAACTCACATGCATCACATTCATTTCCAAACAACAATCACTTCAAATGCCATGCATTCACATGCATTTACACCACCAAAAACCCCTTTGCCGTGGGCTTTCAATGCCTTTCCAGCTTTCCCTTTTATTTTCCAGCTTTCATTCTTCATCATTGCAGCCATTCCACATGCAATTCTTCATCATTGCACCACAAATCTTCCCATACATTCAAATGCCATGCATTCACATGCATTTCCAGCAAGAAAACACCTAACCCGTGCAAACACACCCCATTTCCAGCTTTCACATGTTGTCCTAGCTGTTTTTCCATCATTCCTCCACACAAACACCTTAAACAAACAGCCATATACATCTCCACTCCTCCTATAAATACCCTTGCATTCCCATCATTCAAAATCATCTCATTTCATACACAACACACCACAAACACTTCCATTCCTTCTCTTTGCCGTGAGTTCCCTTGTAATCCAAAAACCATTTTTCCATTCCCCTTCCACTTCTCCACCACTCCTTTTCCATTCCACACTTCCATCCCCCAAACCAATTATCCCTAGACCTTATGCTACAATAAAGAGGAAGAGAAGAGGGCCTAAAGGTTCATACAATTCAAGTTTGAGTTGTTAGAATGTTTAGGCGTTTCTTTGATTTCAATGTTTAATTTCAATTCTCTTTGTTTTGTATGAGGAACTAAACCCCCCTTTAGCTAGGGGGTGATTCGAAATTATGTTTATGTTTGTAATATGATTTGATTACTTTTAATTACGTTTCATAAATTGTGAATTCAATTTGTTTAACTGTTTGATTGATAACCTATTTATGTATGTTTATTAAGAATGAACGCTTAATTTTCATGCATGAATTTGACGCTAGAATATAAGTGAGTTTCACGTAATAGTTATGAACTTATATTCACAAGTAGTGGAGGTTGCTTATAAACAATCGCGTTAAACAAATTCTTGGCATAACTTTCATGCAATCATAGTAACGAATGCCTCGTCAACACTTATAGTTTTCATGATGCTTAATGATTCTTGCTTGTATCTCTATTATGCAATTCATGTAGGGAACTTGTGAGGAATGCTTTGGGTTGTCGTATGCAATCGTCCAATTCATTAACTTAAGGAAAACTTGACGGTTAATTTAAGCGGACCTAATTAACCCGGGGTGTTGAGAATTCATGGTTTATTGAAATGCAATTGGAAATCATTTTATTATGCAAGTGTAACATGTATGGAGATGAACCCCTTAGCTAGCCATACCATCCATTCATTTCCGTCAATTTCATATTTACAATTTGTTTTCTTTACAATCTATCCATTTTAGTTTAAATTCGTCCAAAATCAATCCCCCCATATTTCGTTTAAGTCTTAGTCTTAATCTTTCTTATTTTTAGTTTTGAATTCTTCGAGTTTAGTATAGTGTTTTAGTTTGTGTTTTTACGTTTTTGAGTCAAATCCAAGTGATTAACAATCCCTCCTAATCCCCGGTCCAGAACGATCCCTACTTATACTTATACTACAATTGTCAAAAAGAGGGTTTAATTTGTGTGTGTATAATTCTCGCATCAGGGCCAGAGGGCTAAAATAAGCCCTTTGAGGCGTCTCCAATCGAGGGCTGGCCAGAGGGTTCGTTTTAGCCCTCTGGCCCTCCAAGATATTAATATTTTAATGAACAGTACAGAGCCATATTTGCTTTTGTCTCCAATCGAGAGCCAAAGGGTCAGAGGGCTCGTTTTAACCCTGTCACAAAAAACTGTCTCCAACTGAGGGCCAAAGGGCCATAGGGTCAAACATAATTTATTATTTAAAAACTACAACTTAAATGTTGTTTAAGTTTCATGTTGTTAAATGTTTTTTTATGAAGTATAATTTTTATGTTCGTTAATGTTATTTAATATTTTTTTTATGTAGTATAATTTTTATGTTCGTTAATGTTATTTAATGTTGTTTCATGTTACTTAGTTTAATTTAATGTTGCATAATGGCTTAGGAAGTTATAGAAAAAAATAGAATTAGAAAAAATATATATGAAACAAATTTTTTGAAATAGAATTTATAGGAAAAAAAATAGAATTTAAAATAAAATGAAACAATTTTTGTGAAATAGAAGTTATAGGAAAAAAATGGAATTTAAAAAAAAAAGAATATGAAACAAATTTTGTAAAATAAAATTTATAGGAAAAAAATGGAATTTAAAAAAAAAATATGAAACAAATTTTGTAAAATAAAAGTTATAGGAAAAAAATGGAATTTAAAAAAATTATATGAAACAAATTTTGTTAAATAAAAGTTATAGGAAAAAAATAGAATTTAAAAAAAAAAATAAAAAATAGAAGTTATAGGAAAAATTTTGTAAATAAAAAATTATAATAAAACGGTAATAAAAAAATAAAAAATCAAAGCATTCAATTGACAGTAATACATTTATATTAAGTAGGATTTCCATTTTTTCTGGCCAGCCCCGGGCTGGTTGCATGCAACCAACCCTCCAACCCTTTGGCCCTTTCAGATTCCGTGGGGCCTTCTCAGATTCCACGAGCCCTCTAGCCTAGCGATCGGTTGGAGATGGTTTTCGAGCTATTTTCGGCCCTCTGGCCCTCTGGACCCTTCGGTTGGAGATGGCCTGACGAACCTTTAGTTGGAGATGGCCTTACACTTCTCAAAAACTATCACTTAACGTAACTAGCGGTTACACTTTAAAAAGAAACTAGCCGTTGGCTTTCTTAGTTTAGCTGCTGCATTCCTTCTCGATCAACTTTGGTATAGCATCCAACAATTAGTATAGTTTCATGATATGCGTATTTTTTATTCTTTAAATTTCAACTTTTGCATTTTGTATTACATCAATGTTAGGACCGTAGGAGTGTTCATTTAATCATTATTGTACCCAAAATTATGATCATAATACTCAGATAAATGTTGAATTAGTTGAAAGCATTGTACATGATTTATTTTGATCGCTTATTTTTAATCCCCTTTGCTGGATTCTGTTTTTTCTTTCTTTTCATGTTGCTGCAATAATCGCATTTGCAGCTATATGCTTCTGCTAAACGAAATAAATGGTGACCATAGAAAGGCAAATGAAGACACCATCGGTTGAAAAATAATGGTTACATCTTCTAGAGATTGATTTCAAGCAATGCATCTTACAGTTGAGTTAGAAATTCAAGGCAATGGACGTTACAGTTTCAAAAGCAAACCATAACGACATAATTGTGTACTCAATTTCTCACATCAAGCAGACATTGTAATAGTCCAGGAGGTATACCCAAACAGGTGTAATTCTGTTCGTAATTCAATTCATTTGGGAATGAGATCATGAACGTTTTAATAACGAATATGTTTTACTGCACAAATATCCATATCCTATGAGGTGGCATTTCTCTTCCCATTGTTGGAAGAAGTGTCAAGTTCGAAACCCCTTTCCCCATTGATAAAAATAAGCGTATGAGTTTAGTACGTAGTTATCAAATATACAGAAGCATATATATGTACTTAACTTCAGGTCTGCATAGAATATTATGCTAAGCTTGAGAAACACAACAGTTGTGTAAAAATATTCCTCCAAAGCAAAATTGGTGGGGTTTCGGAATGTGCCTGCTCTGCCAAGATATGGATTTTCTCCTCTTTAAGGCTACCAGTTATTGAGTTCCTTTCTAGATTCTCTCAAAATGTAGCTAGAAACTCGATAGCATGAGTAAAGGTTAAGGCCTAAACCTTTTACGTTTAGCACAGTCTATCCCTAACTCCCTAGCTATCTCCCTACACCCTCCACCCAACTTAACAAAAATGAAGGGAATGAAATTACTCACATGCTTATTATTCATATTATATGCACTCGTGCCTTTCAAGCTCGGCTCTCCTGAGATTCTTTGAGTTAGAACATGAGGTTGTACAAGGACAAGGAATTCATGTTAAGAATAAGAAATTAAACCCTCTTATTATTTTAACTGAATTATCTTTCAAACCACCAAATAATGTTACGGTGAATATTCTATAGTATTGAGGCATACTGGTGTGGGTGGCTCAATCAAGCTGTATAGAGAAAAACATGAAACGGATTATTCAAGGAAGAGCCTGTTGAATTTAAGAACTCAGAGAGGAAAGTTTAGTAAAGAGAGAGAAAGAGAATTGTAGAGAGAGAGTGAAAAATATATCAAATGATTCTTATTCATTCAATAGAGCAATACAATGGTATTTATACATAAATATCCTATCCCAATCTATGTGCCAGCTCAGCATAATATATCTAACTAATCACAGACATTCCAAGCTTAACAACCAAGTAAATGAAACTAATCTGGTGATGGTTGTGATGTATTGCTGTTACTCTTAACACACCCCCTCAAGCTGAGGGAAGGAGATCGAACTGAGAGCTTGTAAGTAAGAGCAGCAAATCGATCAACAGCTAAAGGCTTGGTAAAAATGTCTACAATTTGGAGAAGGGAAGCAACATGTTGAACACCAATATGACCAAGTAAAACCTTCTCCCGAATATAGTGATAGTCAATTTCAACATGCTTAGTGCGAGCATGAAAAACTGGATTGAAAGCAAGAGCAATGGCACTTTTGTTATCACAGTAGATGACTGGTTTTTGTAACAGAGGGAAGGATATGTCGTGCATAATCTTGCACACCCATGTAAGCTCAGTAGCAGTATGAGCAAGAGATCTGTACTCAGCCTCGGTGGATGACCGAGCCACTGTGGCTTGTTTCTTAGCACTCCAGGAGATGAGATTAGAGCCTAAGAACACACAATACCCACTAGTGGACCTTCTATCCACAGGGCAACCTGCCCAATCTGCATCAGACCAAGCAGTGAGAAATTGAGGTCCTTTAGTAAACCAAAGACCTGAATCCACAGTGCCCTTGAGGTATCGCAGTATACGTTTGACTGCCTGCAAGTGAATTGTTCGTGGAGAGTGCATATATTGGCAAACCTGGTTGACAGCAAATGCTAAATCAGGCCGGGTCCAAGTAAGATATTGTAAGGCACCAACTGTGGACCTATAGGAGGTGGGATCAGAGAGAAGAGTGCCAGAATGATCTAGCTTGGCAGTAGACACGGGTGTGGCACAAGGTTTAGCACCAAGCATATCTGTCTTCTTGAGTAAGTCTAAAGCATACTTAGTCTGATGCAGCAACAAGCCCTGGTCAGATTTGTGGACTTCAATACCCAAAAAATAATGGATATCTCCCAGATCCTTCACAGGGAACAAGATTTGCAGGTTGGATATGATTGATCTGCACTCAGTAGAAGAACTACCAGTGATGATTATATCATCAACATAAACCAAGATAAAGGTAATGGAAGTGTCTCTTTTAATAAAGAGACTAGGATCAGAGTAGGAAGGCCGAAACCCCAGAGAGAGAAGAGCATGGTAGAAAGCCTCATACCAAGCTCTAGGAGCCTGTTTAAGACCATAGAGAGATTTTCGAAGTTTACACACATGATGAGGTTTGGAAGAATCCACAAAACCAGGAGGTTGGATCATATAAACATCTTCCTTTAAGTGACCATGAAGAAACGCATTACTGACATCCAATTGATGAACAAACCAATCATAAGTGACTGCAATGGAGAGTAGGATTCTAATGGTAGTAGGTTTAGCAACAGGACTAAAGGTATCTGAGAAATCCAAGCCTTCCTGTTGATGAAAGCCTTTAGCCACAAGGCGGGCTTTGTACCTTTCAATGGTACCATCAGGTTTGTGCTTGACTTTGAAGACCCACTTGCAGCCTACAAGGTTGTAGTTGGAATTATGAGGAACTAACTCCCAAGTACCAGTGGACTGTAAAGCTTGAAACTCAGATTGCATAGCTTCCATCCAGTGAGAAGACTTAGAAGCTTGGAGAAAGGTGGAGGGAGTAGGAGGTAAAGTGGTAAGAGAATCAACCGTGGAAGGAAGAGTGTGTTTGGTGGCTGTGAACACTTTGGGTTTATGGATACCTGCCTTTGCTCGTGTAAGCATAGAATAAGTGTTGACAGGGACTGGTGGTAGTTGTTGAGGTAGAGAACTAGGAGACTCTGCAGGACTGAAAGATTCTGGATGAGGAGGTATGGACTCGAGAACAGGAGAAGATAAAGTGTTTTGCTCAAGAGTGGGAAATATGGGTGAAGAAGGGGCATTGCTACATTGTGAGGCATCTGCAGGGGAAGGATGTAGCACAAGATGGGACATTGGCAAAGACAGATTGAGAGACATAGGAGTGGGAGAATGATGAGGCACACACGGGCTGGAAAATGAGGCTTGAGAAGACAAAAATTTGTAAGGAAAGCAAGATTCATCAAACACCACATGTCTGGAGATGTAGAGTCTATTAGAGATAGGATCCCAACACCTATAGCCACTGTGATTCAAGCTATAGCCCAGAAACACGCACTGCTTGCTTTTGAAATCCAGCTTGTCTCTTGAATATGGTTGCAACCATGGATAACAAGCACAACCAAACGTCTTCAGGGTATGATATTTAGGAGAAGCATGGAATAAGAGTTCCCAAGGACTGACTGTAGATGACTGAGAAGGTAACCGATTAATGAGATAGATAGCAATCTGAAAAGCTTCAACCCAAAACTGTGCAGGTAGATCACTCTGAGATAACAAGGTTCTGCCCATTTCAACAACATGACGATGTTTTCTCTCTGCACACCCGTTTTGCTCAGGAGTGTGGGGACAACTCAACTGATGAGTAATGCCTTGATCATTAAAAAAACTTTGGAGGGACTTATTCAGGAATTCACCCCCTGAATCAGACCGTAGACTTTGAACTTTGAGATCAAGCAGAGTCTGAATTTTTAAAATAAAAGTCTTGAGAGTAGAGAAGACATCAGACTTGAAATGTAAAGGATAGAGCCAACCATATTTGGTAAAATCATCCACTATTATTATATAGAATCGGTAACCAGTACAGGAAGGTGTAGGAGAGGGACCCCATACATCTGTGTGAAGCAATTGAAGTGGCCGAGAGGAAGTACAAGGTAAAGTGGAGAATGATAGTCGAGAAGCCTTCCCTAGTTGACAGGCAGTACATACTGAAAGACTATTAACAGAACCAATTACAGGGAGATGATTCTTATTCACAACAGAATGTAAAATCCCACCAGAAGGGTGTCCAAGCCTACGATGCCAAATGTGGATGTCAGCCTTAGCAATCATCAGTGCAGTTGGGGAGATTGCAATTCCAGAGACACCATTTGAAGCATTCCAGTAGAAGGGGTACAAGCCTCCTTCACTGGGGCCCTGGAAGAGCATCTTCCCAGTGCTTAGATCCTTGACATAGAACCCAAACGGATCAAAGGTCAGAGAGCACCAGTTATCATGTACAAACTTGTAAACAGATAACAAGTTACGGGAAGCCTGAGGAACTAAAAGAACATCATTCAAACGAAAAGTAGCATGTTTGGTTCGAATGAGAGCAGAACCAGTATAAGAAATACACAGACCTTTACCGTCACCAACAAAAAGCTGATCATTGCCAGAGTAGGGAATGGCAGAGTTGAGGGCAGAAGGATCAGGTGTGACATGATGAGAAGCTCCACTATCAGTGAGCCAATAGCTAGGGGATGCAGAAGAAGTCATGGCAGACATTGCAGTAGGAGCTTGAGGTTGAGCAAACTGAGAGAGACGATTACATGTAGAAGCCTAGTGACCAAACTGGAGACAAAGCTGACATGGAACCGAGCGACCAGAGGAAGATGAGGGACCATAATGCTGGCGAGAAGGACCAGAACCAAGAATGCCACCTGAGGGATTGGGGTTCCAGTTGGTAGGATTGTTGCCACCAGAGGGATTGGTGTTCCAGTTGTTAGGATTGTTGCCCCCAAAATTTCGATTCTGAGTATACCGATTACGGTTGTGAAAACGACCACGAGATTTACCTCTGTTGAAATTGCCCACATGAGTAGAAGGTTGAGCAGCATAGGCATGAAATGGAGCAGTGGAGGAAGAAGCAGCTCTGGTTTTGCGTTTTTGGAGTGAGATTTCTTTGCTCAGTAAAAGCCCATGGAGCTCATCAGCAGTCACAGATTCATTTCGAGTCTCAATAGAGTCAACAAAGGACTCATACTCATCAGGAAGGCCAGATAATATGTATGCAACAAGATCAGACTCAGACAATGGTTCACCAGCAGCAGCAAGCTTATCAGAAATATCTTTAATCAAATGAAGAAACTCGGTCATTGAAGAGTCACCTTTCTGAATTGTTTGAATCTTCGATCGAAGACTATGAACATGAGTGCGAGAAGCGCCTGAGAAATGCCGCTCAAGAGATTGCCACAAAGAACGAGAGTCAGCCATTCCAATCGTTAAAGGAAGAAGATCTTCAGAGAGCGTAGAGTTGATCCAGATCATCAAGATCTGATCTCGCTCACACCAGGTCTCAAAAGAAGCATTGAGAACACAATTTCCAGAGGAATCACGAAGAAATTGGGGAGGACATAGATCCTCACCATTGACGAGGCCAAGAAGCTTGAAGCGCTTCAGCACGGGAATGAAGAGACTGCGCCAAGTGATGAAGTTTTGACGATTGAGTTTCGTCGGAACCATCCCAGTGACATTGGCAATGGAAATCGTTCCAATCGACATGATCGGAGGATTGGAGATGTCACTCTGAGGAGGAGTCGCTAGGGAATTAGGGTTTGGAGGAGGTGGAGGAATAGAAGTCGAGGAGTCTGCTGCCGCCGACATATCAAGATTTGCTGAATTTGTAGAGAAAAAGAAGAGATCAGGAAAACAGCGATCTGTTTGGAAGATTAGAAAATGCAAGAACTGCAAGAAAATTGCTAGAAGAGGGAAGCGCCGGATCGGAGTCGGTTAGACGATGGTTCTGATACCATGTTGAATTTAAGAACTCAGAGAGGAAAGTTTAGTAAAGAGAGAGAAAGAGAATTGTAGAGAGAGAGTGAAAAATATATCAAATGATTCTTATTCATTCAATAGAGCAATACAATGGTATTTATACATAAATATCCTATCCCAATCTATGTGCCAGCTCAGCATAATATATCTAACTAATCACAGACATTCCAAGCTTAACAACCAAGTAAATGAAACTAATCTGGTGATGGTTGTGATGTATTGCTGTTACTCTTAACAGAGCCAAAGAGGGAAAGGCAGAGTTGGTTCAAATATTGCTCATCGGAGCCCAAAAAGTTGTGCAACACCGGTGATTGGAAGATCCCAGCAGCCCTCCTCTTGACCAAAACCATGTTGCAGGTAACATTTGCTTTGATTCTTATTCTTCGCATTCAATAACTGTAGCATGTTCCGATTTATCGGAGACATAAATGAAGCGTTGGTTTGCTTTTGTTTGGTTAATAAGCTTTGCTTTGTTAATTGAGAACTTTTCTCCCATTCTATTTGTTACAATTAATAAGCTTGGAATCTGATGAGTGCTGATATCTATATTTTTGCTGGCCAGTTTTCAGAAATTGTTTTTGAGCTTGTAAATGGATTGTAGTGTTATAAACATAAATTTAACATCCTCTTGTTGATTCTCTGCAAATTGGAAACGAAAATGATCTCCTTAGTCCCACACCAAAAACTGAAAAGATATTCAACGAACAACTGCATGAAACATGATAGAACGTATAAGACTAGAGCAAGATCACACTAGTAAGATGCTTTTTTTGTTGGGGCCACTAACAGACCTGACGTTAGAGACCCAGCACCTTTGCGTCCAGGGCGTCTGGTTCAGTTGATTTACATCCCTCTCCCTAATGAGGAATTTTGTTATCAAGCAATCAAGTCTTGCTTGAGGAAGTCTCCAGTTTCCAAAAGATGTGTCAATGAGGACCTTTCCAAGTACACACTGCAGGTTTAGGTGGTGCGGACATAACCGAAACATGCCAGCATGCTTGCAAATATGCGATTAGAGAGACCATTGGCAAGGATATTGAGCGGGAGAGTAGGAGAAATGAGAACCCTGAGGCAATGGAGGAGGACGTTGTTGATATGTACTTTACAATTAGGAAATTTTCATGAATTTGTCTTTTTTTTGTTTAAATTCCACTTTGCGGTTTGTATTACAACGATGTCACTTAGAACTGCAGAACTGTCAATTTAATCATTGTTGTACCCAAAATTATGATCATATTAATCGGAGCTAATTTTGTACTGGTTGAAAGCATAATGTTTGATTTTCTTTGGTCAGTCTTTAATCCGTTTTCCTTGTTTCTGTTCTTTGTGCCTCCTCATGTTTCTCTGTAAAACAAAAGCAAAGGGCGATTTAACGTGCATGGTCAGTGAACCAAATGAGGTAATAGAATAACCAATGAGGCAGAGGGAGGTTGCAAGAAACTGCAAGGCAAGAGACCATCAACGTAAAAATATTGTACGTGTTCACATCCAACAAAAATTGTAGAAGTCCAGGCGGTATACCAAAACCAGTGTATTAGGTACGTGTTCAGTTCCCTTCAGAATCAGATGATCAGACGATCATATTACTAGCAGTCACGTCAGTTAATAAATGAATATGTTATATACTTCCCCATTAGCTATATTCTGAGTATTTTAATTTTTGTCGATCAAAGTAAATTTCATTGAAAGATAAAAGCTATTACAAGGTAAGGATACCTCCAAAATAGAGTCCAAAAAAGGCCAAGCAAAAGCTCAATTCCATAATAGAAAATTACAATGAAATAGGGCCAAAGTGAGTAGCCCATAGCAGCTAACAAACGGAAAAACCTAGATAAGAAAATGTAAAGTAGCCACCTCCACCAAAAGAGCCGCACCACCACCGCAAGTCTGTCGCCACCACGTGGAAGAAGGGCCAAAGAACTAAAAGGATGAACGGAAAATGGGGGTAGGCAAGCTATCCACACTAAGAGCACTCCCAAAATTCTACCAAAAAGTGTAAATGCACTTTAAATGCTACAAACAACCAAAGTTCTCCTTTGGAGGAGATCCCAGGAGGAGACATGAGACGAACCGAGCAACAAGGGTAGATGGTTGAAGGTCCACTGTGAGGAGCAATGCTTGGACAGGAACAAAGTGTTGTACTAGGATAGCACCAAACCAATTGGAACCAACTCAAGCTAACCCATAGGAAATATATCGAATGAAATGCAAGAACAAAATTTAAAGGACACCAAGATTTTAACAAGGTTCCTCAACAGTCAATGTAACTAGAGTATGTTCTCGGAGCAGTAGGAGCTCACCTAATAATCCACTATCAACCAAATGGGAGTTTACAAAGTGTTGGCAATCTCATAACACAAACCCCAATATACCCAATAACTCTTACTCACCAAAGAAATAAATAGAGAATGAAATATAATAAATAATTTCCTCTCTATACAAAGCTCAAAGACAATACAATAAATGCAATTTTGATGGAGTGATATCTAACCAATGAAGGAGTAACAACTACTCCTTTTCTGAAATGGGGCTGCGGCAGTGGCTCATTTTCTTCACTGTGCTGCTCTCTGTTTTCTGCTCAAACAATCGGCAGCTGCTGCTGCCAAATAAAACCCTAAACACCACCCCGTGGCTTTCACATGGGCCAAATAAAAGGGTCCATTCAATTGGGTTGCTGGGTAACATAAAGGCCCATCGAAATTTGGCCACATATTCAACCCAAGGCATAAAAAGTAGAGCTGAGATAAACTTAAGGAAATGGCAACTTGAGACACAAAATGCCCAGGACGAAAACAACTGAAATCTAAGTGCATAAAAAGAAAAACCAAATCACCAACCATGGTGGTTTGGAGAAGGGAAAAACTGGGAAGAGTTGGAGAACTAACAAATAGGGAGGGGGGTGGGAGTAGGGACGGGGTTGGGAGGAAGAAAGAGGAGGAGGGAAAAGGGTGAGGAGGGGTGAACACTGGGCTGCTGCCGACCCCAAGACAAAGCAAGGGGCCGACAGCAAGATGGCTTTCAGAAATTACTTTTTTTTTGAGAGAAAAGGGAAGGCTTCCTTTACCCATTGATCAAATTAGTATGTCGTTATCAAAAAAAAAAAAAATATATATATATATATATATTAAGTATAGCTAAGCTTAACAATATTCCTCCAAAGCACAAATTGTAGGGTTTCGGAATGTGCCTGCTTATCCAACAGATGGATTGCTCCTCTTTGACGCTACCATTTGCTGAGTTCCTTTTTAGATTCTCTAAATATGTGTAGCTACAAACTAGAGAATATATATAAGCATCCCTAAAGGCTGAGGCATAAACCTTTAGCTTTTGGCAGTCTTAAACAAAATGAAAGGAATGGGAATGAAATTACTTACATGCTTCTTATTCATCTTATGCACTCATGCCCTTTCAAGCTTGGCCCACACGAGCGTCTATGAGTTAGAACACGAACATGGTGTACAAGGAAGAGAAATTCATGGTAAGAAGTTACCTTTATTATTCAGTTGATTGATCTTTCAAACCACCGACTAATGTTGCACTGAATGTTCTGTGGTAGTGAGGCGTGCTGGTGTGGGTGGCTCAGTCAGTCTGTATGGAGAAAAATATGGAACAGATGATTCAAGGAAGAACCAAAGAGGGAAAGGGGCAAATGGTGGTGCAGATGTAGGTCATCGACGCCCAACTGAGAAAAGTAGTGCAACACCGGTGCTCGCAAGGTCCCAGCAGCCTTTTCTCATCATTAAAACCATGCTGCAAGTAACCTCTGCTTTGATTCTTGTTCTTCCCTTTCATTTACTATGACATGCTCCGATTCGTCAGAGACATATACTGAATATGAGGGTTGGTTTGTTTTTGTTTGGTCGATAAGCTTTGCTTTGTTAATTGGGAATTTCTCACATTTTCTGTGGTTATTATCTGTTAATCCTATTTGTTGGTAAGTTTACAGAAATTGTTTGTACGCTTGTACCAGGATTGTTGTGTATAATTATAAACAGTACTTCAGCATTCTCTGACTGATTATCTGCATTTTCATCTTCCGCAAATTAGTAAAAGTATAGAGTTCCTTAATTCTAAACCAAAGCACCAAAAATATAGGCGACGATCAATAGCATGAAACATGGCAAATGTATATGACTAAAGTAAGATCACACCAGTAAAAATAAAACGAAAACAGATCTTTAGGTTCTGCATACATGATTCCGAAATTTTTGGAACTTATACCAGATTGTAACCAAAGTGACATAACAAAATTAAACATTATGTAAATTTAGTTCCAATGAGTAATAGAATTGTTGTCAAAGTCCTTAGATGTGTGCAACTTATGTTCTATATCAGGTCTAGCAAATAGTCAACCGACATAAGTATTCCTACTGACATTAGCCATGAATGAGCAAAAAAGCACTAGGAAAGAAACACGACCACTTTCGAAAATTTAGGCAAACCTGAAGATGACCGGCTGGCCATAACTCAAACCAGACTAAACTTCTCTGGCATATCGTTTCCTTATATGTCATACAACAACCTTGAAAAGGATTTCATATGTTCGGATTGCAGAGAAATGGCCAGCGATAAACTCCCATCATTGGTTGCACTTGGTAATACAAACGCCAACCCCTCGAATGCAATTCCACCAGGTCCCATGAAAATGGGCTGACCCCATCCAAAGTCGGCATCATGGATTGGCAGCCTAACCCAACTAGTGATCCCCAGGTTTGGACATCTAAATGTATGAGCTCCACGAACCAGGGCAGACAGATCAGGCTGAAGTTCAAGATAGTCGAGGGCTGATCTAAGATAATTATCATCCATACGGACCAAAGCATCATGGATACGGCTGGCAGCATACCAAGTTGGTTTTGATTGGAGATCCCCGGTGACAGCAATTGGTGTTGTTGTGAAAATCACATTGCCAAAGTAACCAGGTGGGAGTGGTGGTTGCAGTCTGGACCTTCCATCAGTGGCAATATATAGTTTGGTGTCTTGATCATCGGGAAGTTCACGTGCCTTGCATACACATCTCCAAACATGACCTGAGAACATCTCATATGAGCTATAGCTGACTGTATTCCCCGCTTCCTTAGACTTGGATTTCAAGATGTTGAGCTGATCCCGCGTTAATCTAAAAATGGAGACTGTGGTGGTATCTGCAGCACCAGGTTTTGCGCTTTGCAGAGGGGTATTCATCGGTGGAGCAGGTTGGTATTCAATGTGGTGGAATGCAGGCTGAGGTGGGTCTCGGCTACGAAGCAATGTCCTGTCGATGAATGGAGGAATTGTAAGGTCAAGACCACGAGCCATATCAGACCATGTGTTAATAAAGTGCAGACCAGAAAATCCATCTGCTACATGGTGCTGCATTCCAACACCAAGTGACACTCCTCCGCATTTGAAGTACGTGACCTGCAAAGAGTAAAAACCGAACCATTCCTTGTAAGCTCAACTGTTGAATAATTACCATGGTCAACAACAATAACATCCCCTTTTTTTCCTAATTAAGTATCTTCTTGAACTTTCATCACATGGAGATTAGGACCTCTAAATAAGTGTGGAGAAGTTCAAATCAAATTAATGATATAATGAAGAAATCTGATTTTTAGCCTTAAGAAATTATATGCAATACAAGTAGTATGTTTTTCAACACTATGTTATAATCTAAACGCAGAGTTTACTCCAAATTGTCAACACACATAAAAATTTCACCTGCAATATCACTAGTCCAAAATCGATTTTTACTCGAGCCGAAAGGTCACCTGCAATATCACTAGTCCAAAATCCCATCATGGTGGTGCTACTTGCGCACCTATTTTTATATTTCACATTCTTTTTAATTAGCAATTGCCTAATTGAATGAATTGAAAAAAATCAAATGACGTAAATTAACAAAGATTTGTGGATAACACCACCCTGTTACCAAATGACCATCTCAATATTATTACTATATAACCCACATTTTCTAAACTATAGATCCATCAGCTAATTAGTTGACCGTGTTAAAGATACGAAATCTAATGAAGGGAAAACGAGACTCATTTGTATGACCAAACTTTTGCCACCCACTTGTTTAGGTAAATATTTTTACACAAGTTTAAAACAATAAATGCCTGGTCATATATGTGATGCAAACAAGTATCGAGTAAAGCTAATGCCAATTGCCAAGGGCACGCACTCGATTGTCAAAATTCAATATGTTTTTCTTTTTTAGTTTAGTTTAAAACTAACAGTCATTCACTTACACATGTAATTTATTTATTCAAACTCACAAGTTTATTCTAAAAGAAGAATTAAGATTCTATTTGGATTCTTTTTGTGATGATTCGAAAAATTAATCAATCGTATCCGTTCATCGTATATCGTGTAGTTATAAATTATTTTGAATTTTTTTATTTAAAATTGAACACAAACAATACCTAACGAAAACTAATCATACAATGAACGATGAACGAACACGATTGATTGATTCCTTAAATTTCCACCAATCCGGAGAGAATTAACTAATAAATTTACTAATCACAACATGACAGAGGCTGAATTTAGGTGGACACCCCTACAAAGATGTAGCATTTGGAGCATTGTCCTATGCTTATATGCGGACAAGAAATATGATCATTAATTAGTTGACCAATTCAAATAAAATGTGTTTGACCAAATAAAAAACTTACACGACAACACTTAAAACGACCATCCGAAAAACTAATAAATAAAATACCTGTAACACCAAGAGCGCATAAGTCGATATGCCAGCAGAGTAATCAACGGCCGGGATGAGCCTCCGGAGCTCCAGCGTGGGAGCGAAATCCCCGAAATCATCGAGGACGGAGCCCGTCTCCGCCTCAACAAACAGAACACCCTGGCCGCCGCAATCTATCTCGACACGGCCGTCGTCATCGCGCTTCAGCCGCCCCGCCATGGGGTAGAACGGCACAAGGGCCTTGGAGAGAGCGTGCTTGAGCACCGCCGGGTCGAAGAAGTTGGACCCACCGTTTTGATTCGGCCTGTAGAAATAGACGCTGGGCGTGTGAATGCTCGGAATCACCAGGTCCACGTTCGAATTCCACAGCGCCTTCTTCGGAGTCTCCTCCGCCGGCTTTACCATCGTTGACTCCCTCACGGTAACGTTGACCACCATGTTCGCTCTTCGTTGGGCCCCGCCTGGCACACCTGCGCTGCACCCAACAAAACACTATTAACGTGCGCCGTCCTTGGTGGTATTTAATTTGACTAAAAATCATTCTCATTCCTTTCTCGCGTTTTCTTGTAACGTCTGCCGTCGTTTGTCAAAACAAATGTCCGGCGTCGTTGCTAACATGCGCCGTCGGTGAACGTTAAAAGATGACAATTAAACCAGAAGAAAAGAAGGACCGATATGATTACCTGGAAATGTGGGTGTTGCGAGCTACCAGCGTACTTTAGCAGAGGAAGGGCGGAGAGAGAGAGAGAGAGAGAGAGAGAGAGAGAGAGTAGAGAGAGATGGAGGCAAGGGAAAGGGGAAGAATTCACAGAGATGGGTGGAAATTGGGAAATGGGAAGGAGAATGAAAGGAGAGAGGAAGAGTGCTTATTTAGGAGGGAGGGAGGGTGTTGTTGAGACCTTCCAACTAAGTGCATATATCTGGAGCGAGCGCGGAGGAGCAGAGCATCTGTCACTCACCTACCGTGCCCACTCACAACATACCACGTCAAACTGCAATGCAATCCTTGATCACCGCCAACAATTTTCCCATTTTTGTTTTTGTTACTTTTTCTGAAAAAATAAAAAATAAAAAAAGAAGAGAAGAAAAGTAATATGGGTTTAGTTTGCTTTAGATAGAACGGAAGTGATGGATAGGAGTTGGTGGAGACCTCCCTCTTGCGTTGGGTTTGTCTCCTTTGGTTTAAAATAATGCAAGAATCAGTAGAGTTGGTGACCTATAGTACGAAGAAACCAACACTTTCCTTTTTATTTCTTTATTTTTGTTTTAAAATATATGTGAAGAGTGAAAAGAAAAACAAAACCAAAAAAACCTAACAAAGGTCTTTCTTCTAGCTTCAACTCCTATTCTCCACCAACTTTCTAATGCCCGGTAAACGGTGAAGGACTTTAGAGAATCTTCAATTATACTCTTACTTACAAGTTAAATTGTGGATAAAAAAAAAAACTACTTAATATTCTCCTTATAAAAAGACATATCACTCAAGGTAATGTGTTTTATCTATATTGTATACCACTATATGAATGGAAATTGAATTTTCACTCTAAATTCATTGGCAATCAATAGTGATTCAACTTTTTATAAGCCCTTATAATGTTTCGTAACATTTTGATACATGATACTGCGAAGTTGAGGACTTCCTGCTCTAGGTTTGGCTTCCTTGACTATATTTATGAAAATATAAGTGTGCCAAATCGGTATGAGGGTATAGCGGCACAGGTACTCAAAGGAGATGAGCATTTTTATGGTGAACGTGGTTTGGTTGTCTGAATGCCGAATTACGAAATGCACCTTAGAGTAACTAATCATAGAACACTTCACTTCCCTGGGAAGCTAATGAAGTGACCTCTTTAGATGAAAAAGTTGGAAACTATTCATTGGCCGAGACTTGGATAGACAACCAACCAACCAAAGGCAGTGTTATTCACTTGTTCGAACTGAAGACGCTCCTAAATCGCCTGGTTCTATGACTTCAGGGGTGCTCAATTATCCAAACTGAAGATGTTGTCGATTGCCAATACTGTGCTGTTTACTTATCCCAACTGAAAATGTGTTGGTGGGAGGGTTAGGATAATGTTTTTTTTCCAGGCGTGTGGGAAGGGTTTCGCATATAGTAAGGGTTTTCGCATAGAGCATTTGGGTTGTTTGTTTGTTGAGTTGAAATGGGCTTTAGTTGTGGAGCCTCTTTTAGAGTTCTATTTATAGGTGAGACTTACATGATAAACAATCCTGCCAAGGCAGAGTCCTAATTAGACTGTGTTTGCTCGTCTTTTGCTTCAATATTCCTTTTATTCATTCTTAGCTAAAACTTCATCTCCATCTAGTCTCGCGGCCTCTTTTATTTTCACTAGGACTCTAAACCTAGTCCCATTATGAGATTTATTCATCTTTATTTGATCATGTATGCGTTCTGATCTCTAGCATAATTCATATTTATCCAAAACTTATCCTTATCCTTGGCAATTTCAATTTGTGTAGGACTCGATCGAGCTACACTTAATCTTTTCATAGTCCTACCTCTACGAGGACTCACTCGAACTAATCCTTTTTGTGGGCTAAAAACCCACTAGCCTAAACGATATTTACTGGGGCGAGAACTGTGGTTTCTGAGTCAACCCATTTCGGCCCATGCTATTATTTCAGGGCCAAACAAATGCACTTGCGTATCCAAACTCCTTATAGATTATAGAGATATGTTGCATTCCATTTATCTTGCACAAATACATAATTTAATCTATCTTTAGAGATAATTATTATGACTAAAAACCACAAAATTGTCCTTCAATATTTATCAAAAATTATCTTAACACCTTACTTATTCAATGGTCTAGAACTACACACACTTAACTTGTCATGCCTCGATCTTGATCAGATAAGCTCAAAATCGATACATAACGATAAACTGTAGTGGTACAATACAAAATACCTAGAGTCACTAAAACTCATGCATACAATATACATCAAAGCTTCAACAGAAATAACTTAGGGTAAATTACATTTTACCTCCTTAGGTTTTGGTGCTATTGCAACTTCATACAACATCTTTAAAACATTTCAATTTCATACATTATTTATCATTTTACTGCAATTTCATACATCCGTTAGTCAAACCGTTAATTTGACCATTAATTGATGACATGACAAATATAAAATTAATATATTTAGGTGATGTGGAGAACCAAAATAATTAAATATTAAAAAAATAAAAATTTGAATAAAAAATTAAAAACGTAACATTCCCTTCTTCTTTCTCCAGCTACCCCTCTTTCTGCATCTCCATCTTTCCACTTTGCATCTCCACCTTCCATGGAAACACCTTCAAATCCCTCCCAGGTCCAAACCCCCGCAATCCCTCTAGCATTTGGCACCATGAAATTTCCATTTCTTAACAAATCCCACACACCCAATTTCTCACTCTCACCCCCCCTTTGAAAACTCATTAGCAGTGCAGTTTGAAAGAACAGCGGTGGTACGGTTTGAAGGATGTACGACTCAGTTGGTCACCATGGCAGAGATGCTGAGAGACGAAGGATTTTGGGTTTTGGATTGAATCTGAGGTTGCAGGAGTTGGTCATTAGCATCTCGCCGGATCTAAGTTGTAAGGGAAGAGACTTTTGAGATGGGTTTGTGAAGGTTCAAGATGGGTTTCGAGGCGGATTTTCGAAATGGGTTTCGAGAATGCAGATGATGTTTTGGGTTCCGAGATGAAGGTGACGACGGTGGGACGAAGGAGGAAGAGCAGCGGGGGCCTTGGACGGGAGAAGATGGGTTGTTTGGGTTACAAGGAAGGAGAAGGGCTCGGGGAAGAAAATGGGTTTTTTTAATTTTTTTATTATTTATTTTTAATAGGATAAATTATTATAATATTTTAAATACATAAGAAATTATTTTTTTTGCCATGTGGCACAAATTTGGCAACCACATCAGCACAAATGTGGTAGCTACGTCAGCTTTTAACGGACCAATGGATAGAAATTGTAACGGATGTATTATATTGAAATAAAATAGTACTTGAGGTATGAAAGTGCAATGTTTTGAAGATATTGTAAGACGTTGCAATAGACCCCAAACCTGAGGTGTTAATGTGTAATTTACCCAATAACTTACAATAAAGGGTGACAATACCTACTCTCGAGTGCACTGCCCACAAAGAAACATACACCACCTGAAATCTTCTCCTCTAACTCCTACCCCATACTCTGCAAAACAACCTTATGTCATGGAAATGGCACATGGGGAAAAGCAAAACCCGGATAAGCTGTGAAGCTTGTGTAAGTGATGATAATACAACATATGTGCATATAAGTAAGATCAAATGATTAAATGTAAAAGTAGTGCTATGTCTACACAAGACTTTCCTCTGAATACTAGATCAATCTGTCAATCTGATTACCATCATTATCATGTCATCATTCTCTTCGAATTATGACTCACCACTCACCTTTCATCATTTTTGAATTAATACAAAGATTCGATTGCCAAATATTTTATAACTTAACCACCATACCACTCATTAAATGCATATAGGAGTGGTTCTTAATTATGAATCTCACCACACGTCTTTCAAGATAATTATTAGTCATGACACAACTTGAAGTTGTGTAGGAATAACATACCATCGTAAATACATTCACGTGTAAGAATGAGATTGGTATCCTTTTCAACATTGCATCTACTTTTGTGTCGAGTAGGAATGAGTTACATCTGACTCTTCTTTTTTAGGCAACACCATCATATAAATTATTTGATTCATTCGTTACTTCTAGCTAGATTGAGCCACACATGCCTTCAATCTTTTCTTTCTATGTGTAACAACATACTAAGTCTAGGACAATAGAGAGACATAGTTTGGCCGAAGCCTACAAAGGTAACCAAATAGTATGTGACCCTCAATGCGGATTAACCAAGCAGATTCACTTCTACGAACATTGATAGGTAGTGATTACCCATTGCGAATTAACCAAGCATGATCATCCCTAAATTACGTATGTTCATACCTAGGTAATGAAGATCGCCCAATGTGAATTAACCAGGCGCGATCCTAGGGTTGCTCAATGCAGATTAACCAAGTGCAACCTTCAAATGGTATGGTCCCGTAAGGCGAATTAACCATGTGGGACCATCCATGTGATTCTGATTCGATGCCACATCACTCCTGTACTTGGTTAGCGATCATCTACTAGCCTTCATATTTCACAATTATTTCAAGCATAACATAGATATATTTCTGATAACAATATCAAGTAAACATATTATAGTGGCACATATTTCCATAAAACATTTGCAAATCCATGTTATATCCACATAATATATAACAAGGAAGTTCTCATAGGTAATAACCGTATCACATTATATTAAAGTCACTCACCTGGGTCCTTGCCATTTCTAGATTCACCGTCATTGCTCCAAAGAACCTAATACAATACATAAAACCCCACTTAGGAAACTTAGTAAAACCGACATGCAAAACTAGGCATAATGCTACTTGCACATAAATCAAGATGCACGTCAACTAGGAATGACATGTTATCGCATATTTGTTAATTACAAAAATCATACGACGATACAATTATCCCAAAATTGAATAATCAAACCATCGTATCAAATTTCAACAAACAGGCCTTGGATATGGGCTCAGAACATTAAGAACTTCTCGCTGTCCAAAATCCATGAAACTTAGTTTTCCCACGCACCGCCACAAGTGCTGCCACACGTGGTGGTTCTTAGTGACCCAGTTTTCCAACATACTACAAATTCTACCCAAATTTTACAAAAAGGTAGATCTCAACACAAGGATCAATTTTTATATATGCAACGAAGTTCAAAAGTGGACGAAAGATCCGGTAAAGTCAGCGGGTGCCTAAAACTTCCTAGATTCAATTTGCCATCTATGGTGGTACAAAATGGTCAAGGTTAGTCAAGTTTTACTCTTGGAATGAAAGACTATAGAGCTCGGTGGTTGCGTTGGTCATCGCTTCGTTGATTTGTCGGAAAAATGAAAAAGGTGTCCAGACTCATTTTGGAATCACCAGATTCCTTGACCATGCCCCACCACATGTGTTGGTTAAAAAGGTTGGTTCTTGGGTGGGTTTTTTAGAGGGGAGTGAGAGCTTCAAAATGGTGGTGGTGGCGGCGTTGAAAAATCTGTCAGAGTTAGTCGGAATCGGCGTTGGAAAATGAATGGTTGCGCGGGTCACAATTTGGGTTGGATTTCAAGGTTTTGG
The DNA here is from genome assembly GCF_963583255.1 of Pyrus communis. Classification (NCBI taxonomy): domain Eukaryota; kingdom Viridiplantae; phylum Streptophyta; class Magnoliopsida; order Rosales; family Rosaceae; genus Pyrus; species Pyrus communis. The sequence goes on along the minus strand of NC_084809.1, from coordinate 22,395,538 downwards.
GCTGACTTTCCAAATTTGGAAAGTGATTTTCTTTATTTTTGTCAAAGGGTAAACTTTACTAGATTCTAATTGAAACGTTTACGTCTTCGGCAATTAGTATTAAGTCAATTATATAATAAAAAAAAAACTTATTTATGAACTTTAATAAAATAAAATAAAAAGTACTGCATTGAATTTGAATAAAAAATTAAAGTCAAAAGTCAAAACTATATTACTATGACAAAATGATGTGCATATAATGTGCATGTCCGATTTGGGTAAACCCAATGGTAGGGTTTGTGGGTCATTGTGCCACTTTGTGGTCATGATAAGTTTAGTAGTTGTGCATGTACGTTGATGTACATGCACTCTTTATGTGATAGGATTGGCAATTTGAAAGCCTTAATTTGAAGGCCCTAATTTCACATATATGTACTTACTCTAATTTGAAGTCCTAATTTCTCGATTATTAATTGATTACAAATTTTTGGACAAAATGTACATATTATGAGCATGCCATATGCATGGTGTACGTATAATGCGCATATATTGTGCATATAATGTATATATAACGTGCATATAATGTGCACAATGTGCATATTGTGCATGTATGTGCATACAGTAATTTGAAAAGGGACTTTTGGGACATGCTTAGGTCAAGCACAAGACCTGTACAACGCCTAACATACCTGTTGACCCTAAAAATTACAAAACCTACGTGGCGCGCAGGCCGAGTAACTAATAAGCTAACTACGTCCTTCGGTCGAATGCGGGGCGTGCCAACTCGTCGGCCGAGTCTGGCCAAGGAGTAAAATTTGTTGATGTAGCTTTGAGCGCGTCGCTGACTTCTTTAACTTGCGATTGCGACCGAGGAAGGAACACTATCGGTCTCTGGGTTCTACAGCCTGAAGACAAGGCTGCTAATTCTGCGGAGTTCACAAATCGTCCGAGCCCGATTCGGTCACTGTGATTATATTCGTGAGAGTATAAGCACGTCGAATCGAGACCAAGGTGTATGGGCACAAGTACTCGAACGTGATGTGTGTCTTGATGGTAAACGTAGTTCGGCCGTCGGAATGCCGAACCCTGAAACTCACTTGTGAGTATCCAATCATAAAACCACTCGGCGACCAGTACGCCGAGCAATGTAATTCGTAACACCTAACTATGCCGAGAAAGCTAGCAAGGTGACCTCTGCCAACAAAGGTTCGAAAACCTTTCTCGACCGAGACTTGGATAGATAATCGGTCGACCTCGACGCAGTGCTGTTTATCCAAACTGAAGATGCTTCTCGGTCGGCTGATTCTGCGGCAGCAGTGCTGTTTATCCAAACTGAAGGTGCTCGCCGGGCGCTTCCACAGTGCTGTTTATCCAAACTGAAGGTGTGTCGGCAGGAAAAGAAAAGGAAAAAATCTCAAGGTGTTGAGAGGTTTTGCGCAGGGCAATTGTATGCTGATTTGAAGGTCCTTTCTGCTTGCATGATTTCTTGTATTTATAGTGCCCCATTCCTTGAAACCGACTCCGATTTGGATTGGGAGTCCTTGTCCTATTTCGCTTCTTCTTCGAACAAACCTACTCCTACTGGGATTCTGAATTTTCCTTCTTTTCGGGACTTCATTCCTTGCTGGTCGAGAATCCTAGTTGCACCAGGACTTCCTCGACCTTTCTATTTATCTGGACTACTTCTGATGGGATTTGGCCAACCCTGCCAGCTGGCCCGGGCCTTATTATTCGGCCCATAGTATTTATCATCTCCTTGGGCCGAGCACATCCTGCTGCCCGACCCAGCAATAATATTTCGGGCCCAAACAATACCCCAACCTCAATCGAGACGTGTTGGCCATCACGTGAGGGTGATGTAACCATGTACGATGTGTGGAAGTGGTAATGATATGAAAATACGATTAAATAAAGACTACTAGTCATCTTACCTTAGACTAGCTTATAAGTACCATTGAAAGTGATTAGAGTAAAGATACACACAACCAGAGCATAGGTATCGAAGTGCAGTCCAGAAGACTAAGTAATAATTATACAGAACATAAAGAAACCCTACATTGATGGATGTCTATCAGAACCGCCGAAGATTCCTCGTAAGCCACCAACGCCGAAGTTTACCTAGAACCTGGAGGGGCGCAAAATAGAAAATGTGAGTTGGCAAAAACTAAGCTTTTCAAAACCATTTATCTTCCCAAAAGTTATGACCCCTCACAGTAAAACCCGTATAAGTTTCCCAGAAAATAATGTTGTATATATATAAAAACTATGCTTGAGAATAACAAACCATGTGTATGCCATGTCAATCATCTCAACCATGAATAAGTGAGCCAGGTGAATTGTACTAGTATAAAGTGATATATCAGTTGAAGTCACACCTAACGTGACCTGTACAACTGAATCTATAACTCAACAATTAAATCAAATCCTGCACACCAGTCGGAACTACCAATGTGGTCTGTACGACAGGCTAGGTGTAAATAAATACACTCAAGTGCTATGATCACATGAAGGTTGTGTGAAGTATCGCAATTAACTTATGAGTCGGAACCACCTAATGTCGTATGTACGACAGGTTGGCACCTGCCTTGGATCCAAGGTAAGCATGTGGTGCGGGAGATGAACGATCACATGAAGGCTAGGCCTTGACTTCAGGCGGAGCACTAACACCGAGGTGCAGGATATAAATCACTAAATGCAATCCAACATAATTATGCACAACATCACCACTACCATTAAAATATACTCACCTGAGGCTTACCTGAGCGTCTGCAACATTAAGTAGTAATATACACAACTATACAAATGCATATTCTAGTATGTACTGCATACGATATGGCATTTAAAACCTAACAACCATTTAAACAGTTTCTAGAAACATAAGGCGCATATATATATATATATACATATATGAAATGTTGATTTGTTTATACATGCTTTACTTCTGCACTCTTGATTCTATGAACGGTTTTACCGCCTACTAGTTCCGCCCCATTTGGTATCAGAGCCAAGTGGTTGGTAATTGCATTAACATCTATCTGATTTACTTCCGATATTCACATTCTTTTATCCTATCTGCAATTTCTTATTTGTCAGTCCTCAGTTCTTCAAACTCTCAACCAAACAGTAAAGCGTGGTCCAAACAGTAAGGCCCGAGGAGAGGCATGAGCAGAGCGCATGAGCGGGGAAAGGGTTTAGACACACGAGGAAGGTGAATCATTTAAGTATTGCATATAGTATATTAGTTTTGTGTTTATCATAAGTAGATTGCTTAGATCTAATTTAATGGCCAGCACTAGCTCCAGATCCAACTTAGGAACTATACCAGACATTGTAAATGAAGAACAGAAGCTTGATTTTCAAACTGGTGAAAGTATTGATTTTGGTGATTGGAATATTCCAAAAATTTCAAGCAAAAATATTTACAAGAAAAAATGGTCTTTGACCTCTTTCAAATCCGAACATCATGTTAAAACAGTTGAGAAGGCTTATGCTCTTAGCAAAGAACATGAGATTTGTCAATTATTTTCTCCCGAACAAATTAAATCCTATAGGAAAGATGGTCACAACTATATTCATATTGGTTTGGTTCAAATAGCTGTTAAACCATTAACAAGAAAAGGTCTTAATACCTCTATTCTTTTGTGTCTCCGAGATGCTAGATTCACTGACTTCAGTGATAGCATACTTGGAATGATTGAATCCAGTCTTTACAACGGACCTATCCATTTTTATTGTTTTCCAGATCTCACCATAAGTCTTTCAGATCCACACATGCTGAAAGCACTCACACTCAATATCAAAACTTCAGGATACCAAGTCCTAGAAGGAACACAGCCTTTGGCACTTATTTACAGAGTTTATTACAAAGTCACTGGCACAAATATGAATTTTCAAGCCTTAACCAAAAGTCCTCGAAACCACTCTTTTAATTCAAACAGCTCAAGAAAATGCAAACATAAAAGTCCCGAGAACCATTAGGTGGTCAGACATCAGTCTACCTTCGGATTGGTGTTTAATTAACGAAAGCAAGACAGTAGCTATACAATACAGCCTTGTCAATCTTGACAATGTTGAGCAATATTTTGATGGTACGGTAAAAATTAATTTCGATCGTCCAGCAAGAAGATCTTGCGAATCAGCGCATTCGCATAAATCTTTTCCTTCTGGTAGAAATTCTTTTTCTGGATCCACATCAACCGATAGATTGGGTCGAGATCAAGATTTAATCAAGTCTTTAGTAAATAAAAAATTAAAGGAGCAAGAAGCCAACTTGGCTGCTGCCCAACAAGAATTAATCAATGATTTAATTAAATTAAAGGTCTGTAGACACCTCTTCACAAGTAGCACATCCTGTTTATCAACCTCCAAATCAAGAAGAACCAACTTCACCTACAGCCTCTGATTTTGAAACAACATCGGTGAATCACCAATTACTTGTTTTAAACAAACCATAAAAAATCCGATGGAGGAAGCTCAAAGCTGACATCGACTCTGTTGAAAATATTCCCAGAAGAAATGTGTTCAGAAAAAAGTATTATGATGAAGAAAAGTTAGCTATTTATGCTGAATGGAAAGCTTTTGTAGAGCAATACCAATTTGAAATATCTTTCTTTGATTTCCTTGAAAAACACTATGAAACCAAAAACAAACTTACGGTTGTTACCAAAGAAAATTGGGTTAAGGAAGACAAAACTTTGGTTTCTTCCAGTCATCCTCCCAAAGAAACTATTTTGATTTCCACTGGCAATACCAACATTTCAGCCACTCCTTTCAAAATTCCAAAAGAAGATGCATGTTTCAAATCTGTCATTAAACAGAACAATTTTATAAACCAGAGTCTTCATACCATTGGAAAACAGTTAGATAAAATTGAAACAAAAATCGACAAATTGTCTCAGCCAAAATCTTTTGAAAAAGAAAAACCATTAGTGAATTTCACTGATGCTTCTTTAAGTTCTACTGCTTTAAAGTCAATGACTACTATGCAAAAAATAGACCAGATGCTCAATGAGCTCAAAAAAGAGAAAGTTGTTAATGTTTTGCAAAACCATGATGTTTCTGTTGAAGAAGAAAAAACAGTTACTTCAAACTCTTCTCAGGACACAGAAACTGATACTTCTATTCAAAAAATTGAAAATTCTTTTCAAAATATTCATCTTCAACCAACTTTTGATCTTAAGCATATTCATACTAATCCAGTCAACCCTACAACTCTTACAAAAAACTGGTATCCCAGACCAACACCCCCAGATCTTCAGTTTGGAGAAAGAAACATTCAAAATCAATTTTCAGTCTCTGCTGACAAACTCTATGAATGGAATATAGATGGATTGTCAGAACAAGAACTTCTCAACAAACTCCAACACATGTCCATGGTTGCTAATAGCTACATTACTAATCACAGTCTTACACAAACACAGATCGTTGATCTCTTAGTCACTGGTTTTATAGGAATGCTTCATTCCTGGTGGGAGAAGCACTTAACTTCTTAGTCCAGAGATGAGATACGCCATGCGATTAAAAAAGATGAGGAAGGACTCCCCATCTTTGATGAAACTATAGGACAAGGAATACCTGATGGAGTAAATACCTTACCCTACACTATTATAGAACACTTTATAGGAACACCTAGTAATGTCACCACTAGAATTCACGACCAACTGGGTAATTTAAGGTGCCCAACCTTAAGTGATTTCAGATGCTATAAAGACGTTTTTATGTCCAGAGTCATGCTTAGAGAAGATAGTAATCAACCTTTTTGGAAAGAAAAATTTATTAACGGATTACCAAATCTTTTTGCTCACAAAATCCGAAATGTTTTAGTAAATGAAGAAGGTATCATACCTTATCATACCCTTACTTATGGGAACATAGTTATTGTTATCCAGAAGGAAGGATTGAAAATGTGTATTGATATGAAAATTTCAAACACTTACCGAAGAACAGGACAGTTCTTCTTCAAACTGCGATTTTGATGCTCACTCGAGCAAAGCTCCTTCACAAGATTTAGTCTTAGGTCTTTTAAACAAAATAAGAATTAGAAAATGGTATTCTAAAATCAAGATAATAATCGAAGATTTTCATTTAGAAACCATAGCATTAATTGATTCGGGTGCAGACTTGAATTGCATTCAAGAAAGGTTAATTCCTACTAAGTATTATCACAAGTCTACTGAAGTACTTAGTGCTGCAAATCAATCCCCGATGAAGTTAAAGTATGAAATTCCTAAAGCCGATGTTTGTCAAAACAATGTTTGTTTTAAAACTCCATTTGTTTTAATCAAAAATATTTCTGATCCAGTTATATTGGGACTCCCTTTCATTGCTTTGATTTATCCTTTTAAAGTTCATCATAACCGTATCACTACGAATGTTTTAGGTCAAAAAATTACCCTTGAGTTCTGCATGGAAACAGACCTCAAAAAATTAAAACAACTTTAAAAAGACAGTGTCTCCAAAACTCTTAACCAAATCAATGCAAAAACTCAACAGATTAATTTCTTACAAGAAGAAACTAAACACAAAAGAATTGAAGAACAGCTAACAAATAAGTCTTTGTTAGAATCCATTAGCCAGTTTTGTGATAAACTTGCTAAGGAAATCTGTTCAGATATCCCAAATGCTTTTTGGCACAGAAAACAATATATTGTTAAACTTCCTTATGTTAAGGATTTCAATGAGTCAAAAATACCCACAAAAGAACGACCTATTCAAATGAATCAAGAAGTTTTAGAGTTTTGTAAAATAGAAATTAACCAACTTCTGGAAAAAGGAATTATTCGAAAAAGTAAATCCCCATGGTCATGCCCTGCTTTTTATGTCCAGAAAAACGCTGAATTAGAAAGAGGCACTCCAAGATTGGTTATTAACTATAAACCTTTGAATGATGTTTTGGAATGGATTCGGTATCCAATCCCCAACAAAAGAGATTTGATAAAGAGACTTTCTCAAGCAACTATTTTTTCTAAATTTGATATGAAATCAGGTTTTTGACAAATTCAAATTCATGAATCTGATAAATACAAAACTGCTTTTGTTACTCCTTTCGGACACTAAGAATGGAATGTAATGCCTTTCTGCCCATAGATCGAGTCATCCAGTTTGCTGAAAAATTCCCAGATCAGATCACTGATAAAACTCAACTTCAGCGTTTTCTTTCTGAATTTTATCCTCATCTTCGGCAACAATGCAAACCTTTATTTGATCGTCTCAAGGAGAATCCTCCATCATGGTCTCAAATTCATACTTCTATTATTAAACAGATGAAAAATCATGTCAAGACTTTGCCTTGCCTTGGCATTCCAACTCCCAACTCATTCAAGATAGTTGAAACCGATGCATCTGACATTGGTTATGGAGGTATCCTCAAGCAGAAAACTTCTTCCGAAGCTCGTGAACAAATTGTTCGTTTCCATTCAGGAGTTTGGAATCCTACTCAACATAATTATAGTACTATTAAGAAAGAAATATTATTTATTGTATTATGCGTTAGCAAATTTCAAGATGATTTATTAAATCAAAAATTTTTGGTTCGAGTTGAATGCAAATCTGCAAAACATGTTCTACAAAAAGATGTTCAAAACATTGCATCAAAACAGATTTTTGCACGATGGCAAGCCATATTAAGTATTTTTTATTTTGAAATTGAATACATTAAAGGCAGCCAGAATTGCATCCCAGATTTTCTAACAAGAGAATTTTATAGGGGAAGAATGGGTACTAATCAGAGAAGACTTCCAGCTACTCTCGCCCCAAGCCCAGCACCAGTACATAGGAATCTATTCCCGATTCCTCATCGGCCTTAGCCATCACAAACAGATTTACCCCCTTAGGATGAACTATAAGAAATATCCGTCCAAACTACCAAACAGCATGAGCTACCCCTTATGATCCTTATTCTTCAGTTCGATCTCCATCTCCTTCAATTCCAGAAACACCTAGCTTTGCTAAAACGTCACCTTATCTCCAAAATCCAAACTCAGAAAGGCTTTTTAGCATTCCCCATCACATTGATAAAAATCAACCTCCAAAGTGCATTGCCAAACTTCTCCTTCCCCCGAATTACCACTTTCTTCCAACCGAATCTTACAAAAGTCTTAAATATTACCAAGCCATTCTCTCTGAGACAGAAAGCATTGCTATCAAACCTATTTTCAGTACCACCCAAGAAAACAAAATACTGTATCATTCTCTCCACATCAGAAAATTCCTTACTGAGCAAGAATGGGGAATTCCCCTTTACCATACCAAACCCCTTCATTCCCAACATGTTCTCATCCCGAACAATCATTAAAATTATTATGATTATATCCAAGCATGGACTAACATTTTCCTCCACCAAACAGCTGATTTTAGTCACTTTATGGTTTTTAACCTTTGATAAAAATTTCAAGTTGAGATTTCCAACATGGTTTCCAGAATGGTGGGCTACTCATGGCCCAAATGTCTCTCTCATTCCAGATGACCTTCGTCAAGCACTCATCAACAGGTTTCAGAACAAATTTGATCGTAGTCGTTTCGACAGCAGGGTTTCCCTCTTCTCTCTGTTCATGGCCAAGTACAAGATCCCGTGGATCCTGAAATGGAACTTCGAAGCAGACAATGGTGGCATTTACAGAACCCGGTGGGTGAAATGGAGGGACAAATTCAACCATCAGAAAATTATTGATTTAGTAAAATCAGAATTTCCTCAGGTCCCAGCTCCATCAATTTCTGCACCTTCAGCACAGGCTTTGCCAGATAACCAGCAATTTCCTGAATTACCAAAAGCTCAGGAACCAGTACAGTCTCTTTCAAACATCAGCCCGTCATCCTCTCTTAAGGGAAAATCAAAGTGTTCCAAATCCTCCAGTGCCAAGAAGAAGGAAAAGTCATCTAAATCTTTTTAACTCCTGGATTTGGCCCAACAGCTTATGGCAGAAGCAGCAATACTTCATAAAAGAGGAAGTTCAGACTCAGACTCAGATGCTTCTGATGCTTCGTCTCAGCTTCCCGCCAAGTGGGCATTTTTCCCGGATGATCAAGATCCATTTGAATTTTGAATTTCAGAAGTGTAATAATTTCCCATGTGATCGTATCCGAAACAACATCATGAGCAGTAGCTGTCATCATTTTAGTTTCCAGACAAGTCGCTATTCACCAATAGTGAAAAGCAGACAAATCACTGTTCTTCCAGCTTTTCTGAAGACACAGCGTGAATCCACAGTGAATTTTCATAATTTGCCAGCCTTTTCTAGCTCCCAGCACATGCAAGCGGGATTCCTGGCTCAATTATCCTAGCCTCAATCATTTCACTCAGCAGGATATAAGGAAGGCTCATTCTCAGAGCAAGGGGACTTTAGTCGAAAAAAGAATTCTTTGCGTATTCGAAAGAACAGAGAAATCTTCAGTGAAATATCAAACACTTGTAATACATATTATTATTATCAAGGATGCCTGCGAGCTCCACTTTGTTTGTGTTCATCGTCTGCCATTAGGCAAAACAGTTTGTAACTTGCAGTAAGTTTTAATAAAAACTTATTTTCAAAACCTAGCTGCATCATTAATTTTAATTCATTATTTTCATGGAAATATCATCTATGTTTAATTTGATTTTATGTTTTCATGTTATTATCTGTCATCCATGGATATTCCGTTTCAATCAACCCTATTTCTTCCTCATTCAATATATTGAAATGTTGATTTGTTTATACATGCTTTACTTCGGCACTCTTGATTCTATGGACGGTTTTACCGCCTATTAGTTCCGCCCTATTTGGTATCAGAGCCAAGTGGTTGGTAATTGCATTAGCATCTATCTGATTTACTTCCGATATTCACACTCTGTTATCCTATCTACAATTTCTTATTTGTCAGTCCTTCGTTCTTCAAACTCTTAACCAAACAGTAAGGCGTGGTCCAAACAGTAAAGCCCGAGGAGAGGCATGAGCAGAGCGCATGAGCGGGGAAAGGGTTTAGACACACGAGGAAGGTGAATCATTTAAGTATTGCATATAGTATATTAGTTTTGTGTTTATCACGAGTATATTGCTTAGATCTAATCCAATGGCCAACACTAGCTTCAGATCCAACTTAGGAACTATACCAGACATTGTAAATGAAGAACAAAAGCTTGATTTTCAAACTGATGAAAGTATTGATTTTGGTGATTGGAATATTCCAAAAATTTCAAGCAAAAATATTTACAAGAAAAAATGGTCTTTGACCTCTTTCAAATCCGAACATCATGTTAAAACAGTTGAGAAGGCTTATGCTCTTAGCAAAGAACATGAGACTTGTCAATTATTTTCTCCCGAACAAATTAAATCCCATAGGAAAGATGATCACAACTATATTCATATTGGTTTGGTTCAAATAGCTGTTAAACCATTAACAAGAAAAGGTCTTAATACCTCTATTCTTTTGTGTCTCCGAGATGCTAGATTCACTGACTTCAGTGATAGCATACTTGGAATGATTGAATCCAGTCTTTACAACGGACCTATCCATTTTGATTGTTTTCCAGATCTCACCATAAGTCTTTCAGATCTACACATGCTGAAAGCACTCACACTCAATATCAAAACTTCAGGATACCAAGTCCTAAAAGGAACACAGCCTTGGGCACTTATTTACAGAGTTTATTACAAAGTCACTGGCACAAATATGCATTTTCAAGCTTTAACCAAAAGTCCTCGAAACCACACTCTTTTAATTCAAACAGCTCAAGAAAATGCAAACATAAAAGTCCCAAGAACCATTAGGTGGTCAGACATCAGTCTACCTTCGGATTGGTGTTTAATTAACGAAAGCAAGCTAGTAGCTATACAAAACAGCCTTGTCAATCTTGACAATGTTGAGCAATATTTTGATGGTACGGTAAAAATTAATTTTTATCGTCCAGCAAGAAGATCTTGCGAATCAGCGCATTCGCATAAATCATTTGCTTCTAGTAAAAATTCTTTTTCTGGATCAACATCAACCAATAGATTGGGTCAAGATCTAGATTTAATCAAGTCTTTAGTAAATAAAAAATTAAAGGAGCAAGAAGCCAACTCGGCTGCTGCCCAACAAGAATTAATCAATGATTTAATTAAATTAAAGTCTATAGACACCTCTTCACAAGTAGCACATCCTGTTTATCAACCTCCAAATCAAGAAGAACCAACTTCACCTACAGCCTCTGATTTTGAAACAACATCGGTGAATCACCAATTACTTGTTTTAAACAAACCATACAAAATTCGATGGAGGAAGCTCAAAGCTGACATCGAATCTGTTGAAAATATTCTCAGAAGAAATGTTTTCAGAAAAAAGTATTCTGATGAAGAAAAGTTAGCTATTTATGCTGAATTGAAAGCTTTTGTAGAGCAATACCAATTTGAAATATCTTTCTTTGATTTCATTGAAAAACACGATCAAACCAAAAACAAACTTACGGTTGTTACCAAAGAAAATTGGGTTAAGGAAGACAAAACTTTGGTTTCTTCCAGTCATCCTCCCAAAGAAACTATTTTGATTTCCACTGGCAATACCAACATTTCTGCCACTCCTTTCAAAATTCCAAAAGAAGATGCAGGTTTTAAATCTGTCATTGAGCAGAATAATTTTACAAACCAGAGTCTTCATACTATTGGAAAACAGTTAGATAAAATTGAAACCAAAATTGACAAATTGTCACAGCCAAAATCTTTTCAAAAAGAAAAGCCATTAGTGAATTTCACTGATACTTCTTCAAGTTCTACTGCTTTAAAGTCAATGACTACTATGCAAAAAATGGACCAGATGCTCAATCAGCTCAAAAAAGAGAAAGTTGTTAATGTTTTGCAAAACCATGCTGTTTCTGTTGAAGAAGAAAAAACAGTTACTTCAAACTCTTCTCAGGACACAGAAATTGATACTTCTATTCAAAAATTGAAAATGCTTTTCAAAATATTCATCTTCAACCAACTTTTGATCTTAAGCGTATTCGTACTAATCCAGTCAACCCTACAACTCTTACAAAAAACTGGTATCCCACACCAACACCCCCAGATCTTCAGTTTGAAGAAAGAAACATTCAAAATCAATTTTCAGTCTCTGCTGACAAACTCTATGAATGGAATATAGATGGATTGTCAGAACAAGAACTTCTCAACAAACTCCAACACATGTCCATGGTTGCTAATAGCTACATTACTAATCACAGTCTTACACAAACACAGATCGTTGATCTCTTAGTCACTGGTTTTACAGGAATGCTTCATTCCTGGTGGGAGAACCACTTAACTTCTCAGTCCAGAGATGAGATACGCCATGCAGTTAAAAAAGATGAGGAAGGACTCCCCATCTTTGATGAAACTATAGGACAAAGAATACCTGATGGAGTAAATACCTTACTTTACACCATTATAGAACATTTTATAGGAACACCAAGTAATGTCACTACTAGAGTTCACGACCAACTGAGTAACTTAAGGTGCCCAACCTTAAGTGATTTCAGATGGTATAAAGATGTTTTTATGTCTAGAGTCATGCTTCGCGAAGATAGTAATCAACCGTTTTGGAAAGAAAAATTTATTAATGGATTACCAAACCTTTTTGCTCATAAAATACAAAATGTTTTAGTAAACGAAGAAGGTATCATACCTTATCATACCCTTACTTATGGGAACATAGTTAATGTTATCCAGAAGGAAGGCTTGAAAATGTGTATCGATATGAAAATTTCTAAACAGGTCAATAAAGACAAATCCATTGCCAAATTCGTACTCGGAACGTTTTGAGAACAATATGGTTTACCTCCTATAGCCCCTTCACACAAGAAGAAGAAAGCTCAGCACACGAGTAAGTATTCTGAACCACACTCCAGGTATCATATGTATAAGCCAAGGTCATCCACCAAACCTTTCCAATCCAACATGTTTTATAAAAACCCTAAAAAGAAATCTTTTCAAAAATCTAACAAACTGCGTCAAGCTAAAAAGGGAAAATGCTACAAATGTGGCAAATTTGGTCATTATGCTAATGAATGTAAAGTTAAGAAAGCAATTAATCAGCTGAAAATCTCTGATGAAGAGAAAGTACAGCTTATCCAGGTTTTAGAACTCAGAAATACCGATTCTAGTCAATCAGATAAGGATTTGGAATTATCCTTTTCTGATCATAGCAGTTCTAGTGAAGTTTCTTCGCCAAACATCAGATTCGGTTGCACAAACGCTTGTTGTAACAAAATATTAGTGTTTAATAAGCAAGAAGAACAAGAAGAATTTTTAGTTGAATTAATAAGCAAAGTCAATGACTCAGAGTTGAAATCTTTTTATTTAAAGAAATTTAAAAAGTTGATTTCACATCAAGAACCAGGCACTAGCCAAACACCAAGTCAAAAGATTTCTCTCAGCACCACTTTGGAAAGGTTCAGTAGACCTAAAAAGGAAATCACCATTAAAGATTTGCAAACAAAAGTCAATCAAATCAAATCGGAAATTAGGTTTCTAAAGTCCGAAAACACAGAAATCTGTTCACATCTCAGTACAGTCCGTACTCAGACACTTGCCGAAGAACAGGACAGTTCTTCTTCAAACTCCGATTCTGATGCTTACTCGAGCAAAGCTTCTTCAAAAGATTTAGTTTTAAGTCTTTCAGACAAAATTAGGATTAGAAAATGGTATTCCAAAATCAAGATAATAATCCAAGATTTTCATTTAGAAACCATAACATTAATTGATTCGGGTGCAGACTTGAATTGCATTCAAGAAGGGTTAATTCCTACTAAGTATTATCACAAGTCTACTGAAGTACTTAGTGCTGAAAATCAATCCCCGATGAAGTTAAAGTATGAAATTCCTAAAGCCCATGTTTGTCAAAACAATGTTTGTTTTAAAACTCCATTTGTTTTAATCAAAAATATTTCTGATCCAGTTATATTGGGACTCCCTTTCATTGCTTTGATTTATCCTTTTAAAGTTCATCATAACCGTATCACTACGAATGTTTTAGGTCAAAAAATTACCTTTGAGTTATGCATGGAAACAGACCTCAAAAAATTAAAACAACTTCAAAAAGACAGTGTCTCCAAAACTCTTAACCAAATCAATGCAAAAACTCAACAGATTAATTTCTTACAAGAAGAAATTAAACACAAAAGAATTGAAGAACAGCTAACAAATAAGTCTTTGTTAGAATCCATTAGCCAATTTTCTGATAAACTTGCTAAGGGAATCTGTTCAGATATCCCCAATGCTTTTTGGCACAGAAAACAATATATTGTTAAACTTCCTTATGTTAAGGATTTCAATGAGTCAAAAATTCCCACAAAAGCACGACCTATTCAAATGAATCAAGAAGTTTTAGAGTTTTGTAAAACAGAAATTAACCAGCTTCTGGAAAAATGAATTATCCGAAAAAGTAAATCTCCATGGTCATGCCCTACTTTTTATGTCCAGAAAAATACTGAATTAGAAAGAGGCACTCCAAGATTGGTTATTAACTATAAATCTTTGAATGATGTTTTGGAATGAATTCGGTATCCAATCCCCAACAAAAGATATTTGATAAAGCGACTTTCTCAAGCAACTATTTTTTCTAAATTTGATATGAAATCAGGTTTTTGGCAAATTCAAATTCATGAATCTGATAAATACAAAACTGCTTTTGTTACTCCTTTCGGACACTATGAATGGAATGTAATGCCTTTCGGCCTGAAAAATGCACCAACTGAATTTCAAAATATAATGAATCATATTTTCAATCAATATAGTCATTTTTCAATTGTTTATATTGATGATGTTTTAATATTTTCAAAATCAATAGATGAACATTGGAAGCATTTGCATTTATTCACTAGAATCATTAAGACTAATGGGTTAGTTGTTTCAGCTACGAAGATTAAGTTATTCCAAACCAAGATTAGATTTTTAGGATACCATATCCATAGATCTACCATTCAACCCATAGATCGAGTCATCCTGTTTGCTGAAAAATTCCCAGATCAGATCACTGATAAAACTCAACTTCAGCGTTTTCTTTCTGAATTTTATCCTCATCTTCGACAACAATGCAAACCTTTATTTGATCGTCTCAAGGAGAATCCTCCATCATGGTCTCAAATTCATACTTCTATTATTAAACAGATGAAAAATCATGTCAAGACTTTGCCTTGCCTTGGCATTCCAACTCCCAACTCATTCAAGATAGTTGAAACCGATGCATCTGACATTGGTTATGGAGGTATCCTCAAGCAGAAAACTTCTTCCGAAGCTCCTGAACAAATTGTTCGTTTCCATTCAGGAGTTTGGAATCCTACTCAACATAATTATAGTACTATTAAGAAAGAAATATTATCTATTGTATTATGCATTAGCAAATTTCAAGATGATTTATTAAATCAAAAATTTTTGGTTCGAGTTGATTGCAAATCTGCAAAACATGTTCTACAAAAAGATGTTCAAAACATTGCATCAAAACAGATTTTTGCACGCTGGCAAGCCATTTTAAGTATTTTTTATTTTGAAATTGAATACATTAAAGGCAGCCAGAATTGCATCCCAGATTTTCTAACAAGAGAATTTTACAGGGGAAGAATGGGTACTAATCAGAGAAGACTTCCAGCTACTCTCACCCCAAGCCCAGCACCAGTAAAACAGGAATCTATTCCCGATTCCTCATTGGCCTTAGCCATCACAAACAGATTTACCCCCTTAGGATCAACTATAGGAAATATTCGTCCAAACTACCAAACAACATTTGCTACCCCTTATGATCCTTATTCTTCAATTCGATCTCCATCTCCTTCAATTCCAAAAACACCTAACTTTGCTAAAACATCACCTTATCTCCAAAATCCAAACTCAGAAAGGCTTTTTAGCATCCCCCATCACATTGATAAAAATCAACCTCCAAAGCGCATTGCCAAACTTCTCCTTCCCCCGAATTACCACTTTCTTCTAGTCGAATCTTACAAAAGTCTTAAATATTACCAAGCCATTCTCTCTGAGACAGAAAGCATTTCTATTAAGCCTATTTTCAGCACCACTCATACAAACAAAAGATTGTATCATTCTCTCCATATTGGAAAATTTCTCACTGAGCAAGAATGGGGAATTCCCCTTTACCATACCAAACCTCTTCATACCCAACATGTTCTCATCCCGAACAATCATTACAATTATTATGATTATATCGAAGCATGGACTAACATTTTCCTCCACCAAACAATTGATTTTAGTCACTTATGGTTTTTAACCTTTGATAAAATTTCAAGTTGAGATTCCCAGCATGGTTTCCAGAATGGTGGGCAACTCATGGCCCAAATATCTCTCTCATTCCAGATGACCTTCGTCAAGCAATCATCAACAGGTTTCAGAACATATTTGATCGTAGTCGTTTCGACAGCAGGGTTTCTCTCTTTTCTCTGTTCATGGCCAAGTACAAGATCCTGTGGATCCTGAAATGGAACTTCGAAGCAGACAATGGTGGCATTTACAGAACCCGGTGGGTGAAATGGTGGGACAAATTCAACCATCAGAAAATTATCGATTTAGTAAAATCAGAATTTCCTCAGGTCCCAACTCCATCAATTTCTGCACCTTCAACACAGGCTTTGTCAGATAACCAGCAATTTCCTGAATTACCAAAAGCTCAGGAACCAATACAGTCTCTTTCAGACACCAGCCCGTCATCCTCTCTTAAGGGAAAATCAAAGTCTTCCAAATCCTCCAGTGCCAAGAAGAAGGAAAAGTCATCCAAATCTTCTCAACTCCTGGATTTGGCCTAGCAGCTTATGGCAGAAGCAGCAATGCTTGATAAAAGAGGAAGTTCGACTCAGACTCAGATGCTTATGATGCTTCGTCCCAGCTTCCCGCCAAGTGGGTAGATCTCCCGGATGCCCAAGATCGATTTGAATTTTGAATTTCAGAAGTGTCATAATTTCCCATGTGATCGTATCCGAAACAGCATCATCAGCAGTAGCTGTCATCATTTCAGTTTCCAGACAAGTCACTATTCACCAACAGTGAAAAGCAGACAAATCACTGTTCTTCCAGCTTTTCTGAAGACACAGCGTGAATCCACAGTGAATTTTCATAATTCGCCAGCCTTTTCCAGCTCCCAGCACATGCAAGCGGGATTCCTGGCTCAATTATCCCAGCCTCAATCATTCCACTCAGCAGGATATAAAGAAGGCTCATTCTCAGAGCAAGGGGACTTTAGTCGAAAAAAGAATTCTCTGCGTATTCGAAAGAACAGAGAAATCTTCAGTGAAATATCAAACACTTGTAATACATATTATTATTATCAAGGAAGCCTGCGAGCTCCACTTTGTTTGTGTTCATCGTCTGCCATTAGGCAAAACAGTTTGTAACTTGCAGTAAGTTTTAATAAAAACTTATTTTCAAAACCTAGCTGCATCATTAATTTTAATTCATTATTTTCATGGAAATATCATCTATGTTTAATTTGATTTTATGTTTTCATGTTATTATCTGTCATCCATGGATATTCCGTTTCAATCAACCCTATTTCTTCCTCATTCAATATATTGAAATGTTGATTTGTTTATACATGCTTTACTTCGGCACTCTTGATTCTATGGACGGTTTTACCGAGTACTAGTTCCGCCCTATTTGGTATCAGAGCCAAGTGGTTGGTAATTGCATTAGCATCTATCTGATTTACTTCCGATATTCACATTCTTTTACCAAATGGGGCGGAACTAGTAGGCGGTAAAACCGTCCATAGAATCAAGAGTGCGGAAGTAAAGCATGTATAAACAAATCAACATTTCAATATATTGAATGAGGAAGAAATGGGGTTGATTGAAACGAAATATCCATGGATGACAGATAATAACATGAAAACATAAAATCAAATTAAACATAGATGATATTTCCATGAAAATAATGAATTAAAATTAATGATGCAGCTAGGTTTTGAAAATAAGTTTTTATTAAAACTTACTACAAGTTACAAACTGTTTTGCCTAATGGCAGATGATGAACACAAACAAAGTGGAGCTCGCAGGCATCCTTGATAATAATATGTATTACAAGTGTTTGATATTTCACTGAAGATTTCTCTGTTCTTTCGAATACGCAGAGAATTCTTTTTTCGACTAAAGTCCTCTTGCTCTGAGAATGAGCCCTCCTTAAATCCTGCTGAGTGGAATGATTGAGGCTGGGATAATTGAGCCGGGAATCCCTCTTGCAAGTGCTGGGAGTTGGAAAAGGCTGGCGAATTATGAAAATTCACTGTGTCTTCAAAAGCTGGATGAACAGTAAAATGTGTCTACTTTTACTGTTGTTGAATAGGGACTTGTCGAGAATCTGAAATGATGACAGCTACTGCTGATGATGCTGTTTCGGATACGATCATATAGGAAGTTATTACATTTTTGAAAATCAAAATTCAAAAGGATCTTGGGCATCTGGGATATCTGCCCACTTGTCGGGAAGCTGAGACGAAGCATCAGAAGCATCTGAGTCTGAATTCGAACTTCCTCTTTTCTGAAGCACTGTTGCTTCTGCCATAAGTTGCTGGGCCAAATCCAGGAGTTGAGAAGATTTGGATGACTTTTCCTTCTTCTTGGCACTGGAGGATTTGGAAGACTTTGATTTTCCCTTAAGAGAGGATGACGGGCTGATGTCTGAAAGAGACTATACTGGTTCCTGAGCTTTTGGTAATTCAGGAAATTGCTGGTTATCTGGCAAAGCCTGTGCTGAAGGTGTAGAAATTGATGGAGCTGGGACATGAGGAATTTCTGATTTTACTAAATCGATAATTTTCTGATGGTTGAATTTGTCCCACCATTTCACCCACCGGGTTTTGTAAATTCCACCATTGTCTGCTTCGAAGTTCCATTTCAGGATCCACGGGATCTTGTACTTGGCCATGAACAGATGAGAAGAGGGAAACCCTGCTGTCGAAAAGGCTACGATCAAATCTGTTCTGAAACCTGTTGATGAGTGCTTGACGAAGGTCATCTGAAATGAGAGAGACATTTGGGCCATGAGTTGCCCACCATTCTGGAAACCATGCTGGAAATCTCAACTTGAAATTTTTATCAAAGGTTAAAGACCATGAGTGACTAAAATCAGCTGTTTGGTGGAGGAAAATGTTAGTCCATGCTTGGATATAATCATAATAATTGTAATGATTGTTCGGGATGAGAACATGTTGGGTATGAAGAGGTTTGGTATGGTAGAGGGGAATTCCCCATTCTTGCTCTGTGAGAAATTTTCCAATATGGAGAGAATGATACAATATTTTGTTTGTATGAGTGGTGCTAAAAATAGGCTTAATAGAAATGCTTTCTGTCTTAGAGAGAATGGCTTGGTAATATTTAAGACTTTTGTAAGATTCGGTTGGAAGAAAGTGGTAATTCGGGGGAAGGAGAAGTTTGGCAATGCGCTCTGGAGGTTGATTTTTATCAATGTGATGGGGGATGCTAAAAGGCCTTTCTGAGTTTGGATTTTGGAGATAAGGTGATGTTTTAGCAAAGCTATGTGTTTTTGGAATTGAAGGAGATGGAGATCGAACTGAAGAATAAGGATCATAAGGGGTAGCAAATGCTGTTTGGTAGTTTGGACGGATATTTCCTATAGTTGATCCTAATGGGGTAAATCTGTTTGTGATGGCTAAGGTCGATGAGGAATCGGGAATAGATTCCTGTTTTACTGGTGTTGGGGTTGGGGTGAGAGTAGCTGGAAGTCTTCTCTGATTAGTACCCATTCTTCCCCTATAAAATTCTCTTGTTAGAAAATCTGGGATGCAATTCTGGCTGCCTTTAATGTATTCAATTTCAAAATAAAAAATACTTAAATGGCTTGCCAGCGTGCAAAAATCTGTTTTGATGCAATGTTTTGAACATCTTTTTGTAGAACATGTTTTTCAGATTTGCAATCAACTCGAACCAAAAATTTTTGATTTAATAAAGCATCTTGAAATTTGCTAATGCATAATACAATAGATAATATTTCTTTCTTAATTGTACTATAATTATGTTGAGTAGGATTCCAAACTCCTGAATGGAAACGAACAATTTGTTCAGGAGCTTCGGAAGAAGTTTTCTGCTTGAGGATACCTCCATAACCAATGTCAGATGCATCGGTTTCAACTATCTTGAATGAGTTGGGAGTTGGAATGCCAAGGCAAGGCAAAGTCTTGAGATGATTTTTCATCTGTTTAATAATAGAAGTATGAATTTGAGACCATGATGGAGGATTCTCCTTGAGACGATCAAATAAAGGTTTGCATTGTTGCCGAAGATGAGAATAAAATTATGAAACATAATTGAGAGATCCAAGAAAACGCTGAAGTTAAGTTTTATGAGTGATCTGATATAGGAATTTTTCAGCAAACTGGATGACTCGATCTATGGGTTGAATGGTAGATCTATGGATATGATATCCTAAAAATCTAACCTTGGTTTGGAATAACTTAATCTTGGTAGCTGAAACAACTAACCCATTAGTCTTAATGATTCTAGTGAAAAAATGCAAATGCTTCCAATGCTCATCTATTGATTTTGAAAAGATTAAAACATCATCAATATAAACAATTGAAAAATGACTATATGGATTGAAAATATCATTCATTACATTTTGAAATTCACTTGGTGCATTTTTCAGGCCGAAAGGCATTACATTCCATTCATAGTGTCCGAAAGGAGTAACAAAAGCAGTTTTGTATTTATCAGATTCATGAATTTGAATTTGCCAAAAACCTGATTTCATATCAAATTTAGAAAAAATAGTTGCTTGAGAAAGTCTCTTTATCAAATCTCTTTTGTTGGGGATTGGATACCGAATCCATTCCAAAACATCATTCAAAGGTTTATAGTTAATAACCAATCTTGGAATGCCTCTTTCTAATTCAGCATTTTTCTGGACATAAAAAGCAGGGCATGACCATGGGGATTTATTTTTTCAAATAATTCTTTTTTCGAATAATTTCTATTTTACAAAACTCTAAAACTTCTTGATTCATTTGAATAGGTCGTGCTTTTGTGGGTATTTTTGACTCATTGAAATCCTTAACATAAGGAAGTTTAACAATATATTGTTTTCTGTGCCAAAAAGCATTGGGGATATCTGAACAGATTTCCTTAGCAAGTTTATCAGAAAACTGGCTAATGGATTCTAACAAAGACTTATTTGTTAGTTGTTCTTCAATTCTTTTGTGTTTAATTTCTTCTTGTAAGAAATTAATCTGTTGAGTTTTTGCATTGATTTGGTTAAGAGTTTTGGAGACACTATCTTTTTGAAGTTGTTTTAATTTTTTGAGGTCTGTTTCCATGCAGAACTCAAAGGTAATTTTTTGACCTAAAACATTCGTAGTGATACGGTTATGATGAACTTTAAAATGATAAATCAAAGCAATGAAAGGGAGTCCCAATATAACTGGATCAGAAATATTTTTGATTAAAACAAATGGAGTTTTAAAACAAACATTGTTTTGACAAATATGGGCTTTAGGAATTTCATACTTTAACTTCATCGGGGATTGATTTGCAGCACTAAGTACTTCAGTAGACTTGTGATAATACTTAGTAGGAATTAACCCTTCATGAATGCAATTCAAGTCTGCACCTGAATCAATTAATGTTATGGTTTCTAAATGAAAATCTTCGATTATTATCTTGATTTTGGAATACAATTTTCTAATCCTGATTTTGTCTAAAAGACTTAAAACTAAATCTTTTGAAGAAGCTTTGCTCGAGTGAGTATCAGAATTGGAGTTCAAAGAAGAACTGTCCTGTTCTTCGACAAGCGTTTGAGTACGGACTCTACTGAGTTGAGAACGAATTTCTGTATTTTCGGACTTTAGAAACCTAATTTCCGATTTGATTTGATTGACTTCTTTTTGTAAATCTTTAATGGTGATTTCCTTTTTAGGTTTACTGAACCTTTCCAAAGTGCTGCTAAGAGAAATCTTTTGGCTTGGTGTTTGGCTAGTGCCTGGTTCTTGATGTGAAATCAACTTTTTAAATTTCTTTAAATAAGAAGATTTCAACTCTGAGTCATCGACTTTGCTTATTAATTCAACTAAAAATTGTTCTTGTTCTTCTTGCTTATAAAGCACTGATATTTTGTTACAACAAGCGTCTGTGCAACCGAATTTGATGTTTGGCGAAGAAACTTTACTAGAACTGCTATGATCAGAAGAGGATAATTCCAAATCCTTATCCGATTGACTAGAATCGGTATTTCTGAGTTCTAAAACCTGGATAAGCTGTACTTTCTCTTCATCAGAGATTTTCAGCTGATTAATTGCTTTCTTAACTTTACATTCATTAGCATAATGACTAAATTTGCCACATTTGTAGCATTTTCCCTTTTTAGCTTGACTCTGTTTGTTAGATTTTTGAAAAGATTTCTTTTTAGGGTTTTCATAAAACTTGTTGGATTGAAAAGGTTTGGTGGATGACCTTGGCTTATACCTATGATACCTGGAGTGTGGTTTAGAATACTTACTCGTGTGCTGAGCTTTCTTCTTCTTGTGTGAAGGGGCTATATGAGGTAAACCATATTGTTCACAAAACGTTCCGAGTTCGTATTTGGCAATGGATTTGTCTTTATTGACCTGTTTAGAAATTTTCATATCGATACACATTTTCAAGCCTTCCTTCTAGATAACATTATCTATGTTCCCATAAGTAAGGGTATGATAAGGTATGGTACCTTCTTCGTTTACTAAAACATTTCGTATTTTATGAGCAAAAAGGTTTGGTAATCCATTAATAAATTTTTCTTTCCAAAACGGTTGATTACTATCTTCGCGAAGCATGACTCTAGACATAAAAACATCTTTATACCATCTGAAATCACTTAAGGTTGGGCACCTTAAGTTACTCAGTTGGTCGTGAACTCTAGTAGTGACATTACTAGGTGTTCCTATAAAATGTTCTATAATGGTGTAAAGTAAGGTATTTACTCCATCAGGTATTCTTTGTCCTATAGTTTCATCAAAGATGGGAAGTCCTTCCTCATCCTTTTTTACCGCATGACTTATTTCATCTTTGGAATGAGAAGTTAAGTGCTTCTCCCACCAGGAATGAAGCATTCCTGTAAAACCAGTGACTAAGAGATCAACGATCTGTGTTTGTGTGAAATTGTGATTAGTGATGTAGCTATTGGCAACCATAAACATGTGTTGGAGTTTATTGAGAAGTTTTTGTTCTGACAATCCATCTATATTCCATTCATAGAGTTTGTCAGCAGAGACTGAAAATTGATTTTGAATGTTTCTTTCTTCAAACTGAAGATCTGGGGGTGTTGGTCTGGGATACCAGTTTTTTGTAAGAGTTGTAGGGTTGACTGGATTAGTACGAATACGCTTAAGATCAAAAGTTGGTTGAAGATCAATATTTTGAAAAGCATTTTCAATTTTTTGAATAGGGGTATCAATTTCTGTTTCCTGAGAAGAATCTGAAGTAAATGTTTCTTCTTCGACAGAAATATCATGATTTTGTAAAACATTAACAACTTTCTCTTTTTTGAGCTCATTGAGCATCTGGTCTATTTTTTGCATAGTAGTCATTGACTTTAAAGCAGTAGAACTTGAAGAAGTATCACTGAAATTCACTAATGGTTTTTCTTTTTGAAAAGATTTTGGCTGTGACAATTTGTCAATACCAATTTGAAATATCTTTCTTTGATTTCATTGAAAAACACTATGAAACCAAAAACAAACTTACGGTTGTTACCAAAGAAAATTGGGTTAAGGAAGACAAAACTTTGGTTTCTTCCAGTCATCCTCTCAAAGAAACTATTTTGATTTCCACTGGCAATACCAACATTTCTGCCACTCCTTTCAAAATTCCAAAAGAAGATGCAAGTTTTAAATCTGTCATTGAGCAGAATAATTTTACAAACCAGAGTCTTCGTACTATTGGAAAACAGTTAGATAAAATTGAAACCAAAATTGACAAATTGTCACAGCCAAAATCTTTTCAAAAAGAAAAACCATTAGTGAATTTCACTGATACTTCTTCAAGTTCTACTGCTTTAAAGTCAATGACTACTATGCAAAAAATAAACCAGATGCTCAATGAGCTCAAAAAAGAGAAAGTTGTTAATGTTTTACAAAATCATGATATTTCTGTCGAAGAAGAAACATTTACTGCAGATTCTTCTCAGGAAACAGAAATTGATACCCCTATTAAAAAAATCGAGCATGCTTTTCAAAATATTGATCTTCAAGCAACTTTTGATCTTAAGCGAATTCGTACTAATCCAGTCAACCCTACAACTCTTACAAAAAACTAGTATCCCAGACCAACACCCCCAGATCTTCAGTTTGAAGAAAGAAACATTCAAAATCAATTTTTAGTCTCTGCTGACAAACTCTATGAATGGAATATAGATGGATTGTCAGAACAAGAAGTTCTCAACAAACTCCAACACATGTCCATGGTTGCTAATAGCTACATTACTAATCACAGTCTTACACAAACATAGATCGTTGATCTCTTAGTCACTGGTTTTACAGGAATGCTTCATTCCTGGTGGGAGAAGCTACCATGTCAGAGACCTTATATTCTCCCCGTTTCGGAAGAACGTCGTTAAGTCTTAAGGATATTCAAGATGACAATGATCATGAATGAAACCACTGAAGAAAATAAAGTGAAATATCTTTGCACCACCTCCAAAAATGAGCCTGAAGCTTGGCTTTGGGGCCAATGACTATCTCTTAACTGGGAACACACCACATGCGACTGGCCTGGAGCCGTGTGATTCGAGCAGTTTACTTGTTTTGGCATGACCTTTTGGGACACTTAGGTCGAACAATGATGCTACAACGCATCTCCTTACCCAAAGTAAGAACTTATGCCTACAAGCACACTTTGCCAAGCCTACTCATTAGGGAAATTGATTTTCTAAATCATCCTTCACAAACATACGAAACTACCCTTTTTTCACAGTGGTTTCAAGGGAATATATGTGGACTAATCCAACCAAAATGCGGACCATACAAACACTTATGGTTTTGGTTGATGAATCGACAAACTGGTCACATGTTTGTCCACACACATTGCTGCTAAACCTCCTGGCCGATTTTAAGGGTTCATCACCCTACTTATCCTATAAGTCTGGGAGACTGGATAATGCCGGAGAGTTTATATCAACAGTTTTTGATAAAATATTGTATGTCTTTTGGGTTTATGATTGAACATCGAATTCCCATGTTCACCCCAAATAGCCTCGCCTAGCAATCATAAAGCTCAATTTAAATGATCGCTCAGACCTTGGTGAACGTACCAAGTTTTCGGCTTCTACCTAAAGCTATGCAATCTTGTATGAAGCTATGTTGGCTCATCATAGGGCCCATTGCCACCCAACCTATTCAATGTTACAGTTGGTTACTTGGTACGAACCTAACGCTTTGTATTTACACATTTGGGTGTGCATTCTATGTGCTAAGTTGCGCAGCCGCAATGTACCAAAATGGATCCTCAAAAGAAAGATGTGAATCTTTGTCGATTATGATTCTCCTTCACACTACCTTTTTTATAGCCCTTACATGCGATCTCTTTACCACTCATTTGGGGATTGTCACTTAAATGAGACAATTTTCCCGCTGTTAGGGGGAGATATGAACGTCAACGTTCCTATAAAATGATGCAAATTTGTGTGGACGTCGCATGTATTCTAGCTTTTAGAATGTTGCTCTAGACGCATTCCTCTGATCTAGCTAAAGTGACGAAATCATATACCAGCTACAAACATGCCTACAAGGATAGGTGTACTTAACGGATATTGAGTCAACATCCTTGGAGGGTGTACTGCCCCTATTGGATGAATTAGGCGCCCTTGTTGGACGGTCTGGTACACTAGCAGATAGCCAATCAATCTGTCCTGGCCTAGAGCACGATAGATCACTCAGTTCATAGGATTCACTTCCTTAGAAGAAGAACACACGACACAAAATGAATCTATACTCGATCGTTATCTCAAATCATTTTCATCTTATGATATTAATCCGGATTACTCCTAAGACTTGAAGTTCTTAGTCCAATATACTAGTTTGGATAAGTTAATGGAATTGAAATGAGATTACCATTGATGATGTTTTCACTTATATGGTAACTATCGACATAAATGAAAAACGAAAACATCGAACCGTGTTCCATTGGTTAAATGACAATGTAGAATTGATTGGACAACCAAAATTACAATCCATGTCAAATTCCTTACCAACGTGTGTTTTGGACCTATTGTTCCTACACTGCCCAAGGTAACCCTATTATGTTATAAGTGGGAAATGAAGCATAATGAGATTAATGAAATAGTGCGATATGATGCATACCTTATGGCGCAAGGTTTCTCTCAAACGCCATGTGATTGATAACAGCATTATGAAATGTGGTTTGTAACATCCCACATCGCCCAGGGGAGTGGATCCTATAAGCCTTATATGTATATTCTCATCTCTACCTAGCACGAAGCCTTTTAGGAGCTCACTAGCTTCGGGTTCCATCGGAACTCTGAAGTTAAGCAAGTTCGCACGAGAGCAGTCCTATGATGGGTGACCCACTGGGAAGTTCTCGTGTGAGTTCCCAGAAACAAAACCGTGAAGGCGTGGTCGGGGCCCAAAGCAAACAATATCATGCTACAGTGGAGTTGAGCCGGGGATGTGGTGGGGGCCCGGGCTGAGATGTGACAATTTGGTATCAGAGCCAATCCCTGACTGGAAATGTGCCGACGAGGACGTCGGACCCCTAAAGGGGGTGGATTGTAACATCCCACATCACCCAGGGGAGTGGATCCTGTAAGCCTTATATGTATATTCTCATCTCTACCTAGCACGAGGTTTTTTGGGAGCTTACTAGCTTCGGGTTCCATCGGAACTCCGAAGTTAAGCGAGTTCGCGCGAGAGAAATCCTATGATGGGTGGGAAGTTCTCGTGTGGGTTCCCAAAAACAAAACCGTGAGGGCGTGGTCGGGGCCCAAAGTGGACAATATCATGCTACGGTGGAGTTGAGCCCAGGATGTGGTGGGGGTTCGGGCCAAGATGTGACATGGTTAGTGTTTTCTCCATGGGGATATAGATATGAAGATTTACATATAAGTTCCCGAAGAATTATATGGATTGGATCAAATAGTTCCAAACCACGGAACACCCTCTTAACTTGTTTAAGGCATTCATTTACGGATTGAAACAATTTGACGAATGTGGTATACCCGTCTATGTGATTATTTGATCAGTCAAGGATATGAATGAATGCCCTTGTGTGCTCAACTGTGAAGTCCTATTCCAAATTGCTAGAGTTACAGTTTATGTCATTGACACGAATCTCACTAAGACTCTAGAAGAGCTTGAGAAAACTGCCTCACACCTGAAAACGGAATTTGAGATGAAGGGTATTGGGAAAACTTGATTATGCCTTAACCTGAAGTTCAAGTATTGTTCTAAAGGTACTTTGGTCTACCGGTCGAACTACACCCTAAAGTTTAAGTATTGTTCTGACGTTATATGCAAATAAGAACCTTGAAGAGGTTATGGAATTTGAAATTCCATATCTAAGTTCAACTTTATACTTCGTTATACTTAGCTCATTGTATTAGACATAACATCTCCTTTGTTGTTGATCTATTAGTAAAGATGCAGCACCGCTCTTACACGCAAACACTGAATTGGTATTAAAGATGTACCTTGAAGGTACTACGAATTTGGGCAAATCTCAACTCATCTCAAACGGATCCGACCCCCCCTAATCCTCAAAATGATGCTTGCCTTGTTTGTTATGCTGACACTGGTTACTTATCAAACCCGCACAAGGTAAAATCCCCGAATGGTTATGTCTTTCTGGTTAGGGGTATCACAATATCTTAGAGGTCCACGATATGACCTTAGTTGTGAAATCTTCGAATCATTCCAAGACTGACCTCACTTCACTACACCACATGTGAGACATCGTTACAAGTTCTTGTTGAGCATATTCGAAGTACTTGCTGTTTTCATCCATCGTTGAGTCTCGACGACGATCCATAAACATTATGCTACTTATATCAACCTAACCAAGACATGATACATCAACAAAGTCAACACCAAGACATATTGTGTCTATATCTATATCAGCAAAGCATCAGGAGATTGAAGTCATGCAAGCCGATTCCAGACAACCTTGCCGACCTCTACACGACGTCACTGCCGAAGTCAACCTTCCAAAAGCTTGTCCAAGGAATTGGTATGCTTAACTATTCATATGCAATGCTTATAATTCTCATTTGGAAGTTTTGTCAAACTCAGAGGGAGTATCTAGAAGTATACTCACTTGATCTTAATGTACTCTTTTTCCCTACGATTAGGACCATTTTTCCCACTAGGTTTTTGCTACCTAACTAGGTTTTGACGAGGCACCCATCCTGGGCTGATCATACCATTGTGAGTTCTTCTACTTGTGTCCATAAGACATATAATTTTGACTTAATGCAACTTCTCACTTTTCTCCTTACCATATGGGTTTTTCTCCCACCTTAGGTTTTACCATAGCGAGATTTTGTGAGTTTTACCTTTTATGCATTCTTCCGTTGCTTTGAGACTCGCATTCGCTCATTGTGCCGACAACTTCATCAATTGTACTTACTTCATCGCTGAAGACCTAATGCGCCATTTTTTTGAGTATTTACACACTCAAGGGGGAGTGTTGAAGTCCTATTAGATTGGGAATGTGACTGTGTAAATCCTAACATATCTAGGATATCCTTATGGGATTCTACCATATCTCATAGACTAGATATTATCCTATTAGAGTTAGGGTAAGGAATTAACCTTCCCTACTACTATAAATAAAGGCATAATAGGATGGAATAGAACACACCTCACAATTACACATCTCTCTCTTTCTCTCTACTATTGCCGCACCCCTTTCTCTATGGCCTCCATAATTGTTCAAGTAAATTATGCCTACAACAAATACTATGTTTTGAATTATTATTTTATCTTTATAACTTAAATTGTTTTACTTGAAAACTCTAAATAAGAAATAATTTTTTTAAATATTTTGAAAGGGTAATGCTAGGGAGACTAAATTTGGAGACTAAATTTGCAAACTAAATGATGTGTCACCAATAGGAATAAGCACGTTTATCAACGTTTAAGTAATAAACCAATCATCAACCTACATGTCCTTTAGTTTTCAAAACTTTGTCTACAAATTTAATCTCCTTAGCATTACCCATTTTGAAAACTTCACATTTTTTACCTTGACACTATTATATTATACATACTATTTGGGTATCTCTGTTTTCCTTTTAAAACAAAACCATGTTATATATACTTCAATTCCTCACTTTATATAATATTATTCTTTTCCAAAAATCACATATTACTCAATGTTATGAATATATATTATAAAGTAAATTTTTTTAATTTATAAAAATTTATTCAAATCCGCCTAGTCCCCCTAGGCTCCTACCTAGCCACCTAGGCACTAGGCCACAGCCCGTCGCCCGACTAGCACCTAGTGATTTTTAGAACCTTGGTATTTATCAAGGGATGACTCTTTATCTTCTCTATCAGACTACTATATCTTTTCTTGTACACACCATTTTCTATGTGTAGACACGTCTATGGAGAACCCATCTCCTTAACGCCCCTCCATAGGCTATTCGCCAATGATGGTTCATGATGTGTTGCTCATCACACCATTATTTCTTAGAACTACACCCATGGTTTGATTCCCCTTCCCCGAGATATCTAGGCTGTCTAATTTGGATTCAACCTCACTTCACAGTCAACCCCATTCTCCCCTCTCTAGGGATCATGGGCAATTTCAACTGGATTTCACCTCCATTCGTGGATCTGCACGAATTTAGTTCCAACCATTAGTTTCTTGGTTAAGGTCCTTTTCTACCTAAAAGATCTCCCTTCTTCAATACTTAAAAAACTACTAAGTTAAGATTGTCACATTAGTAAGTAACAGAATTTTTGAAAGAATTGTGACGGAAGGATCACATTGATTTGTGACACTCATTTTCAGGGACTACATTATTGATCGATTTTCAATTTCAGGAACTATCTTGATAAGTGAGTCAATTTCAAAGACCATTTGTGATAAAAACCAAAAAAATACCACATCTAATTACAAAAGAAAGTATTTTCTTTGAAGAAAAATTTGTTAATATATATTTTCTATCAAGAACTCTAGAACTTGCTACCGAATGAAAGAAAAAAATTAAAAAAAAAAAAAAAAAAGAAAAAAAAAAAGCCCTTCTAGAACCATGCAAATGCAATGACAACGAGTAAAGTAGCTATTTTTTAACTTACCAACTTATAGATTTTCTTATTATGCAAGTCACAAAATTTGGCAAGACAAGACAATAGTTACAACGACTCAAAACAATCCCTAAAGGATGAGAAGAGATTATAGTTGCTGATCATCATGTTAGTTGAACACATTATACGACAGTTGATATATGTTTATCATTCATAAGTCGCCATGATAGTCGGTAAAAATAAATTTAACCAACGAGACTTTGTTCTACAAATTCAAGAAAATCAACTTTAAATAGAAGATACAAATTCGTATTAAGGATGTTAGAAGATGTAGTTAATTGGTTTGAGCATTTATGTTTTTCTTCCAAGGCAATGCCAACTGATGCCAGCACGAATTAAGTATACTAGAAACTGATCTCTAAATTTAATAAGAAGCTTAATTGCTTAATTTCTGAGTTTCTTAAACCTAGGTCAGCAGCTGGTGAATTGTTAATTGGAGAGCTTTGAATGAATTAATTTTTTATAGAAATAAATTAAGAGAGAAAAAAAATAACTAAAGGTAATGTCGAGGATTGTTAGAGGGCAAGGAGAAAAGAGAGAGGAGTCGGTGGCGGTGGCCATAGACAAGGACAAAGGAAGTGAACATGCAATCAAATGGGCAGTTGATCATCTTCTCGCCAGAGGCCGGCCTCTCACATTGCTCCATGTTGATCAAACATCCTCCCCTGAAGGCTCCGACCCCCAACAAACCCAAGGGCTCTTTCTTTCTTTCCGTTCCTTCTGCTCCAAAAAGAATGTGAGTCCTTTCCTACTATATTTATGCTTCTTCATTAGTTTCTATTTCTATCTCCTACGTCATAATCATGCACCCGATATGTTTACTAACCTGGAATGAGAATAGGTCAGTAGGCGAGAAAGAATTTGGAATTAGAATCTCATCCAAGACTGAGAGACGAGATACCAAGAATGTCAGTAACAACTTCCTTGTAATGTTTGAAACAGATAAAATGCAATGAAGTGGTAATCAAGGACAATGACATTCCAAACGCAATCATCGATTATGTTACGGTTAACACTATCGAGATTTTGGTACTTGGCACACCGTCCAAAAGCGGAATTTTCAGGTGATCATTAACTATTTCCTCATCATTTTCTTATACATCTGTTTGAGATATTTCTTTTGTATATAACATATACACCTTAATCAATTCTAATATTCTTTTTGGGCAATATCAGTTCTAATATTGGAACCCTAATTGCATAAACTGATTTTTTTTTTTTTTTTTTTTTTTTATACGTTCTGTTCCACAAAAGATTTAAGCTCACAGACGTTCCAAGCACAGTGTCAAAAAGGGCACCGGATTTTTGCTCTGTTTATGTGATTGGCAAAGGAAGGGTGTCGTACATGCGATATGCTACTTCCACACCCCAAAATTTTGCCCAATCTAGTCAAGTTCAACACCAGCCAAGCACTGTTTCTGAAGCCAGATCTTCAGGTTTATTTCCACCTCACGATAATCATATATCGTGTTTTTCATTAGTTGCTAATTGACTGAAGTTTTTTTTATTAATGCAGCATCGGATAGGGTGCAGTACTGTTCTACTCGTAACCAGCCAGATTGTGACATTCAAATCAAGTAAGCCCTAATCTCCTAGTCCTATCGCATTTGAGTGAATAGGCATATCTATGTTCTAGAAATGCATATATGTATATATGTTGAGAGTTTATCCATCATTGGCAACTAATTGGTTTTGGATTTGGATGCTTTTATTCTCTGAATACAATGCGTACGTGGATGACTTCTTTTAGGGTACGCTGTAGATATACATATGCTATGCCTTTTTCGGTCGGAGTTCTAAAAGCCTATATGTTTGTGTGAACAACTATGAAAAAGGGAATACATGATCAATGAGAGGGGCTAACCCAACAAAAATGATTTACAGGTCACCGTTCGCAAGAGGAAGACCCTCAATGGACAAATCATATGAGCTTTCACCAGAAACTGATATATCATTTGTAAGTAGTGGAAGGCCAAGCATTGATCGTACGTCACCTCGCTGCGACTTTGGTGTAGAATCAGGAATAAACTCTCGACTTTCAATCGGCTCGGACGGGGACAACAGAAGCCCTTCATCATCTTACTCAAGACACAAGTTTTTAGATATGGGCTCTCTGCAATGTGAAATGTCATCATGTTCAGTTGACAGTGGAAAATCATCGTCATCATCACAAAATATGGTACTTCAGATAATTCCCAGCATATATTGTAAACATTGGAATCTGCAAGGCCTCCTACTATATAGTCAAAATCTAATACCATTCTCATTTGCATCGACAATAACAGGACGATGTGGAAGCTGAGATGAGGAGGCTCAAGCTAGAGCTGAAACAAACAATGGAAATGTACAGTACAGCGTGCAAGGAAGCTCTGATAGCAAAACACAAGGTCTATACTTTACGATACCTTAATCGAGCATAGAATTTGTTTAACATATGTTCTAACCAAAAAATCATCACAGGAAAAAGAAATTAACCAGTGGAAAATGGAAGATGAACAAAGGCTAGAAGCGGCACGACATGCTGAGGAAGTTGCATTGGCACTTGTGGAGAAGGAGAAAGCAAAATGTAAGGCAGCCATTGAGGCAGCTGAAGCAGCTCAAAGGATTGCTGAATTGGAAGCACAAAAAAGAAGGGTTGCAGAAATGAAAGCTTTTAAAGAATCTGAAGAGAAGAACAAGGCACTTCAAGCAAGGTCATATGATCTTAGGTACAGGAAATACACAATTCAGGAGATTGAAAAGGCAACGAATGATTTCTCACAAGATCGAAAGATTGGTGAAGGAGGCTATGGGCCAGTATACAGAGGTGAACTAGACCACACAACAGTGGCAATAAAAATTCTACGTCCAGATGCAGCTCAAGGACAGTCGCAGTTCAAGCAGGAGGTTTGTGACATGGAACATGATCAATTTTTAACTACTATATATATTCAAGTATACAACACTCTCTTCATATCATAAACAATAAATTAACCATTAAGTAATTACTATGTTGAATCTGATCATGAATTAATTAAAGAGTGAACTTCATATTTGTTTCCAGAATGGGACCATATTGTTCGAAAATAAAACTGATCGAGTGGTTTTCCTGTGGCAGAACTAAAAGAAAACATAGATAATGTTAGAAAAATATTACGAAAGTAAAATGAGATAGAATATAATATGAACTTCACTCATGCGAGTAGTTTCTGATGCAGTGATCCTCTTAGGTCTCATTATTTAATTATGAATTCTAGGATTATTGATACTCATTAATCTAAATGGGGATTCAATTTGTTGATCATGTATTAGTGTGGATATTTATCTGACTGACCTAAGTTGTTCAGGTTGAGGTATTAAGCTGTATACGACATCCAAACATGGTTTTACTCCTTGGAGCTTGCCCAGATTACGGTTGCTTGGTATATGAGTACATGGGTAATGGGAGCTTGGAAGATCGTCTCTTCCGCAGAGGTAACACCCCAGTTATTCCTTGGCAAATAAGGTTCCGAATTGCTGCAGAAATTGGGACGGGGCTTTTGTTCCTTCATCAGACCAAGCCAGAACCCCTTGTACATCGTGACCTAAAACCCGGCAACATCTTGCTAGACCATAACTATGTGAGCAAGATCAGTGATGTAGGTTTAGCTAGGCTTGTCCCTCCATCTGTAGCCAACGCCGTCACTCAGTATCACATGACATCAACAGCCGGAACATTTTGCTACATCGACCCAGAGTATCAGCAAACTGGCTTGCTTGGGACAAAATCTGATATCTACTCACTTGGTGTCATGTTTCTACAACTTATAACAGCCAAGCCACCAATGGCGTTGACTCATCACATTGAACGGGCTATTGAGACAGGGACTTTTGCTGAGATGCTTGACCCTGCTGTTCCTGATTGGCCAGTTGAGGAAGCCTTGAAGTTTGCCAAGCTCTGTTTACAGTGTGCTGAAATGAGGCGAAAGGACAGGCCAGATCTTGGCAAGGTTGTGCTGCCTGAACTTAACAGATTGAGAGCACTTGCCGATGAGAGCTTGAATTGTGTCATGGCTTGTGCTACTGGAGTATTCTCACCGAGACAACGCTCGAATCCTTTGATACAAGTGAGTCGCATAACATAAAACCTGAACTGCATACATGCCATAACGCTTGTGTTTGTGCTTTTCTATTTCTATGTTTTCTTCAAGTTTATTTGTTTATTCATTCCTTCACTTGTGTTTAAGGATGTGATAAGTCAACCATCTGGAAGTGAAAGCTCAAGGAGCCGTTCAAGCACATCATCATTTCCTGGAAAGATGGAGTTCTCAAGTTGACAAAACATTCCTCATTCACAGGGAAACAAATTCACATGTACATTATCTTATTGTCATTGTCACTAGTCGGCATCGTGATCAGCTTGACAAGGCCCAGCTACATAATCGGAGTTGTTCTCTGGTACGTTGTAAAAGTTTTTACTGTAAGTAGTTTCAGGAAAAGAGGCAAAGCTTGTATGAAAGAGAAATCAACTGTGTGTTTGGAACTCACTGATTATTTGATGATATAGAAATTTGAATTTCGTTGACACATCCCAATCCCGATATCCCCAAATATCAAGATAGGCACATGCTGGCCAACACCCGAGGGTGGCGAAGCCATTTTAACATGCATGCAAATTAAAATGTGTGATCAGAAAGAAATATACTAATGCAGAACCGTGTTCAGAGCATACAACTAATCAAGAATAATATGAAAGATTTATTATGAAAAGGTACGAACCAAGGAATGGGTCCTACACAGAGGAGACTCAAAGATACCTAAGCGGAAGTGCCCTGACGTCAGGATTGTGTGCCTCGAATCTAAATCCTGAAGGGGGGGGCGCAAAACAAAAGAGTGAGTGGACCAAAGTTTATAATAATAGTACTAATAATAAGAAAACCATTTTCTTTATGAACATACTAACCCCCTGTTTTGAAAACACATATAATACTACATAATAGGTTTTCTAAAACTCTAGCATGCAATGCAAAACATTCATAAAACGTGTGCGTGTAAACCGGTGCTTAGTAAAGGTATTATAGCCACCCGAAGACAAATCTATAAATCTCATTAATTATGTACTCAACTAGGGGTATCATAGTGGCGTGAAGGCATAACCATCACCAAAGGTGAAGCTGTAAGACGCTGGGTTACGCCAATGAAGAAACCATGGTCCATCACCTGAAGGTGAAGCTGTACCACTCTGGGTAACGCCAGAGAAGATGATATAACTTATATATGTATATGCAGTGGGTCCATCACCTGAAGGTGAAGCTGTACGACTTTGGGTTATGCTAGAGAAGAAACAAAGCCACATGCCGAGATGAGTTGTCAGAAAGTTCGCCGGAAAAGTCTTCGGCGCCACTATGGGTCACCGTCGTGGACAACGGCGAAGCATAGTACCTCCGTCAGAGGCACATGTGCTCCACGCGCTGACCATGATGCACACCCACTCGCAGGTCACGCGCCGACCCAAGAAACTAGAACTAGGTCCAGGTCTAGTCAGATCTAGGCTTAGGTCACTGGGTTAGGCCAGATTTCAAATCGGGTTATTGGGTTTGGATTTGATTTAGGGTGAATGGGTTGGGCTTGATACTGGTTTGGGCTTGGGTTACCTAAGCCAAAGGTTTGGGCCTAGTTTTGGATTGGGTTTGGTTGGATTCAATTGGTCTACGAGTCGGGTCGACCCGATTTCAGATCGTGGGTCAGCCAAACTCCACGAAGAAGAAAACCAAAGCTTCTCAAGCTCTGATCATCCCCAAGTCTTAACTAAAACTAATCATTCTATACAACAAAATGAAGCCCAAGGAACAAGGATTTGAAATGTACCATTAGTTTCCTCGACCGTGGCCGGCGTTGGTCAGAAAAGGCCTCAAAGCCAATGGATTCCTTGCCAAAAAAATGGGGAAATTCCCTCGTGCCATTTCTGCATCAAACTCACCCATTCGTGCATGTAGGCTCATCAATCGCATAACAACGTCAAAATGAATAGAATGAAGGTGTCCCCAAGGCTTACCTAGGTCGGGATCGTGGAGAATTCGCTGCAATAATTTCGGCAACAGTGGTGGTGCCACTGTGTAGGGAAACAGAAGAAATGAGGGACCTCTGTCAGCTCTGGGTTTGTGATGGAGGGATCTTGAGGGTTGTGAGATCGCCGGAGTAAGAGCCACAAAGGTGATTGGTCTAGTTGTCATTGTGGTGCTTGTGTGTGTGTGTGTGTTTATAGAGAATGAGAGAACAAGGTAGCTGAGAGAGAAAAGATGAGAACTAAGGGAGGAGAGCCATGAAGAGAGGGTGATGAGATAGAGGTTTCGAGAGAGTGAAAGGAGAGAGAGAAGCTCATGGGAGAGAAATAAGACGAAGAGAGTTCCAGGAGATTAGGAGGAAAGACATGGGGAAGAAGAACACCCCAAAAAGTGGGGAAAACTGCCATGTGTCAAATCGGGGTGGTCCAAAGTGAAAATATCTTGATTTGAAAATTACCAAAATGCCCTTAAGTTTCAAATTCCGTAAAATCTTTATTTTAGCTCCAAATTCCATTTTTCTTGCGTCCACGCGTTCGTAATGACGAGTACTATAAGGATACACCACGAAAACAAATCTTACCTGACACGAAAAGGCAGCCAACAAAAATTAACGTTTTAACCTCGAAGGGCATTTTTGTAAATTCACACTTTAAAATTATAAAACCTGTAATATTTGGGAACAGGTTGTCACAATCTACCCCCTTTAAGAAAAAATTTGTCCCCGAAATTTGAAATAATTTGCTATACGTAAATACTCAAACATAGAGAGAAAATACGTATATGTGTGTGTGTGTGTGTATATATATATATATATATACACGGAAGAAATCAAGTTAGAGCGGCTCCATAAAAGAGAATGCCATTCCGTCGCGAACGGATTGCAATGGTTACTCTTTCATGCCTCCAAGCTCATACCTTCTTCCTTCCTTAATAGTCTAGTATAGTATAATACTCGTATAACATACAAAGTTGAAAATACTTATAATTATGTAATGGCATAAGTTCAAAAATATATATAGACATAAAATAAAATAATGTCGAATTAGATAGATAACATAAAATTAGAATACTTGTATTAAATTTAAAACTGAAAGTGGAAATAACTCACCCAGAATTTGTAGTGACAAAACACATATATAAATATAGTAATGTAATTTAAAACATTTGCACTGAAAATGAAAATCGAAAATGGGATTGGGCCTTGCTCAAGCATTCGTCATGTCACGTATTCTGAGAATGGGTGTGTGTCTCTTGGGTCAAGTCCAAACCATAACTAATTACTAACTACTGTCGTAGATTGGCCGACTTGCCCACTTGCTTAGTGAACCCAACAAATAATTAGAAGATGTGTAGGGATGAACACTTGTCGTACAACATTTCCTTCGTGACTACCCACGATGATCGCTCTCCTGATCGAGAGTTATAAGATTCAAAATCTATATTAGAGGAACCATCACTCTGACCACTTCCTTCGAATAACGGTTGCCACTTCAACTCATTCACAGAAACTGGCCATACAATCTTTAGCCCTGTTTTTCAATACTAGTATTATGCATATGCTTGTTTTTATTTGTTATATAAATACAAAAGCTGAATAGACTGCTTCGATATAAAAGTTGAAATGACTATTGGTTTAATTTATTCGATACCCATTTATAGTTCCTTTTGGATCAAAGTGATAATCTGTTCATGACATACACTTGATTAAATGGTTTAAGAAAGAAGTAGCAGTGGTAGTTTCCTCCGAGATTGAGATGATCGGCTTTAGGGTATGGCACTGTGCTCAAATATAATTAACCAAAAGCATTCCATTCGAAGTATATATGGCCTCTCTCTCTATATATAAATATATATAACATATGAAATCTTCGGATAAGATTGCATAATGTAGTCAGTGCTCTTTCTAATTGTCCCTTTTCCATTATATTTGTACCATCATTTATTAATTTATCTAGCATCGTGGTTTAGTCATTTAGTTTTCAAGATGGGATGTTTAAGAAAGAGCTATGTGGTGGCACATTCGGTGAAATGTACAAAAGATAAGTGATTCATGGGATTTCATGCTAAATTATGATTAATTATGGATTAATTTGATTTTAGTTTTTGAATTTATGTTGTTTGTTGGTAGTTTGGTGATTTGCTGTAGTTTATAAGGAAATGTAACATATGATGATGGTATGTGTTTGATGGCTTATTTAATGCTGTTTTTGTTTGTTTTCCTCAACATTTTTAAGCAGTGAACTACGAATGGCTTGACTATTTAGGGTACGTAGGCAGTCTAATGAGGAGGTTAGATGCAGCCATAAAGCATACAAAAATTACTATGAAATTAGGACTTGAGTTGTGCTTTGTTCATAGCCCAGAGGCGAGGTACATTTATTGGTGTCATCGAAGGATGTAAGAACAATGGTTGGTTAGGACAACATCTCGAATAAGAATAACTTGTTTCCTAGCCGAAGATGAGGGTTTAGGTTATGGTCAAAGAATCGTTGGCAACTGTAAATAGAAATCAACAAGACCAATGGTATTTTGTAATTCACGATACTCGAGAGTGTTTTCGGTTTCCAGCTGTCACAACCTTGAATTTGGTAAGAATATCTTCTGTTACTTTCACGTCTCCCAAGTAAGGTATGTAATCTACTCAAGGTCGACATTTGCAGAATTTGGTATAAAACTGGTTATTGATGTTTAATAAACTGAACTCATGGTTTGAGTAAACATTGATATTATCGGTGAACAATCGCTGAGAAATTTTTTTAGGGTCCACACAGATTCCCTCAGTGGAAACAACAAGTCTGAGGAAGTTGATTCGATCCACCCCACAGATACCTACTAACTTCACCTATAACTAGTGCTTTCTTAAATTTTTTTTTTTTTTTCTAACAAGAACTTCAGATGTCATAAGCGATCTCCAAACAAGTATGCCTCTGCTCGCCATTCCTAAGAAAAGCATGTTGCAAAGGACCATCATCATTTCCAATCTTCAACTAGTCCCAACTAGTCTTCATCCCTTTAAGATTTCTCTGTTTCACGTCATTTCTATGTAAATCCAACTCTGCTCGCTATTCCTAAGGAATGCATGTCGCAGAGTATTGGTCCGATGTTGAAAGTCGTCTATCAATCAATTACGTCAAACTTAGGTCACAATCTCGACACATATTTCTTATACTTCAAATAGGATATGACTACTCAGGCAGAAAAAGGATTGCATAACCGTGCCGGGGACATCAATAAATAGAAGCTGTGACATCCAAATGATATCAAGGTCAACACACTACTAGAATAGGAGAAGATCCTAAGTATGCTCTGAAAGGACCATTCTCTGATACCAAACTAACACGCCCCGATCCCGATTTCCCCAAATACTAGGATAGGCACATGCTGGCCAACACCTGAGGGTAACAAAGCCATTTTAACATGCATGCAAATTAAAATGTGTGATAAAAAAGAAATATACTAACGCAGAACCGTGTTCAAAGTATACAACTAATCAAGAATAATATGAAAGATTTATTATGAAAAGGTACGAACCGAGAAATGGTTCCTACACAAAGGAGACTCGAAGATACCTCAGCGGAAGTGCCCTAATGCCAGGATTGTGTGCCTCGAATCTAAATCCTGATGAGGGTCCAAAACCAAATAGTGAGTGGACCAAAGTTTATAATAATAGTGCTTATAATAAGAAAACCATTTTCTTTATGAACATACCTAGTTGAGTACATCATTGATGAGATTTACGGATTTGCCTTCGGGTGGCTATACTACCTTTACTAAGCATTGGTTTACACGCACATGTTTTACGAACATTTTGCATTCCATGCTAGAGTTTCAGAAAACCTATTATGTAGTATTATATGTGTTTTCAAAACAGGTGGTTAGTATGTTCATAACGAACATGCTTTTCTTATTATTGGTACTATTATTATAAACTTTGGTCCACTCACTCTTTGGTTTTGCACCTCCTTTAGGATTTAGATTCGAGGCACACAATCCCAGGGTCAAGGCACTTCCGCTTAGGTATCTTCAAGTCTCCTCTGTGTAGGACCCATTCCTCATTTCGTACCTTTTAATAATAAATCATTCATATTGTTTTGTTAACTCTAAAAAAACCAAAAACATATCTAAAAAAAATTCTGAAGATTTGAAAATCCAAAAAAATTGTGTTATTTTCTTTATTGTTTTGAATTAGATTTTTGTTAGTTTCTCGACCCAATGATATAATTGGATTGAATTTGAACCACGGTGATCAAGAACTTAGTAAGCATGTATTGTGGGAAATTCCTTATTCTCTTGTTAGTTTTGTACATGTTTAATCATCTTTGAAAAACCAAAAGCACATAGCCTTGTTGATGTGAAGCTAAAGCATGATTTAAAGCTTCGTATGTGAACATAGTGACCATATACAACCTATGTGAGTTTTTGAGCCTATTGAAAGTGTGTGCATTTTTCATACACTCCTATTCTTTCATGTGTGATGAACTTATGTGACTTACATCTCTAGAACTTGTGTAACGATCTTTCAAAATGTTTGTCATTGATTGCATGAACTTGAAAAGGATAGAGGCATTAGGTTTATCACCATGGCCCAAATAAGCATGTTTCCTAAAGAAAAATGATATCATTAGATTGCCAATTTGAGCCGTATATGTTGAGCCTTTTATTTCTTATCACCAAATATGTCTACCCTTATACCTTAAACATTTTTCCTTACCCTTTCCCAGCTAGCTAGTGAGCAATGTGAGATTGTCTTATGAGAAAAGTTTGTGAAGTACTTTGAAGGAGTTTGGCAAAAGAATAAGTGTGGGGGTATTTCATGTTTGTATTTAGTTATGTGTGAAAATTGGTTCTAAAAATAAAAAATAAAAAAAAATAAAAAAAAAAAAAAAAAGAAGAAGAAGAAGAAGAAAAGAAAAAAAAATTGTATACAAAGCAAATAAAAAGTTTAGGGGTGTGATTGGAGGTATTAGTAGAATGGTTGGAGAGTTTGAGTTCTTATAAATCTCAACAAGAGAATTGCTTGCAATGTAGCTTGGAACTTGTGTTTACCTATCCTTTCATTTCTATAACCCTCTCCCTAAGCCTCATTATATCCAATAAAAGTCCTCTTAATTTTAGTTTTGCAATTATGATTGTGGAGATGAGATCTTTATGCAAGCTTATGGTAGATCTTTCACATTTGATTCTTTGAGCGAAACACGTTAAACTAAACATATGTGTGATTGAGTGTATGTCCCGTGAGAAGGTCACTAGTTTGCATGTGCTGCTTTAAAACAAAACTTGAAATGGCATTAGCATGGCTATTACACACACTACACTTCAAGGATGATTAAAACGTCGCTGTTAACATTTGAATAAGGAAGATGAGTTTGGATTAGCTTGTTTGGTGCTAGCTAAGGTTCTTGATGATTTGTTTTCTTGAATGAAATTCTATGAGGGCCACATAGGGGGAAGCTAATGTTTTTCATGTTGCTACTTTTTCATGTTTTCTTTGTTTTGCTCGAGGACTAGCAAAAGCTAAGTATGGGGGTATTTGATAAGCTCATATTTATATAAATTTTACATCAAATTCACTTGTCTTTTCTTAGTTAGTTCCTTATATTTTTGAGCTATTTACTTTGTTTTTGTGTTTTGTAGGATTTGTCAAGTAAAGAAAAGAAAAATAGCGCAAGTGGAATTTTAAGTAACAAATTCGTCAAAACTGCCTGTGTTGGTCAGCTGACTTTGGAAGCAAGTTGTAGACAGCTCAGAATGAATTAGAGAATGAGCCTTATATGCTTGGAAAGCTACGGATGTCTATTTTCTGGAGAATTTCACGGATTGTTAATATCATTTTCCTAGAAGAAGTTATAGCCATTTTAACACTGAAAGGTTCCCAAGAGGCTGAGTAGTTTGTAACTGACAAGAAAGCATTGAAAGCAATAAATCCAATAAAACGAACAGCCAAAACTGATGCAGCCAAGAACAAGCCAGCTGATAGCTATTCAAATATCAGAGGAAATGGAAAATTAAGTGGGAGTAATGGGCATAAAGGCTGCCCAAAGAGTTACAATTGTTTTAGCATTTCCTTTCACTTATTGTCATCACTAAATGGCTATTAGTGGGGTGAGTTATGGAGAAAAAACTGTGGCAGAAGAAAAGAAGAAAAGGGCTACAGGTTGCAACGGAAAAGAGGGGGAAAATAGGTGGAAAAAAAAAAAGATAGAAAAAAAGGAAGAAAAGCAAGGAAAAAAGAAGGTTGTTGCATTGGGGAAGGAAGCCCCGAATATGATTGCAAGTTTGTTATGACATTTCGTTTGAATTACTTTTATGAATGGATGAAAATTGGTTCACTACTTGTCTCATTGATGAATTCTTTATGTGTTTTCTACGGATACATACTTAGTAAGCATATATAGGATTCTAATGCTATGAATATGTGTGTGCCTGCCCTTATTGAATGAGGACCTACATATGTTCTAGAGTAGTACTTGTTAATTGCGATTAACATGTGAATTAATTTCTAGGATAAGTAAGACAACACTAGTACTTACGATGCCTTGTGATGACTCAAACTCTTTTCGTTCTTAATGATTTCTACTTGTTAAATCTATGAACACATCATTCTAGATTGCATGGTAGGGACTAAGTTAAGTTGAAAACGCCATTCTCTTAACATACTACATAAGAAAGAGTAATAGGTTGAGTTCTAACATTGAGCCAACTTGAGCATCTTCATCCGAAAATGAAAGGAATTTGAATGAAACATAACATTTTTGCATGATTATTTGGTGGTGGATAGCAATTCCCTTAACTCGTTTTTCTTAATTTGTGAACTACTTAAAATCTGTTTTTGTCTTGTTTTTGTTTGATTTAATTTAAATAGCAAATCAACTCCAAAATCCCAAAAATTTGTGTGAGTGTAGCTCTATGTGTCTAGGAGCTTCATATAAA
This sequence comes from Pyrus communis, assembly GCF_963583255.1. Taxonomy (NCBI): domain Eukaryota; kingdom Viridiplantae; phylum Streptophyta; class Magnoliopsida; order Rosales; family Rosaceae; genus Pyrus; species Pyrus communis. The sequence goes on along the minus strand of NC_084809.1, from coordinate 22,352,372 downwards.
ATTTCGTAGACTTTAGATAAGTGTAAGTCGGTCTAATAATTATTTTTCGGTGGCTGATCAGTAGGGACAACAGCCCAGTTTTTGTGACATTTTAAGTAGTTAGATAAAACAATCTTCTGCGGGAAAGACCCTTATTTTCATATGCTACAATTGACAAATTTTAGTGTTAATCAATAGGACATTTGTGTGCTATTTTGTGGTGTGCTTTTAATCATATCAACAATGATAGGGGCTGAACTTAACATCTCTTTGAGGTGATTGAATGCCTTCTCGCATTCCTCATCAAACACAAATGGCACATCCTTTTGTAGAAGTTGACACAAGGGTGTTGAAATCTTTGAGAAATCTTTGATAAACCATCTATAGAATCCTGCATGTCCAAGAAAAGAAAGAACCTCTCTCACCAAAGTGGGAAAGGGTAAGTAGCATACGAGATCTATTTTAGATTTATCAACTTCGATTCCCTTTTTTGAAATTATATGACCTAAAACGATGCCTTGTTTTACCATGAAGTGACACTTTTCTCAATTTAACACAAGGTTAGTTTCGACGCAACGTTTCAATATCAAAGTGAGATTAGTTAGACAATCATCAAAAGAATCACCAAAGACACTAAAATCATCCATGAAAACTTCAATAATCTTCTCAACAAAATCTGAAAAGATACTTACCATTCATCTTTGAAAGGTGGCTGGTGCATTACAGAAACCAAATGGCATTCGACGATAAGGAAATGTACCAAATGGACAAGTAAAAGTAGTATTTTCTTAATCATCTGGAGCTATAACAATCTGATTATATCCCGAATAACCATCAAGAAAGCAATAAAAAGAATGACCAACTAACCTTTCAAGCATTTAATCAATTAATGGTAAAGGAAAATGGTATTTCCTTGTGGTGGCATTGAGCTTCCTATAGTTAATACAAACACTCTAACCTATTTGGATATGATTGGGCTCAAGTTCATTCTCTACATTCTTTACCACAGTTACTCTAGTTTTCTTTGGTACTACTTGAATCGGTGAAACCCAACGACTATCCAAAATTGGATAAATGACTCCACAATCAAGAATCTTAATGATCTTCTTTTTCACAACTTCCATCATTGGAGGTTGAGTCAATGTTGAGCCTCTCGAGTTGATTTAGCCTCCTCCTCTAGAATATGTGATGCATGCAGGTTGTAGGACTTATTCCCCTAATGTCGGCCAAAGTCCATCCAATGGTTGTTTTGTACTCTTTCAAAGTCTAACCAGTTTCTCCTCCTCTAATGTTGTGAGTGTTGAAGAGACTATGACTAGCAAAGTCTCTTTGTCTCCTAAGAAAACATACTTCAAATGATTCAGTAATGGTTTAAGCTTAAGAGAAGGTGCATGAATCACTGAAGGTAACAACTTGTTAGTAGAAACGAAAATTGGAATTGGATTAGGAGGCTTACTGATATGTTATGGCAAAGACTCAAGGGCAGCCTTAATATCGAAAATTTCTAAAAGATTAAGCTCAGCCATATTGGTTTTGAGTCCAATTCCTTCGGCAATGGTTGTCTCAAGTGCATCGTTATTTAAGAATTCAAGATATTCATGTGCCAAAGAATCAACTACATTAATAGAAAAACAAGAATGATCATCAAAAGGATACCTCATAGCTTCAGAAATATTAAAGTCAATGACATCGCCATCAAATTCCATTGTTAACGTTCCCTTGAACACATCTATCTTGTTTCGGGCTATTTTCATGAAAAGGTCTTCCAAGTAATATTGGCAATGGCGTAGAGTGGGCTGAACCCTCCATCTCTAGCACATAAAAATCTGCTGGAAAGATCAAGTGGTTAACCTGCACCAAAACATCTTCCAAAACTCATTTCGGGTATGCATTAGATCGATTAGCTAATTGAATAATAACACCATTATTTTTAAGCTCTCCCAGATTCATAGATGCATAAATGGAGTAGGGTATGACATTAATTGAAGCACCTTAGTCTAACATTGCACGTTCAAACTTAGTATTACTAATAACATAAGGGATCGTGAAACTACTGGGATCTTTGCATTTAGGTGGTAGCTTTCTTTGCAAAACTAAAAAGACATTTTCACTTACCCCTACCACTTCCTTGTCTGAGATCCGTTTTCTTGTTGTACAAAGTTCTTTCAAAAATTTAGCATATTTTGGAACTTACTTTATTGCATCAAGAAGAAGGATATTAACTTGTACCTTTCTGAAGGTTTCTAAGATGTCTTTTTCACTTTCTTCTTTCTTAGATTGCATAAACCTGAGAGGAAAAGGTACATTTGGTGCAATGGGGTTAGAAAGAATTGAAACCTTACCTAATTTGGTAGCATAGGGGCTTTAGAAGCCTGCGGCAAGGTTTGTTCCTTCCTTGTCGTTGCCTTGTCTTCCTCCTCTTCTTCGAGCAGCAGTTGTTCGTCCTCTTTTTGGCTTTGTTTAGACATTTTTGGATTAGTTCCAATCTCTTTACCACTTCTCAAAGTGATAGCTTTAGCAATTTCAAAACCTCCATTTGGATTGACAATGGTTGAACTAGTAAGTTTGCCTTGTTCTCTAAATTGTCCCATGAATTCTGCTATCTATCCAATTTGATTCTTCACATCGCCCATCTTTTTAGCTTCGTTTTGTAAATCCTGAGCCAAAGAAGTTAGTGTTTGAAGAATTTTATTATAATCCATTAATGAACCTAAATTTGGTTGTGAAGGTTGTGGGGGCGGCTGTGGTGGTGCAAATGGCCTTTGATAGAGCCCTAAAGGTGGCTGTCTATATCTACCTTGTTGTTGAGTTTGTTGAGGTTCCCTCCACTTTATATTTAGATGATCTCTAGCCCATATTGTAGGTGCTAAAGAATGGGTCACTCCTTGGTTGATTTTAGCCTTGATAAGCTATGGCATTGGCACTGTCCCATCCCTCATTCTTTATTAATTAAGGACATTGATCATTAGGATGTCCTTGCATAGAGCACACGCCACATGCAGCTACACTTTGCACTTTGGATCCTTCAACAACATGTGATATAAGAGTAAAGAGATTAGCCATTTGAAATAGCACTTACCTCATTGACTTGGATTGGGCGTGCATGTTCTCTTTCTCCTACTCATTCATATTGTTGTGCATTCAAGGCACAATTCGCTATTAAAATCTTCGCAGCAACTGGGGTTTTGTCAACTAAAGCACCTTCAGCTGAAGTATCAAGCATTTGTCTCTCAAGTCGAAGTAGTCCTTCATAGAAATATTGAATTAAAACCTCCTCCTTCATTTGATGTTGTGGACAAGATGCAACCAAAGTCTTGAAACGCTCATAATAAGCTGGAAAGGATTTTCCTTGGCCTTGTTGAATTCCACTAATTTTCTTCCTCAAAAGAATGACTCTTGAAGTTGGGAAGAATTTCTCTAAGAATTCTTTCTTCATGCTTTCCCAAGAGGTGACAGTTCCACGTGCTAATTCAAAGAGCCAATCCTTAGCCTTTTCCAAAAGAGAGAATGGAAAGGCTTTCATCTTCAGAATATTCCCCCATCCACATTCATTGGTGTCACGCTCGAGCATACCACTTCAAATTCCTTAAGATGCTTATTTAGATCTTCCATGGACAGCCCATGGTATTTGGGAATATGAGACTTTAATTCAAACTTATCGGTTTTGCCTTGAACTACCCTAGGGTATTGGATGCAAAGGGGAGCATTATTGTTCAATACCGAGGCTAAAAGTTCCTTGATAGTTCAATTGTCAACAGCCATGTCTTGTTCCTCTTCTAATTATGTTTCAGTTTCAGATTCAAATTCGGATTCAGAACTAGAACTAGGTGGATTGAATTTTGGCTGCTTCCTTTTCATTCTTAACGTACATTCAAAATCGTCGTCAAATTCTAATATAGTCTCACAAACAGGTTGAGAACTTCAAGCTATAAATGAGTACCAAAATCAAAAGAAAACAAAACAAAATCAAACACAAAAGAAAAGACACGAACAGAAATAAAGAGGAAGATTAGCAATTTTGCTAATCCCCGGCAATGACGCCAAAATTTGATGTGGTAGAAACTAACACACAAATTAAACCTTATCAATTATGCAATCGTAGTACGAGTAAGTAGGGATCATTCTATTCCGGGGGTTAGAAAGGCTGCTAACCAACACCAATTAAAATTATAAAACTAAAAACTAAGTTAAACTAACAACAAAACAATTGGGGGGGGGGGAGATTTTGGATGAATTTAACTAAAACAAAATTAAATGGCAGCAAGTAAATTAAGTTGTGAAAGAAATATGGATGAAAGGATAGCTAAGGGATTCTTTTCCACACATGAATCATATGCATACAAATCGATTTCCAGTTATTCTTTCTATAAACCATGAATGACAATGCCCCAAATTAGTTGTGAACAACACTAATTAACTCTCAGATTTTCCTAAGTTCATTGAATTGGACTCAACGACACAACCAAATTATTCTTCTCAAGCTCCCTAATTATGAAAAGCATGATAGAGATACATCTCAAAGATCATTAAGTTCTATGAAAATCATAAGCATTGACAAAGCATTTGTAACTATGAAAAGCATGATACTCCTGCCAAGAATTTACTTAACTCAATCATGACTAGTGACTTTTACTACTTGCAAATATAAGTTCATAACCATTAGGTGAAATTCCCTTATATTCTAGCATCGAATCCCTGCATGCAAACTAAGTGTGCACCCTTAATAAACATACAAGAATAAGTTCTCTATAAAGCAGATAAGTTAATCACATTCATGTTTTATGAAACAATAACTGGATGTAATCAATTTATATAAAACATATGATCATGGCTTCGAATTCACTTCTAGCTAAAAAGAAACTTAGTTACACATGTTCATTGTCACATCCTGGCCCGGGGCGGATTGTGACATCCCACATCGCCCAGGGGAGTCATCCTTATATGTATATTCTCATTCCTACCTAGCACGAAGCCTTTTGGGAGCTCACTGATTTCGAGTTCCATGGGAACTTCGAAGTTAAGCGAGAAAAGGGCTAGAGCAATCCCATGATGGGTGACCCACTGGGAAGTTGCTCGTGAGTTCCCAAAAACAAAACCGTAAGGGAATGGTAAGCCCAAAGCGGACAATATCGTGCTACGGTGGTGGAGCGGGCCCAGGAAGTGATCAGCCCCGGGCGGGGATGTGACAATTTCAGCACACCACGGCCAGGGTTAGGCTCTGATACCAAATTGTCACATCTCGGCCCGAGGCGGATCACTTCTCGGGCCCGCTCCACCACCGTAGCACGATATTGTCCGCTTTGGGCTTACCATTCCCTCACGGTTTTGTTTTTGGGAACTCACGAGCAACTTCCCAGTGGGTCACCCATCATGGGATTGCTCTAGCCCTCTTCTCGCTTAACTTCGGAGTTCCCATGGAACCCGAAGCCAGTGAGCTCCCAAAAGGCCTCGTGCTAGGTAGGAATGAGAATATACATATAAGGATCACTCCCCTGGGCGATGTGGGATGTCACATTCATCATAACTAAAAAGCAATCTAAAATAAACATTGAAACTTAAAACAAAGAGAGAAAGAACTCTAAAAACTCCAGCAACTTCAATGCATGAATGGTAGGCGCGGCACACCCTAAATCGCTGTAGGAATTCATAAATATAGGGGAAAAAGGCTAAATCCAAGGAGAAAAGGGATTAGGTGTTTTGAGTTATTTTAGGACTCTACGATTCAGGTAGAAAGTGTTGGAATGTGATTAGGATTCCTTCTTACAGCTGGAGATAAGATAGGATAGGATAAGATAATGTTCATCTCCAACTAGGATTCCTCTTTCTTGTGTAATTCCTTGCCTTCCAAGCCCCAACTTTAATTTCTCCATATTTTAGCACATGTCTAACACCATTTAAACACCAAAAAGATCCACCCCATATGCTAGCCATGCATGCTATCCAATCCAAGTCCAAAACTGCTCCAAATTGCTCCATTTTGCCATTTATTATCATCTTTACCAACTGGACCTTCAATAATACGAAAATAGCTTAAATTACTACAATAAATGGAAATTAACTAAGTAAATGCAAAGAAATAAGATAACAAAGTCGCATAAATATGTTCCTATGACAAATATCACTTTCACTAAACAAAATAAACCCTAGCATGAGTTCTTTGCATGAATTTATGTCAATTTAAACAATCTGATATAAGAATAAGAGAACGAATAGAATACAAACTATCAGCCTAGTTCAATTATTTTTTTTTTTTTAAAAAGGCAAGCTTTTACTTCCACTGATTAAAAGAGTCAAAATTCTATAAATGCCTATACAACGAAACAAATACCTTTTAGATACTCTCACTAGTAAAGCATGAGTTGGGATCTATAATTATAGAATTTGTAAGCTCAAAACACATATAATAAATTTTAAGACACCATCTTTATGCCAGATAACTACATAGAAGTCGTTCTTGTGATTAAAAATACATAAAACAGTCAGTAAATTTTGTTCTTCAAGCATTTGACAGAAATAGAAAACGTTAACTAAATGTTTTCTAATTGCAATTGTAACATCTCACATTGCCTAAGAGAGTAGATCATGTAAGCCTTATATATATATTCCCATCTCTACCTAGCATGAGGCCTTTTGGGAGCTCACTAGCTTCGAGTTCCATCGAAACTCCGAAGTTAAGCGAGTTCACGCGAGAGTAATCCCATGATGGGTGACCCACCGAGAAGTTCTCGTATGAGTTCCAAGAAACAAAACCGTGAGGGCGTGGTAGGGGCCCAAAGCGGATAATATCGTGCTAGGTGGAGTCGAGCCCGAGATGCAGAGTGGGCCCAGCCGGGATGTGACAGCAACTATAACATAAGTCCATAATCATCTTTGGATATAAATTGATTATGTTAGGTTTGCATAACATAAACATAAAACGCAAGGGCAAAAGTATATAACTTCAACAATTTTGAGCATATGAAGTATATACAATCTTGTCAATTTCATGCTTCAGTATATATTGATTTAGAGTTGAACTGAATAAGAAAACATTTTTCAGCATATTAATTATCTATCAATAACATATAAACCACAAGTTCAATTTATTGAACAACTAAACAAGAATTAATAAGGAAAACACTTTTAAGCAGAATATACTCATTAACCTTTACTGAATGTGAATCTGGTGCTATGTATTTATTAGTTCAATATTAATAAGTAGCAAAAAGTAATTTCAAATAACTAAAAAGTGTTTAGACATCATTTGACATAACAAGTTAAAAGTGTTTTTAAGTATTAAAAATAAATAAATAAATAAATAAAAAGCAACTGAAGTGATTTTAGGAAGTAGACTTCAATTGCATATAGAATTTTATTAAACATTTTTGGTCTTCTTCTAATAGAAGAGCTTTCAATAAAAACACTCTTAAGCATAAGTGTTTTAGATAAGCATTTTCAAACGAGCTGGAGATAAGTTATTTTGATTGCACTCTCTACAGCTATGAGTTTTGGTCACTTGTGATGAATTGATGATTGGTTCCTCCATGGTTTAATGAAAATCTTTAGTTTGAAATACTGAGTGTGATTCTTTATTTATTTGCATTTCTTTTTTTGGACAACATTTCTTTTCTTTTCTTGCAACAGAAGCAATTGTTGCCTCTATGAATGGCGCGTGTCCGCCCGCTCAGTGCGAAGCGACTATATATACATAATATATATGTGTATATCATCAAATTCCACTCACTCTCGTGAGAATCATTCCTTTAATTCAATCGGATCTGTCTCGCGCTTCGAACAAATATACGCCCAAATCAAACCAATTAGTGAGTGTGCTCCCTTCGATCCCTATACCCTGTTGAATTTTCGAATCTTCTTGTCTATAAATAATTAATAATAACTGCTTCATTCAGCTGAATTATTGTCATTGTGCTTGTGACCCTGGAATCTGATTTGTTGAATTTTCCTTTTTTTTTAATTGTTTTTGAGTAATCTTTTATTGTTTGATCTGTTTGGTTCCCCAGAAAACGCGGGAAATTTCCTCCGTTTTCAGCTGCATTATTTGGATATGGTTGCTACATTTTGGAAAAAAAAATTCATTAAAGATGGTAGGCTTTTGTTTTACGGGTGTTGAATTGTTTTGGATCTTTTTATGAGTATTGCATAGCAAGCACAGGATCCATTGATAATTAATGCCATCGTCTTCTATGCATTTATTATTCTCGAGCCGAATTAAGAAACTTTTGAATCTTGCAGTTTCTTGTGCGCAAATAGGAAGGGCATATATGTAATACTTGTCGTCATAACAATTAACAAAGAAATGCGTGTGTTTGTGTGCGTGTGGATTGAAAATGACTCTGTTGCTTGATGATATGTATGATTGATCATGAGTTTGATAATGTGGTTACAGATGGAGATGGGATTATATCTCAGCGCTCCAAAAACTGATAAGGTCTCATAAGATGGTGAGAATGACAGACTTTGATACGGGTCATCCTCCATGCAAGGGTGGCGTTCAACCATGGAAGATGCTGTAAGTGGGCTTTATTACGTTATTCTTCTTAATTTTCATTCGTTTAGATCGGGTTACTTGAGTAGAGAGTGCAGTTTAGTTGTTTTGTTTGCTTTGGCTTTGTATGTGTGCAAGATTTACATTTCACTTACAATTGTCGTCATCTGAACAGGAAAGTGATATTCAGTTATTTATTTTGTATATAACTTACATCCATATATCTATATAATATATAGTGAATTCAGAGCGAGAAGAGGATTTTGCTTGAGTAGCTGGAAGTCGGTAACTTAATGACTGCTTCAAGTTTAGGCATCTAGCTGATGACTGGAACCAAGGCTATTCAAGGAGCCGTATTGATGCGTGAATTATACGCACACAAATTAAACCCTCTTTTTGACAATTGTAGTAAGTATGTAAGTAGGGATCGTTCTGGACCGGGGATCAGGAGGGATTGCAAATTACTTGGAAACTGACTCAAAAACGTAAAATAAAATTTAAAACACTAAACTAGACTCAAAGAATGCGAAACTAAACGCTTAAAACACTAAAACAAACCAAAAGACTCAAACATCACCCAAAACACTCAAAACTGCCTATAAAACACTTTCTGGGGCAGTTTTGAGCACTTTGGTGAATTTGGACGAATTTGTGTAATAAATTGAATCAAAACACTTAGAAACATAAACTAAGACACTTTCTAACTAAATTGGACAATAAAGTAAAGGGGGATTTAGGTTTTGACGAAAATTGAAATAACGAAACAAGTTAATAAACTAGACAGAAAGTAAATATGAATTTGTGATAGAATTGAATGGATGGATGCTAGCCAAGGGGTTCATCTCCACACATGTTACACTTGCATAATAAAAAGATTTCCAATTGCCTTTCAATAAACCATGAATTCTCAATGCTCCAAGTTAATTAGGTCCGCTTAAATTAACTTTCAGATTTCCCTAGATTCATTGGATTGAATGGAATACGCATTACAACCAAATTATTCCTAATCAAAGTCCCTAACTATGGAATACGTATGATAGAGACATTCAACAAAGATCATTAAGTTCAACGGAAATCATAAACATCGACTAGGCATTCATAACTATGGAATACGCATGAAACTTATGCCAAGAATTCGTTTAACGCGATTGTTTATAAGCAACCTCCACTACTTGTGAATATAAGTTCGTAACTATTAGGTGAAACTCACTTATATTCTAGCGTCATATTCATGCATTAAAATTAAGCGTGCACTCTCAATAAACATACATAAATAAGTTATCAATCAAACAGTTAAACAAATTGAATCCACAACTTATGAAACGTAATTAGAAGTAATCAACTCAAAATGCAAGCATAAACATATATTTCGAATCCCCCCTAGCCAAGGGGGGTTTAGTTCCTCATACGTACAAAACAAAGAGAATTGAAATTAAACATTGAATTCAAAGGAAAAGAAACACCTAAACATTCCAACAACTCAAACTTGAATTGTATGAACGTTTAGGCCCGCTTCTCTTCCTCTTTGTTGTAGCACAAGGTCTAAGGTGAGTTTTGGGGATTATGGATGATGTAGAATGATAGGTTTTGTGTATGAATGGATGGGGAGTGGTTGGAATGGCTGAATGGATTGATGGGGAAGGCACGGCATAAGGGGGATGTTTTTTATGGTGTTTGGATTAGTAGGGAGCCACGGCCAAGGGGATGTTGTTGGTGTGTATGGATGATTTTCTGAAATGGAAGTGTGAATGAGAATGTGGCTGCAATGGATGCTTATTTATAGGTGAAAAAGAGGGAATATGACAGCTAGGAGGTTGGTGGAAATCTGGAAATGCAAAGGGGAATGCATGTGGCTGCTTTGTGTGAATGATTATGGGTGCATGTGCATGTGCTTTGACAGCTAGGTTGAATTAATTAAAGGGAGTGCATGTGGCTTGGCTGGAATGAATGGAATGCAATCTGAAATGGGATGGGAGTGCACGGCAAAGGGTGAATGGGTGATGTGTGATTGAATGATTAAAGTGCATGTGGGTGGAAATGCATGTGGAATGGCTGATTGTTTATGATGATGTGCACGGCAAGGTTGGAGAAATGATTATGGATGCATGTGTTGAATGATTTCTTGGTGAGGGATGTGGAGTGGCTGGAATGATGAAAGAATAAAGGGTGCATGTGGGTTGGAAATGTGGCTGCAATGATGAGAGATTATGCACAGCAAAGGAGAATATGAATGCATGTGGCTGATTTAAAGAATAGGAATGCATGTGATTAAAGAGTGGGAGATGGAATGGGATGCACGGCAATGTTGTTGTTGGTGTGTTATGCATGGCATGGTTGGGATTGTGGTGCAATGATGGAGGAATAAGTGCATGTGGCTGAGATGGTTTGATGAATGAATGTGTTTAAATGGTTTAAAACAGGAAACAAAGTCCTTCCTTGCATAGCAAGGAAGGGAGACACAAGGAAACACACGACATTGTCCTAAGGTTGCAAGGAATGCTGTTTTTGTGTTCTAAAATGCGTAGGAGTCTTCAATGATGCTCAAACATGAGGTCTTTTAGGATTTAACTTTCCTACTTCAAGTCTTCAATTTCGTCCATCCTCTTGGCTCCAAGCATATGATATCCATTCCAATCTCTAATTTGCTCCAAAAGGCTCCAAAAGGCATCCTTTTGCATACTTTGCCCTTAGAACCTGAAAACACACAAAATAAGCATAAAGGACTAAAATAACTAAAGAAACATAACGTAAATGCACGAGAACAAGCCATTTAAGTCGCATGAATATGCTCCTATCACGTATCTTTATGCAAATGCAATGTTTCTTTTCAAACGTGCCATGCTAAATAGAGAAGAGAATGTAGTCTTTTATTCAGAGGGAGTGTCTAGTGAACAAGCAGCTCTCAAATTTGCCATCGATTAAATACTGTTTTTCTTATTATCTACTAAAAGTACTTGACTTTTGTTGTAGCATGCTGCTTATCCAGATTTTGACGGTTCAACATCTTTCTTTGGTGTTTATGATGGACATGAAGGTTGGGCTTTTAAGTTCTGTAATTCAACGTTCACTTTTTTATATTGTTATAATGACAAACTTTTTCCATTTGTAATTGGTTTTCATGTTCATAGAGGACTGTCCAGGTTGTTATACTCTCATATATCACATACCTGGGAATCAACATTTATTTTGAGTTTTAGATAAACTACGAAACACTCCAAAAAACATAATCAAATCTACTAAATAAAATAAATTCAAAACAAATTACGAAACCATGGGTGGGTGAATTGATGAGTCAATACTATATTATATATTCTACCCTAATCTTAGTATAATTTGGTAATTCTTTTGGTAGAATTTGATATTTTGCTTTATATTTTTAATATAGGACATTCAACTTCCTCTGGAGCAAAACATGACCAAACGGATAAATTTTGGAGTGATTCAAATTGGAGGACGTTCATGTGTTCCTTAGCTTGTTGGTGTCAAAATTTCAGCAATTTCTACCAAGTGGTTGTTTTCTGGCGATTTAATAAAGAAGCAGTGCACGTTGCTAGAAAGTGACGTTTTTGGGTTTGAATTGTGTTTTTGGAGCCCAAGATGACCTCATATGAGTTCGTGGCCTTCTGGAGAAGTGTTCAGAATAGTCCAAGCTTTCAATCCAGCTATTTTGGGCCAGTTTGGTGCTGCCATGGGTCCAAAACAGGGCTGTGTGAAGTGTTATGTTTCAAGTCGAGTTGTGTGAAGTGTTAAATAAAAGGACGAGGGTTAAGGGTTTTAGTCGAGTCTCCTTGGCTATGTTGGTTCACTTTACACCAAAGGAAGTTTGTGAATTCTTTTCTAATCGGTTCTAAATGGCTTAGACTTTGTGGTGGGATTAGCTAAAACTTTTGAAAAGATGTTCTGATTTTTAACATTTTCTATGGATTGCAACTTTGAAGGTGAAAATTTTTGTCATTTAGTTTTAGTTAAGTTTTTAGTTTGTTAGTTTTTATTTTTGTTTTTGAGTTTTGTTTTGCTTGAGGACAAGCAAAAAGCTAAGTTTAGGGGTATTTTGATGAGTCAATACTATATTATATATTTTACCCTAATCTTAATTTGGTAATTATTTTGGTAGAATTTTGATACTTTGCTTTATATTTTCAATATAGGACATTCGATTTCCTCTGGAGCAAAACGTGACCAAACGGACGAATTTTGGAGTGATTCAAGGACATTTATGTGTTCCTTAGCTTGTTCGTGTCAAAATTTCAGAACTTTCTACCAAGTGGTTGTTTTCTGACGATTTAATAAACAAGCAGTGCGCGTTGTTGGAAAGTGACGTTTTTGGGTTTAAATTGCGTTTTTGGAGCCCAAGATGACCTCATTGGAGAAGTGTTCAAAATAATCCAAGCTTTAAATCTAGCTATTCTGGGCCAGTTTTGGAGCTGATATGGGTCCAAAACATGGCTGTACAAATTTCTAGACGAATTTACCAAGTTAATTTAGGATTATGTTTCCTGTTTTATTTCAAGTTTTTAGGTTTCCTAGTTTTATTCTAAGACCTTTTACTAGGAGGATTTTAATTAGAGTTGTATAAATAAGCCTTTTGGCAAACCTAGGGTTTTTTCGGGTAGAACGTATGCAACTTTTGAGAAGAATATTTTGGCTAAACCTTAGAGATTTCAAGACTTATACTTTCAGGTGTTTTCATTCATTTTCTAGTTTAATACAATTATGTTGATTTTAATTATGAATATGCGTAACTAATCATTTTTGCTAGGATGAGGCCATGATCCTTAGCAAGAATATGTAGTCCCTTTTAATTTTCTTATGAATTTATGGATGCAAGTTTTGGATTGCTAATCACTGTGCTTTAAACTATCTATTTGTCTTAGTGATTCGCGACCATTAGGATATTTAGAAAAGTAATTTGATGCAATTTTGGCGGAGGGTTGTCCCTAAAATTGACTAAGGTTTCTTGTGTCTTTGGAGTTATATGGTTTTTCAAAAGGTTTTCACAAAACTTAATGAGTCTTGCATGTTCACATTCAATCTGGACGCCACGGACGGGTTGCATGTTAGATATACGTTCTATATTGGGGGT